>NC_079211.1:3833198-4043198 GCF_029633865.1 Lampris incognitus | reverse complement strand
TCACTGAGACTGACTCTCATCACTGAGACTGACTCTCAACACTGAGACTGACTCATCACTGAGACTGACTCATCACTGAGACTGACTCTCATCACTCAGACTGACTCTAATCACTGAGACTGACTCTCAACACTGAGACCGACTCATCACTGAGACTGACTCTCATCACTGAGACCGACTATCATCACTGAGACTGACTCATCACTGAGACCGACTCTCATCACTGAGACTGACTCATCACTGAGACTGACTCTCAACACTGAGACTGACTCTCATCATTGAGACTGACTCTCATCATTGAGACTGACTCTCATCACTGAGACTGACTCATCACTGAGACTGACTCTCATCACTGAGACCGACTCTCATCACTGAGACTGACTCATCACTGAGACTGACTCATCACTGAGACCGACTCTCATCACTCAGACTGACTCTCATCATTGAGACTGACTCTCATCATTGAGACTGACTCTCATCACTGAGACTGACTCATCACTGAGACTGACTCTCATCACTGAGACCGACTCATCACTGAGACTGACTCTTATCACTGAGACTGACTCATCACTGAGACTGACTCTCATCACTCAGACTGACTCATCACTGAGACTGACTCTCAACACTGAGACTGACTCTCATCATTGAGACTGACTCTCATCACTCAGACTGACTCTCATCATTGAGACTGACTCTCATCACTGAGACTGACTCATCACTGAGACTGACTCTCATCACTGAGACTGACTCTCACATGGAGTTTTACAGCCGGCAGCTCCTCAGTACCACACAAACCAGCTGCTTTTTCTACCACCTCAACTTTTATGCGGATGTGCATTTGTGGATGGTACCCAATTATACCCACACGCTGCATCTGTAAAAAACTGAAAATATGCTTTTCTTTTGTATTTGCCCCTCTGGTTTGTCCAAAGAAAGTCTGTGCAACCCTGCCCCAGGAAAAAAAACCAAAACAAAACACAATTACACCGCATCAAAATAAGGGACCCTATGGTCATAAAACCTGCTGGTCTAACCGAGGGGGTGACATTTGCCGGGGACGGTGGTGGGGGGTGTTGGGAGTCCTCACCAGAACCAGCTCAGAAAATAAACTGCAAATACATCCATTCATCCATCCGTCCATCCGTCCATCCATCCATCCATTATCTGAACCGCTTCTCCTGCTCTCGGGTGGCGGGGGTGCCGGAGCCTATCCCAGCAGTCACTGGGCAGCAGGCGGGGAGACACCCTGGACAGGCCGCCAGGCCATCACACACACACACACACACACACACACACACACACACACACACACACACACACACACACACACACACACACACACACACACACACACACACACACACACACATTCAGACGTGTCAGGGCCCAAACATTCAAGCTTGGCTTTCACTCCATTTGAATTTAAGCACCTACAGTTAAAAGCAGTCAGTCCATTTCAATTATTTATTTTTTTACTTTTCTACAATGTGAAAGCCTTATTTTGTTTTGTATTTGTGACGATAATAAAAGCATTCTGGTGTACTGTGTGGTATGGTGTGGTGTGGTGTGGTGTGGTGTATTATCTGGTGTGGTGTATTGTGGTGTGTTGTGGTGTGGTGTATTGTGTGGTGTGATGTGTTGTGGTGTATTGTGTGGTGTGGTGTATTGTGGTGTGGTGTGGTGTACTGTGTGTTATGGTGTGGTGTATTGTGTGGTGTGATGTGCTGTGGTGTATTGTGTGGTGTGGTGTATTGTGTGATGTATTGTGTGGTGTGGTGTATTGTGTGGTGTGGTGTGGTGTGGTGCGGTGTACTGTGTGTTGTGGTGTGGTGTGGTGTATTGTGTGGTGTGATGTGGTGTGGTGTATTGTGTGGTGTGGTGTATTGTGTGGTATGGTGTATTGTGTTATGTATTGTGTGGTGTGATGTATTGTGTGGTGTGGTGTGGTGTGGTGTGGTGTGGTGTATTGTGTGGTGTGGTGTGGTGTGGTGTATTGTGTGGTGTATTGTGTGGTGTGGTGTGGTGTATTGTGTGGTGTATTGTGTGGTGTGGTGTGGTGTGGTGTATTGTGTGGTGTATTGTGTGGTGTGGTGTGGTGTGGGCAGAAATGAACCTCAGCACTGTGCTATTCAAGGACAATAATAAGTAGAAGTCCCTTCCTGTGCTGGTGCATGGGTGGGTAGTTACAGTAAACATCAACAGCCTGTGGGCTTCAGAGAGGAGGTCGGTAAACATGCAGCCCGCTCCCTCCACAGGGTCGACCTCCACAGGGTCGACCTCCACAGGGTCAACCACCGAGCTGCACAACTCCCCCTGCATGTGAACACCAGAGAAGTGCCTGTGCATGAACACGGAAACAATGACAGTATGACAAAATCGCTGCGTACTAGAACAGCCGGCAGCTCAATGCTCATAATGTCACATCATTACCTTCCACACACGTCTATTCAACACACCAACCAATGGCCGCCCATGGCAGAGAGCCCCGCCCGTGGCGGAGAGCTCCTGCATGAAAGGAAGCAGACAGTGAGCAGTATAAATCTATTTAATGCAAGCCTATGTCTTTATTTAGGAGAGGAACGCACCAGTATGTCTTGATGGACCAGTGACCTGTCCAGTGTGTCTCTCTGCCTTGTGTCCCAACACATGCTGGGTATAGACTCTAAGCCTCAGCTAGCTAAACGGGACAGGGCAGGGATAGAAGACGAATGGATAAATGACCTGGTGTAAATGGCGGGCCACATCTGTTCAATCAGTCTGCTTCATAAATCCAATGTTATTTCAAGTCCCATCGCTCTACTTGACTGTGCTAAGCTCTCGCACCCTTGTCAAAACTCAGAGCAACTGGGCGTCCGGGTAGCATAGCGGTCTATTCCGTTGCCTACCAACACGGGGATCGCCGGTTCGAATCCCCGTGTTACCTCCGGCTTGGTCGGGCATCCCTATGACACAATTGGCCGTGTCTTTTCACTGTCAGGTGAAAAGAAGTGGCTGGTGACTCCACATGTATGGGAGGAGGCATGTGGTAGTCTGCAGCCCTCCCCGGATCGGCAGAGGGGGTGGAGCAGAGACCGGGATGGCTCAGAGAGCGGGATGATTGGCTGGTACAGTTGGGGAGAAAAAAAAAGAAAAACTCTGAGTGATTAAAACAGAAGCGAGTCCACTGCCTGGCTTCCTCTCATTCTGTTTCCTCTTTAACAAAGAAGAGGGTTCTAGTTTCAGTCGACCGGCTCGTCTCAGCCCTTTGCTTACCAACTGAGCTTTCAGCGATGAGCCCTCATCTCACCTCACCGCCTCCACCCGTCTCAGCATCCGCCTCAGCAGCCTCTGTGCTGCTGGTGCCTTCATTAGGGCCGCTCGTCTTCACGTGCTCTCAGTGATTCACCATGAACGGCGGCTGATGGGGCCGTCAAACAGAAAGTGACGGCAACAGACGCTGGTCAAGTATGATCCGAGAATCTACTGTAGCCCAAAACAACAGGTTTACCTGCACAAATCAGATGCTAATTTTCCACGCAGCTTTGCCAGAAGAAGTGTTTCAAACAACAGCATAGATAGCCTGCTTGCATTATTAAACAGGGCTTAGCCACCTAATCATGCAGTATTTCCAATTCTCCAAATATGAGTAATATGTTCAGGCTACAAGTCCGCAGAGAAGCATCGTGCAACAGTGACGAGGACCATCTAGTCATCCTGTGATGGATGGCTGATGACTTGCGCAATGATTAAAGTGAGGAAGAGTTGCGCATCATCAACCCCACTCCCTCGCCCGACACCACCTACTACCAGTGGCAAGACTAGCGAGACGACTGGCGATGGAGACAGATGCAGATCTTTCCTCAGGGTTTCTTCCCTGAAGCCTTTCCTGTAGACAGTACACCCGCAAGGCAGCGGAGGTTTTAAGTCAGAGTTTGCCTTCTTCTAGAGGAACTGCCCGGCAGGCTAACGAGCTTCATCTACCCGGGTTTGAAATCAGAGTTGTCCTTCTCCAAGACTGGCTGCCAACCAAGGCTAACGAGTCCAATCGACCCACAAGAAATCAGGTAGTTTTACACTGGAGTCTTCGAATCACCCATCTTGTCTCCTTGCAGACGGCAGATGGGACCTTCGATGTTGACACAGCGAAGCTTGTCAACCATGTCAACATCTGATGCCACGGCATGAGGAAGTGTTTTTAAAACACAAGAACGAGCGGGATTTCACTCCTACCTAAAACGACCATGGGCGGTCAAAATGACCGCCGGTTTTTAAACTCTATATTCTGTCAAGATAAATACCCAGCTGAGATATTAATGCATTACATATGTTAGTGTGTCTGTTATGAAACTAACTGACACCAACATTAACATTTTAACAACTTTAATACAGTTTTTCAAACAATTTAAAATGGCCGCTGTCCAACGCCTGTGAACACTGCAGGGCCTCGGTGGTAGTCATGCTGCGTCTGTAACCAGACATGTTGGACATCATCACAAGTCAAGTTTAGACTATTTCTCTCCACTGGAGGGCGCTAGTGTGTTTCTAGGACAGAGCAACGAACCTCACGAAGGAAATGAGGTCACCAACCCACCTCATAAACACTGCCATGACGCGCAAATTACGAGACGGTCATATTGACCGCTCATGGTCGTTTTAGGTAGCTCTTATAACTTTCTTTTTTGTGCGACTGATCTGAAACTCATTTTAATGCAAATATGCAATTTTAGGAGAATTCGGGGAGCAGCAGGTCTGTATCCCCCCCCCCCAACAAAGTTATTAAACTTTGAAAATCCAAAACGGTCATAATGACCATCATGGTCAAGTCAAGTCAAGTCTATTTATATAGCACATTTAAAACGACCACAGTGGAGCCAAAGTGCTGCACAGGCTTAAAATACAATATAAAACAAGTGACACATATGAATATAAACTATATGTAAAGAAGACATAATAAAATGAAGAACATAAAATATAAACAATAAAACATAAGAGTAAACGTATATTTGCACAATAAAATCACGGTGTCAAGCTGAACTTGAATTGAATGCCAGCCAGAAGAGGCAGGTCTTTAACCAAGATTTAAAGTCTCGGGGGTCTGAGCAGATCTGATGTGTACTGGTAGATTGTTCCAGAGAGCAGGGGCAGGAGCCACTGCAGAGGCTCTGTGGCCCCTGTTCCTGAAGCCTGGATCTGGGAACATGTAGGAGCATCTGGTTTCCCCACCTGACTGGTGTGTGATGACGTATCAGCTCAGATAAATGAATTGGTGCCAGCCCATTTAAAGACTCAAAAACAAGTAATAACATCTTAAAACTGGATCCTAAAGCAGACAGGAAGCCAGTGAAGGGAGGCCTGGTCATTCTCCAGGAGCTGAAGTTTGACTGAACTGCGCTCTAAAGCCTGGAAGTGATGAGTTCCTGCAGACTCCATCTCACGGCCTATGCAGGGCAGACACCATGGAAATCCCTCGAGACTTGGTCTGAGAGGTTTCTCAGGTGAAATGCAACAACAGCCCACCCCAGTGGCTCTCCTGGTACAGCGGTACCGCACTAGGCTGAGTCCTTACCACAGCGGCCTGGGTTCGAATCTGGCCCGGGGCCCTGCTGCATGTCATCCCTTCTCTCTCTTTCCTGTCTCTCTGTACTATCGCTATCAAATAAAGGTGGAAAATGAAGAAAAAAAAATCTAAAAGAAACTACAACCGCATCACTGCTTCACACCTCCTCATTCCTCCTCGCCGGCTTTCCTCTGACAGCAGTGGAAGAATCAAAGTGCCAGACGGGTTTTTAGGAAACTTTAACAGCCTCCACCTTAGTCTCCGTGTCTGTGTCATTTGCTTTCCTGTCCTTCTCTATCCTGATAAAATCTTTACTGCTCTACTCTCACAGAGAACTGAATTAAAAGACATGTTAAGGAAGGAAACCACAGAGGGTTGAATCAGTTCATCTGGACACAAGGCTTATTCAGATGTTTCATCATCATCTCCGTGACCTCTGCAGTCCCATCGGACTGCAGGTGTCCCACCCTTATAAACAATACAGTGGTATAATGACCCAAACCAACGATCGGTTTCCAGTGCAAATAGGCGTGACCATTAACTAGAGTTTGGGCCCTGACACACCAGCGTCTGTGACCCTAGTTTTTGCGGTGGGTCCAGCACCGTCGGCACTAGCCGGACCCGTCGGCAGCTTTTCGGCCGATTCAGCATGTTGAATGGGCGGAGCCCGTTGGTGACAGAGTTCACTCTGATTGGCTGTTGAGCTTAGCGAATCAGTGCTAAGCTAGCGAATCAGGGCCGTCGGCTGTAGTTTTTGTGGTGTGTTCAAGTGCTACTAGCTTGGTCTAGTCAGAAAGGCACGAACTGAGGAAGCCTCTTGGATGAGAGGCGAAACGTCTTCATGGATATATACCAAGTCCAGTTGCACTTGACTCAACTCTGGATAACCACGACCTGGATGAATGAGAACATTCACAGACCTGTTCAAGTGCTACTTTTTGGTCCAGATGGCAGGCGACGTGAGGCGACGCCACAGTCGGCCTTGGTCGCTGCTAGTCGGTTTGGTGTGTCTGGGCCCTAAGACGGTGACAGATGTACTCTTAGCCCCCCCCCCGCCGGTTCACATATGGTCATTCCCTCTTCACATAGATGGCCTCTTTGACTCCCCGTTCAAACCAGCGCTCCTCCCTATCAAGGATGTGCACATCCTGGCCTGACGCGTCGGCTCTCCTGTGTTGTCCAGCGTGCGTCTGTTTGGTTTCCCCATCGTAACTCTAGTTAATGGCTACCCCCATATTTGCATATGAAACCCATCGTTGGTTTCAGTCGTTATGCCGCTGTGTTGATTTGAGAGATACTTTATTGATCCCGGTGGGGAAATTCCTTTCTGCATGTAAGCCATCCTAGCTGTGTAGCTCGGAGCAGTCGGCAGCCGCCGTGTAGCGCCCGGGGACCAACTCCAGTTCTTCTTTCCATCGCCTTGCTCAGAGGCACAGACAGGAGTACTAACCCTAACAAGCATGTCTTTCTGATGGTGGGGGAAACCGGAGCACCCGGAGAAACCCCACCGCAGACATGGGGAGAACATGCAAACTCCACACAGAAGACGACCTGGGATGACCCCCAAGGTGGGACAACCCCAGGGTTTGAACCCAGGACCTTCTTGCTGTGAGGCGACAACGCTAACCACTGCGCCACCGTATAAGGGTGGGATACCTGCAGTCAGATGAGACTGAAGAGGTCGCTTAGATGATGATGAAACATTTCTCCCACCAAACGTTGTGTCCAGATGAACTGATTCACCCTTCAGTGAGTTTCTGACCTGCGTTACTGACCATGCACGACAACATGAGGGGAAGGACGGTTTGAACTGAGCATCTTGGCTCGGGGTGGAGGGCTACCATTCAGAGTTATACAATCACAGGCTGCTATTTCAACCCAGTTATTACTCTACTGAAGCGCAGAGGTGGGAGTGAAGGAGGAGGAGATGAATGAACTTCATCCCTCCATTCAGCCCAGTGCTCCTCCAGACTTCCTGCTGACACAACAGACAACACACAGCAGACACACACAACAGACACACACACAGGAGCTGAGCGTGTCCACTACAGCTGTCGGCAAGCAAGGCCCTTGATGAATTGCTATCTGGACTGTGGCAAATTAGGGCCAGTCTCCAGCCCTCCCAAACACACAAACAGACACACACACACACAAACACACACACACACACACATAATGAAGAAAGAGTTGATTTCCAGGGAGGAATCCTGTTTTATATGGAATGAAGGTGCCAGGTGTGTGTGCGTGTTTGTGTGTGTGTGTGCTTGGTAGGGGTATGCATGTAGTATGCATACAGGTGAAACAGGAAGGCAATAATGCAGTGGTGCAGAGCACAAAGAGGCAACAATAAACATATTAGCAGGTTACTGATACACATGAGATACAGGTGGACATGACAAATACACATGTACAATATGAGGTACAGATAGCAAGCTATATGTATATATACATATACATACATACACACACACACACACATATGTGTGTGTGTGTGTGTGTGTGTGTGTGTATGAAATGAGCGTTGATATATGGATTGAACATTTGGTAATGACCCATCCATCATTATCAAATGTTCAGGATAATCCGACCCGCTTGTCCTGCTCTCAGGGTCGCGGGGGGCTGGAGCCTATTCCAGCAGTCATTGGGGCGGCAGGCAGGGAGACACCCTGGACAGACCACCAGGCCATTACAGCCCCCCCCCCCCCACACACACACACACACCCACCCACCCACACTCATACCACACATACGAAGGAAAATGATTCTTTTTTTTTTCTCCTCCCCTTTCTCTCCAAAATTGTACTTGTCAATCACCCCACTCTTCCAAGCCATCCCGGTCTCTGCTCCACCCCCTTTGCTGATCCGGGGAGGGCTGCAGACTACCACATGCCTCCTCCCATACATGTGGAGTCGCCAGCCGCCTCTTTTCACCTGACAATGCGGAGTTTCACCAGGGGGACGTAGCGCATGAGAGGATCACGCTATTCCCCCCGGTTCCCCCTCCCCCGGACAGGTGCCCCGACCGACCAGAGGAGGCGCTAGTGCAGCGACCAGGGCACATACCCACATCTAGCTTCCTGCCCACAATAGTGTCTGTAGGGACACCCGACCAAGCTGGAGGTAACACGGGGATTCGAACCAGCGATCCCCATATCGGTAGGTAAGGGAATAGACTGCTACACTACCCGGACGCCCAACAGACAATGATGTTTGACATATATGATGAATGGTTAATATTTATATGGTTCATACATTCTGAGTATGCAATTGATATTGAATGAAAATATGACATCATACATCAAACTCTGATTTGCCATCAGGCACTGCTTTGGTCAACTATGTGAGGTCCTCCACTGCAGCGGCCTGTAGAGGTGAATATAGTTTGCATCCACATGATTCCGATGATGCATGAAATTGAGATGGAGGGCAGGAAGTGACAGCAGAATAGAGGAGGTGGAGGGAAGCCGGACTGTGCTACTTTAGTTGGCATCCCAAGAGAAAGAAAGGTATTAACACAAAATAACACGATATGCTGGACGCTACGAAGAGGAGCGACGTTTCAACTGACCTGAAGACCTGCCTGCTACCAAGGCAGCAGATGAAAGCGACTACCTTGTCTCCAGACATCCATCCTCCTGCTCAACAAAACAAATGAAAGCAAACAAAAGTATGGAGGCGTACAATTTTTTTGTTTGTGGCTGGGTCCACGACCTCAGTGCCAAGGTGCAGCACGGTGTCTGTCGCTTGGTTTTCACCAGGCTAAGTGGCTTTTCTTTTGCTGTGCTGTGGACTAACCTAGCATAGTTTTGCCAACTCTCTTACTTCTGGCATATCACACATGCTTTCACCTTCAGCCTCACTCTCTGATGCCACCCAAACAATCCTCACGCCGGGTGGCATGGTGGCGCAGCGGTTAGCCCTGTCGCCCCACAGCAAGAAGGTCCTGGGTTCGAACTCCGGGGTTGTCCAACCTTGGGGGTCATCCCAGGTCGTCCTCTGTGTGGAGTTAGCATGTTCTCCCCGTGTCTGCGGTGGGTTTTCTCCGGGTGCTCCGGTTTCCCCCACCATCAGAAAGACATGCACGTTAGGGTTAATACTCCTGTCTGTGCCCCTGACCGAGGCATGGCAAGACGAACTGGAGTTGGTCCCCGGGCGCTGCACGGCAGCTGCCCACTGCTCCTAGCTACACAGCTAGGATGGGTTAAATGCAGAGGGAGAATTTCCCCACGGGATCATCAAAGTATATAAAAAAAAATCAAATTAAAAACACTGCAACAGCAACAGAGCTGAACAGGCGGACGTATTATGGTCCAAGTCTTTCCGGTACAGTAATGGTTAAATAAAGCAAATGACTTTTGCCCCTTTCCCACTACATGGTACCGGCTCAACTCGACTCGCAGAGTGTCGTTTTCCATCACCATAACAGCGCCCCCTCAGCGTAGCTGGTCTGCATTGATTTTGGTACCCGCTCCAGTTTTTTGAAACCTCGACAAAGGTGGTACCAGAAAAGTGGTAACAGTTACCAAAATGCTGGAACTTTCCAGTAATGGAAAACGAAAAAGTCGAGTCGAGTTGAGCCGGTACCATGTAGTGGAAAAGGGCCATTTGACTCTAGAAGACAGTGGAGCATTCAAAAACCGGGTGTTTCATATGGGTGTTTCTATGGAGCAGCATCTTAAATTACTCCGACTGGTGCCGGGAGCCGGCGACCAAGTCATACGGCTGCATGTCTGTACAGCAAAGTGCGACACATTTCTGATTATATCTTGTTTCATATGTGCAGGGAGAAGTGCTTTATCCTGAAAGAGAGTGACGTGGTCACGCGGGGGTGTAGGGCTTGACCATGGCCTGGAGATAGGAAGGAGCTGTTCCTTTCACTGCCCTGTAGGCTAGCACCAGAGTCTTAAACTGGATGCGAGCAGCTACTGGGAGCCAGTGTAGGGACATGAGAAGGGGAGTTGTGTGGGAGAACTTAGGGCGGTTGAACACCAGACGAGCTGCAGCTTTCTGAACAAGCTGCAGAGGTCTGATGGCCAACGCCGGGGCACCAGCAAGGAGGAACTTGCTGTAGTCCAGCCGGGAGATGACCAGAGCCTGGATGAGCATCCGTGCCATCTCATCAGTGAGGAATGGGCGAATCCTCCTGATGTTATAGAGGAGAAATCTGCAGGAGCAAGCAACCGATGCAACGTTTTCAGCAAACGAGTTGGTCGTCCAGGACCACACCCAGATTCCTCACAGTCCAATTTGGCGTCACCACGGTGTTGTCAGTGGTGATGGCCAGGTCTCGGTATGGGCAACCTTTCCCTGGGAGGAACATCAGCTCTGTCTTGTCCAGATTGAGCTTCAGGTGGTGTGTCGCCATCCACTCCGAGATGTCAGTCAAGCATGCAGCAATGTGTGTCTCTACTTGTGTGTCAGAGGGAGGGAGGACAAGATCAGCTGGGTGTCATTGGCATAACAATGGTAAGAAAAGTCATGCGAGCGAATAACAGAACCCAGGGATGTTGTGTACAGGGAGAAAAGGAAAGGACCCAGAACCAAACCCTGTGGAACGCCTGTAGTCAGTCTGTGAGGCTCCAACACAAATCCCCTCCATGTCACCTGGTAGGAGCAACTCGTCAGGTAGGTTGCAAACATTGAGAGTGCAGAGCCTGTGACATCCAGCCCCTCGAGGGTAGAGAGGAGGAACTGGTGGTTCACTGTGTCGAATGCAGCTGACAGGTCCAGGAGTATCAGGACAGAGGAGAGAGTTTGCTCTCGCAGAGTGCAGCGATTCTGTCACTGTAAGGAGGGCTGTCTCTGTCAAGTGACCCACCCTGAACCCAGACTGGTTGGGGTCCAGGAGGTTGTTCTGGTGGAGGTACAAAGAAAGTTGGTTAAAGACAGCACGTTCGAAAGTTTTGGATAGAAAGGGTAGAAGGGAAACTGGTCTGTAGTTTTTCACATCAGAGGGGATAAGTGATGGTTTCTTGAGAAGGGGGGTGACTCTAGCAGTCTTGAAGGCAGATGGAAAGCATCCTGCCTGGAGGGAGGTGTTGATGAGGTGGGTTAGAAAGGGAAGGAGTTCAGGTGCTATAGACTGAAGAGGGGAGGGGACCGGGTCAAGGGAGCATGTGGTGGGGTGACTGGATGTGATGAGGTTTAGAACCTTGTCGGGGGAGAGGGGAGCGAGGTGGGATAGGGTGGGACGTGGAGAGGTGAAGGAGGGTGCAGAGGTTGGGATAGTGCAAGCAGCACTAACTGGGTGGTGAGAAAAGGAGGATCTGATGTCATTTACATTCTTGTCAAAGAAGTTAGCGAAGTCATCAGAGAGAAGGGAGAAAGTAGGAGGAGGAGGTGGGGGTTGAAGAAGTCTAGAGAAGGTTTCAAAGAGTTTCTTAGGATTAGAGGCAGAGGATAGGATTTTGGAGCGATAGCAGGCAGCCTTAGCAGCAGAAAGGGAGGAGTAGAAAGTGGAAAGAAGAGACTGGAAGTTGAGAAGGTCCTCTGGGAGTTTGTTTTTCTCCATTTACGCTCTGCCACTCTCAGGCTCCGTCTGTCAGTACGTACTGAGTCGGTCAGTCAAGGGGCAGGTGGAGTTGGGCATGCAGGCCTGGAGGTGAGGGGACAGAGATTGTCCAGAGAAGAGGAGAAGGTAGAGAGAAGAAGATCAGTAGCAGTGTCAGGGGGTAGGAGAGAGAAAGATTCAGGTGTAGGGAGGATAGAGGTAACAGAGGAAGAAAGATCAGTGGCGGAGAGAGAGTGGAGGTGTCTACGGGTGGAAACCATGTGGGTAGGGGAAGGGGCTGAGGGGGGTGAAGAGAGGGAGAGAGAGTAGGACATGAAATAGTGGTCAGAGAGCTGGAGGGGAGTAACAGAGAGATTGGAAATAGGACAGTGTCTAGTAAAGATAAGGTCCAGCTGGTTCCCGGCCTTGTGGGTAGGAGGAGAAGGTGAGAGGTGAAGGTCAAAGGAGGAGAGGAAAGAGAGAAGAGGATCTAGCTTGTTAGTGTGGATGTTGAAGTCACCGAGAAGGTTAAGTGCAGAGTCATCAACAGGGAAGTGCGAGACAAGTGTGTCAAGCTCCTCCAGAAACTCACCAAGGGGGCCTGGTGGGTGGTACACAACCACGATGGTGAGTTTGACTGGATAAGAGACAGTAACAGCATGACATTCAAAAGAGGGTGGAGAAAATTGTGGAATGGAAACAAGAGAGCATTTCCATTTCAGGGAGATCAGCAGGCCACTACCACCACCCCGCCTCCCAGCTCTGGGAGTGTGAGAAAAAGAGTACATATCAGACAGAGCTGCGGGTGTGGTAGTGTTTTCTGGCATGATCCAGGTCTCAGTTAGAGGAAGAAAGTTGAGGGAGAGCAAGGATGCGTAGCCTAAGAGAAACTCAGCTTTCGGCACAGCAGACTGGCAATTCCAGAGCCCTTCCGTCACCACTTGCTCAACGTGAGTGGAGAGAGTGGGATAGATGAGATTGGTAGGGTCACAGCGCCTAGGAGTGACCCAACGTCTATGCCAGCCCCATGAAGAAGAAAGGACAGGAATGCGAAGGAAACACATAGTCTATACTAGGTACACAAAATACAGATGACTGACCGGATCTAAAAAGAGCACTCCGTGCTTGACGAAGTCTTGGCTTGAAAAAGTTGCGCTTGTTCACTCTAGCCTTCATTCAATCTAGGCTTGTTTGCCTGAGGCTTGGAAGTAGCAGCAGTGATTTAAAGAACACTGATTGCTAATTGTCTGCCATGAGTGCAGGCCACACCCTGGCCACTTAACACCCAATTGGCCAAAGAGGTACACTGAAAAGAGGCCTATTGCCCAGAAACTGGTCACTTATGTGAAACTCTGTCAAACCTCACACAATACTATTAAAACTGCAAACAGCAAGTTACCAAGGAATATATTTATAAGCTAAAAGGATAACCAAGTCAAAACAGCTAGGCAACAAGAAATATTTAAGGGCACACTAGGTGAAAAACAGCTACAGCTAGAATAAGTAAATAAGACAAGTAAGTAAATAGAATAAGACAGCTACAGCTAGAATAAGATCCAACTAAGAACCAGCAGGCAGCAGATGTATAGACAAAAGGGCTAATACTCAAGCAGCTGAAATAAGACTAGTAGCAACTTGTTAAGCAAGAAAGATGATACTTACTCTATTCTAGATGAACCAGCAATTCAGAATCACTCCAGAAGTTAAAATGCGCACTCTGTGAGGGTTTAGGGCAGTCCGACTGTCAGATCATCATGTGCATGAGGGCTCTCTCGCAGACATTTCGAGCCCTTTATGCACACTTTCCATAAGTCCGCATTTCTGCAGACTTTGCCTGGGGGAATTACCCACAATTCATAGCACTGTGACGTTAAACACGTGGTTACCAGGGGAAGCCCGGAAGTGGTACAAAAAAAGGTGAAGGAAATAAAAAAGCATGGAAGGACACATTGGTGTTCAGCCTGGTATACTGGGTGAACTGGTGTGCCTAAATTTACGAAGAAATACTACATTAACAAGGATTTAAGGTGGTACATAAAAACCACATGAAACAATTCACTCATCAACCATTTCTATGACCTTTTGCTTAATGCCCCGTGACCCTGAGAGCAGGATTAGCGGCTTGGATAATGGATGGATGGATGATGCCGTTTTGACAAAAAATAGTAAACTGATGGAAGGCAGCATGTGGGATACATTCAGATCAGGCAGTTGGTGCCTGAATTTAAGTGCCTTGGCCATAGAGAAAGTGAAAAAGTTAGATTAAAACATCTCGAACCCACAGCAGTACAAAACATATTTTAGCATCGTCAAGGCAACGTAATGATATGTTGCAAGAGCTCTCTCATTCCTATTTATACCATTTTGAGCCCTTGCAGCCTCTTACACTCAAGCACTTACTGGGAAACACCAATTAGGTCCATGAAGGTTCAGAGCTTAGGGCCAGTGGTACTCACTAATTTTCTTAGGAGAGCCACTTATGAGGAAGACCATTCCTCAAACAGCCACAGAGATTGCAGACATAATCTGTCCATTTTGAGAGGGGTGGAGGTTGAGACAATATTTGATATAACCTTACGTGCTAAACTTGAAAAACATTTCGCAAATACAAAGTTACACACATAGGCTAAACGTCTACCCATGATCCCACACTGTTATGTAGCCTGCGGTCTTTGATGTATCTTCAGTATGCTGCCATCTGCTGGATAATTCATTTCAATGTGCTAAAACAGGACACAAACAGAACCTATTGAAGTAAGTTATAGCTATGTTCTTATTGTTATCAGTGGATCTATATGAGGCGCAAAACAAAGTCTCACGAGCCGCGTAAAGAGTAACACTGGCTTAGGCTGTAGGGGAGACATTGTATGATCGCCTCCATAGGCCTCTGCAGTGAGGACCTCGCAGAGCTGACCGAAGCGGTGCCTAATGGAAAATCAAAGCTTGATATCAATTTTTTCATCCAATATCAATGAAATACTCAGTGTATATATCACAGAAAGTTGAATCAGTTCAACTGGACACAAAGTTTAGTGGGAGAAACGTTTCATCACTCATCTAAGTGACCTCTTCAGTCCCAACAGACTGCAGGTATCCCACCCTTATAACCAATACAGTGGCATAATGACCCAAACCAACAACCAGTTTCATATGCACATATGGGTGTGACCATTAACTAGAGTTCCACTGGCCATGTTTGCTATTCACAGAGGATTTGGGAATATTTGAAATCACAGCATTGTAAGGGCCCTGACACACCAGGCCATTGGTGAGTGTCTGTGACCCTTGTTTTTATAGTGTGTCCCACATCTTTAGCACTAGTCGGACCAGCCGGCAGATTTCGGCTGATTGCGCATACTGAGTCGGCGGAGCCTGTTGGTGAGAGAGATCACTTTTACTGGCTGTTCAGCTTAGTGAATCAGTGCAGAACGTACATGCTAGTTTGCTGTTGGCTGTAGTCTTTGTGGTGTGTTCAAGTGCTACTTTTTGGCCCAGATGGCAGGCGACGCGAGGCGACGCAACAGTCAGCCTTCATCGCCGCTAGTCGGTTAGGTGTGTCTGGGCCCGAAGATGGTGACAGATGTACTCTTAGCCCCCCCGGTGCAATGATGGTCGTTCCAGCTCCACGTAGATTAGTATATATAAATAATTTTTTTCATTATACATATTTCTATATATTCACTGTAAGTATAAATCATTCATCACATATATATCAAAGATCAATATCAAATGTTCATCCCATATATATCAATTTTATTTCCATATATATAACTTTGTTTAAAGAAACACTGAATGGTAGGGAAAGTGCTCAACAAATAAGAAGCAAAATAATCCAGTGAGTCAAGGACATTCTTTATGAGACAGTACAAGCCTGTTTCATGCCATAAACAGTCATTCACTGGATTATATATACTATGTGTGTGTGTGAGTGTGTGTGTGTGTGTGTGTATATCCGTATATATATATATATATATATATATATATATATAGTGTACAGCCCTGAACCCCAATAAGCAACCCACAGGATGGAGCCAAATGTCTGGGCCATGCCGACCCATTGGCACCAACACACCTGTCATACTAATGTGAAATAAAGTGCGCAACATGTGAAATAAAGTGTGAGCTGCTCTACATTATTTTGACCTCAACCCTCACCGTACACTTGACCTATACCGTAGAGCGCATGTAGACGTAAGACATATTCTCTACGGTCCTTGACTAGATAGAGCTACTTACCAGCTAAGTCATAACCGTCCTAAACCAAGAACATGGCCTGGGTGAAAAAGCGCAAAGTGGACCACGAAAACTGTCAGTTCAAATCTGACTGGACTGATCAGTTTTATTTTACTGGACCACGCCAATGCCCAACCGGCATGCTTGATATGCATGCAGGCCATAGCTGTCTGCAAAGCAGATGACCTCAAGCAGCACTTCATCACTGTGCATGCTGCCAGTTTTAATATCAACTACCCTACACAATTAATTTCATCTATTGGTTGCTCTAAACTCCTGCCAACTACTGATTAACCACACACTTAAATTTGGCTTCATAGATATCCGATCATTGTCTACCAAAACCTTACGAATAAATGATCTGATTCTTGAATTCTTGAACATAGTTCTGATATGATTGGGTTATGTGAAACATGGCTGAAACCAAATGTTTCCTTTCCCTTAAATGAAGCGTCCCCACCTGACTATGTCTTTATGCATGCTCAATATTCCAGGTAAGGAAATCCCAGAAAGTTGAATCAGTTCATCCAGACATAATGTTTATTGAGAGAAAGATTTCATCATTTATCTATGTGACCTCTTCAGTCTCAACCTGCTGCAAGTATCCCCACTCAATGTTACAGTTTCATTTGGCAGACAGATGTATGTACAAAGCGACGTACATCTGAGAGTTAATACAACACAAGCAAGGATCTAGTCAGGAGACAACACAAGTAAGTGTCAAAAAACTAGGTTCAAGTCTGATATGACATAGGTGTCAACAGGCGGTGCAAAAAGGCAATGTACAGAAGTGCTATCGACTGAAAACAATGATCAGTTTCATATGCAAATTGCCATGACCCTTAACTAGAGTTACAACGGCCATGTGTACTATTCACAGAGGATTGGGGAATAGATGGAATCACAGCATTGTAAGATGGTGACAGACGTACTCTTAGCCACCCCCCGGTACAGGGATGTTTGTTCCCTCTTCACATAGATGGCCTCTTTGACTCCCCATTCAAACCAGTGTTCCTCCCTCTCAAAGATGTGCACATCCTCATCCTTGAAAGAGTGGCGACTGGCCCATAGATGGGTGTAGACAGAGACCTACAATGCTTGACAGTGTTAATTTATCACTCAGCACTGGCATTGTTCCCAGCTGTGGTCAAACCTCTAATTAAGAAACTGCACCTCAATCCATGTTCTCTGCCACTGGCTGACTTCTTTTTAACTTTGGGTACACACAGGAGCCCTGTATTTTGAGAGCAGAGAGGTCGAGGTGGAATGTACGGTTTAAGGATTTCAGACAGGTAGGATGGGGCAAGCCCATTTAGGATTTTGTAAGTCAGCAGAAGCACCTTGAAGTCTGATCTAACATGGATAGGAAGCCAATGAAGGAAGGAAAGAACTGGTGTAATTTGGTCAAGTTTCCTAGTTTTAGTTAGGATTCTAGCAGCAGCATTCTGAACCATCTGAAGACGTAGTACTGGCATGTTTTGTGGTAGACCTGAAAATAGAACATTGCAGTAATCAAGTCTGAATGAAACAAATGCATGTATTAGAGTCTCTGCGTCAGTCATGGACAAGAAAGACAAAACTTTAGCTGTTACGTAAGTGATAATGGGCAGTCTTGGTGATTTCTTTAATGTGTTTATCAAAGGAAAGGCTGGTATCAAAGTAACACCAAGATTTTTGGCTGCCACACTTTGTGAAACCAGAGTTGTTGATTGTTATTATTACTTGATCAAATTGGTGTCTGTGTGTAACAGGGCCAATGACATCTCAGTTTTATCCGAATTTAAAAGCAGGAAATTAAGTGACATCCAATTTTTCACAGCAGCCAAGCAGGCCTCTAAATTAGTCATTTGAATACGATCATCAGCCCTTATAAGAACATACAGGTGAGAATCATCTGCATAGCAATGGAAATTTATTCCATAACTGCGTATAACTTGGCCAAAAGGTGAAATATAAAGAGAGAAAAGTAGAGGACCAAGGAATTAGCCCTGAGGTATGCCATATTTAAAGTCAGAGCATTTTTTTCTCCCCAATTGTATCTGGCCAATTAGCCCACTCTTCCAAACTGTCCCAGTCACTTCTCCACCCCCTCTGCCAATCTGGGGAGGGCTGCAGACTACCACATGCCTCTTCCGATACACGTGGAGTCGCCAGCCGCTTCTTTTCACCTGACAGTGAGGAGTTTCACCAGGGGGACTTAGCGCTTGGGAGGATCACGCTATACCCCCAGGTCCCCCTCTTCCCCAAACAGGTGCCCTGACCAACCAGAGAAGGCGCTAGTGCAGCGACCAGGACACATACCCACATCCGGCTTCCCACCCGCAGATACGGCCAATTATGTCTGTAGGGATGCCTGACCAAGCCGAAGGCAACACGGGGATTCCAATCGACAATACCTGTGTTGGTAATAGAATAGATTGCTACGCTACCCAAATGCCCCTTAACGTCAGAGAATTTTGATGCAATATTATTATAGAAGACACACCATGTTCTTCCAGTTAAGTAGGACATAAGCCAAGAGAGAGCTATGCCAGAGACACCAAAATTACAATTTATTCTGTCTAACAGTATACAGTGATCAATAGTGTCAAAGGCTGCACTGAGGTCCGGTAGTAGAAGCAAAGAGGTGGAATCAGAATCCATAGCTAGAAGATCATTCACCACTTTGGTCAGAGCAGTTTCACTGGAGTGATAGGCTCTGAAAGCCGATTGAAAAGGTTCATATAGTTTTCTTCTATATGGGTTTAAGGTATTTGACACACGACTCTCTCTAGTACTTTAGAAAAGAATGGAAGATTAGCGACTGGTCGATAGTTATTAAGAGACCCTGGATCGAGGTGTGGTTTCTTAACTAGAGGTTTAACCACAACTGTCTTAAAACTGCTGGGAACAATGCCAGCAGTAGGTGTTAAATTAACAATGTCTAGCACTGTAGGTCCCAGAAAAGGCATGTGGAATTAATAACGTCGAATATCGGCACTCACATATTTGTAGTCTTGATATTTATTGTGGGCCAAAACGCATGCATTTCGACTAAAAGCCATCATCAGCTTTTTAGCTTAAACACGTCCCTGTTTGTTTTGATCTTCTCCAAAATCTTTCACCTGATACAGCATTCAAGAGTTGGAGCTGTGTGTACTTCTACTTTTCATTGATGACGTAGGCTGCATATTGTTTCAGTTTTAGTGGAGCTTGAGGCAATGAGTTGCTGGCGATAAGTGTGCTTTGCGTGTGGCGGGGTCATCAATCTGACCACTGAAGGCCCAGTGCAAGACCCCACGGTCCACTACTCGATGAAGGTATAAAAACAAAATATATTTAACAAATAAAATGTTGCTGAGTACTTCATTTTATTTTGTAGATTATTATCTTTTAGAAATTAAAAATGAAATCTGATTACAGACTTCAATTGAATTTGAATTCGTGACAACACGTTGTTTCTTAATCAATATGAAGATTCTACCTGTCTATCTATCTGGTATACCGACAGTATCAAATGTCCAAGTTTAGGAACCTGGGCAGTTCAAGCAAGTAGCAAGGATGACGTGTTGTCTTTTCTCCTCTTTGCTCCTCAGTTGGCAGGAATCGGTTGACAGCCAAAACAAACGCCCCTGTAGTTCAGTCCAGATATCTTATATAGTCACTATTTCATTTTTGCTGTGATACTAAATTCCCTTTGTCAGAGACCAAGTCAACTTTCACACACTCACAGCTCATCGGAGGCTGGAGGCTGGAAGGCACGGTTGTCATGGAAACAAACAAAAGAATAAAAAAGCAATCGATCAAAGAGACAAACAGAACAATGGAACGCTGATTGGGGCATTCTCACTTTCAGTCATCTGCTCTTTATATTTCATTAACATCTTAATTTTCATTAGCTCTGAATCCCATTAGGGCTGAGAAATCTGGTGAACCCTCAGTTGTGCAGTTACAAAGACATGTTTCATATTTTACCCGACCCTGCAAAAAAGGCCAAGTATGGGAGATCATTTCACTTTGTTATAGTACGATTATTGAATTTTGTCTGAAGATCTTTGAGATGGTACATCACTGCACATTGTGTATCTCAATTCCTTTTTTTCATTCATCTTCAGCCGCTTCTCCGGCGTCGGGTGGCGGTGGCAGCAAGCTAAGTAGGGCACTCCAAACGTCCCTCTCCCCAGCAACGCCCTCCAGCTCCTCCTGGGGGATCCCAAGGCGTTCCCAGGCCAGATTGGACATGTAGTCCCTCCAGCGAGTTCTGGGTCTACCCCAGGGTCTCCTCCCAGTTGGCCGTGCCCGGTAAACCCCCAAAGGAAGGCGCCCAGGAGGCATCCTAATCAGATGCCCGAACCACCTCAAACTGACTCCTTTTGACGAGAAGGAGCAGTAATCTCAATAATTAATTTTAGTTGAATTATGACTTGTTAAACCGCACTTCATCTGAATTTTTCCTGATGGAAAAAGAAAAGTCTCTTGTTGAAAGTTAAAGGAGCCTGGGTGGATGGAGCCTGGCCACAAATCACTGGGTTTCATCTGACAGCTGACACCCGGAGAGTGGGCTGAAAAACAGGGAGGCCGAAGCCACGAGGGCCATCTGAGGCTCGTCCTGACCGCTGCCCATCCATTACCCTTCACTCGCACCACCCCGCTGTAGGAGGCGATGACACATGAAGGGAAAAAAGGAAAGAAAAGATGTCCTGACACTTTTCTTTCATCGGCTGAAATGTCAGGCTGTTTGAATAAGGACTCGCATTACTTCACTTCCCTCACTCCACTGAATGTAGCGGCCGGGAGAGTGAAGAGACTTCATTCCAAATATCATCACCCTGTTGACGGGATTAATTTTTCTTTTTTAATGGCAAATTACTTCCCCTTTATTTCTAACTTCGAAGAAAATCAAAGCTGAAATGTCCAAAGCCTCGAGTTTAAAGGAGTCCCCCTGTCCTCCATCCATCCATCACCCAAACCGCTTATCCTGCTCTCAGGGTGGCGGGGATGCTGGAGCCTATCCCAGCAGCCACTGGGCCGCAGGCGGGGAGACACCCTGGACAGGCCGCCAGGCCATCACAGGGTCCCCCCCCCCCCCCACACACACACACACACACACACACATATACACATTCATACCTAGGCATAATTTAGTATGGCCCGCCTGACCTACATGTGTTTGGACTGTGGGAGGAAACCGGAGCCCCCGCAGGAAACCCACACAGACACGGGGAGAACATGCAAACTCCACACAGAGGACGACCCGGGACCACCCCCCAGGTTGGACCACCCCGGGGCTCGAACCCAGGACCTTCTTGCTGTGAGGCGACCACACTAACCACTGTGCCACCGTGCCGCATTATTACTGTTGAGTAGTAATGGACCAAACCTGTAAAATATCAAAATAAAACACACACGAACTCTGGACTGCTTCCTGCACACACACACACAACTTATATTGTGCATGAGTGGTGCCGAGACTCCACTGACGTGAGGAGCAGCGATACAACGTGGAATCAATGTGTGTACATGATGGGTGTGTGTGCGTGTGCGTAATGTGTGTGTGTGCGTGTGTGTAATGTGTGTGTGTGTGTGTGATGTGTGTGTGTGCGTGTGTGTAATGTGTGTGCATGTGCATGATGTGTGTGTGTGTGGTGCGTGTGTGTGTACGTGATGTGTGTGTGTGTGGTGCGTGTGTGTGTAGGTGATGTGTGTGTGTGTAATGTGTGTGTGTGCGTGTGTGTAATGTGTGTGTGTGTGTGTGTGTGTGCGTGATGTGTGTGTGTGTGTGTAATGTGTGTGCGTGTGCATGATGTGTGTGTGTGTGTGGTGCGTGTGTGTGTACGTGATGTGTGCCTCTGGGGTTTACTGCATGTGGCCTGTGTGTCCACGTCTCTCCCCCTCTTTCATAAAGCAGCCATCTATCTGCTCCACCGCCGCTGCATAAACGGTCTTGTCAACGGATTCCAGCGAGCGTCCTTCAGAAGCCGGATCACATGACTTGGATTCTCCAGCAAGTGAACATCACTGCACGCCATCTGATCAGAGAGGCACGCCGCACACACAAAGCTGAGGTCATTACGTTACGGAGAGCAGGAAAACCAGATAGAACCTAACAGATATCATACCTACATACAGAATATAAGATTTATCATACATACATACAGAATATAACAGATATCACACCTACATACAGAATATAAGATTTATCATACATACATACAGAATATAACAGATATCATACATACATACAGAATATAACAGATATCATACCTACATACAGAATATAACATATATCACACCTACATACAGAATATAACAGATATCACACCTACATACAGAATATAACAGATATCATACATACATACAGAATATAACAGATATCATACCTACATACAGAATATAACAGATATCATACTTACATACAGAATATAACAGATATCATACCTACATACAGAATATAAGATTTATTATACCTACATATAGAATATAAGATTTATTGTACCTATATACAGAATATAAGATGTATTATACCTACATACAGAATATAAGATTTATAATGCCTACATACAGAATATAAGATGTATTATACCTACATACAGAATATAAGATTTATAATGCCTACATATAGAATATAACAAATATCATACCTACATACAGAATATAAGATTTATTATACCTACATATAGAATATAAGATGTATTATACCTACATACAGAATATAAGATGTATTATACCTACATATAGAATATAAGATGTATTATACCTACATACAGAATATAAGATTTATAATGCCTACATATAGAATATAAGATGTATTATACCTACATACAGAATATAAGATTTATAATGCCTACATATAGAATATAAGATGTATTATACCTACATACAGAATATAAGATTTATTATACCTACATACAGAATATAAGATGTATTATACCTACATACAGAAGATTTATTATACCTACATATAGAACATAAGATTTATTATACCTACATACAGAATATAAGATTTATTATACCTACATACAGAATATAAGATTTATAATGCCTACATATAGAATATAAGATGTATTATACCTACATACATAATATAAGATTTATAATGCCTACATATAGAATATAAGATGTATTATACCTACATACAGAATATGAGATTTATTATACCTACATATAGAATATAAGATGTATTATACCTACATACAGAATATAAGATGTATTATACCTACATACAGAATATAAGATGTATTATACCTATATACAGAATATAAGATTTATTATACCTACATATAGAATATAAGATTTATTATACCTACATACAGAATATAAGATGTATTATACCTACATACAGAATATAAGATGTATTATACCTACATGCAGAATATAAGATTTATTATACCTACATACAGAGTATAAGATTTATTATACCTACATACAGAAGATGTATTATGCCTACATACAGAATATAAGATGTATTATACCTCCATACAGAATATAAGATTTATTATACCTACATATAGAATATAAGATTTATTATACCTACATACAGAATATAAGATGTATTATACCTACAAACAGAATATAAGATGTATTATACCTACATGCAGAATATAAGATTTATTATACCTACGATTTATTATACCTACATACAGAAGATGCATTATGCCTACATACAGAATATAAGATGTATTATACCTCCATACAGAATATAAGATTTATTATACCTACATATAGAATATAAGATGTATTATACCTACATACAGAATATAAGATGTATTATACCTACATACAGAATATAAGATGTATTATACCTACATACAGAAGATGTATTATGCCTACATACAGAATATAAGATGTATTATACCTCCATACAGAATATAACAGATATCATACCTACATATAGAATATAAGATGTATCATACCTACATACAGAATATAACATATATCATACCTACATATAGAATATAAGATGTATTATACCTACATACAGAAGATTTATTATACCTACATATAGAATATAAGATTATAGAACATAACAGGGTCATTGTGTGTGACTGTTAATCCATAAATATAATAAAACAATAAATCGTACAACAATCTTACGTGTTAGCTGTGTGAATATGAGTGGGTGTTGACATCTGCAACCTTATATGGCCTGTGTATGACTGTCATGTTTGTAGTGTATGTCTTGTATTCTGACTTTACTGTGGGTCCTTCTCATGGTGGTATCTGATGACTTTACTGTGGGTCCTTCTCATGGTGGTATGTGATGACTTTACTGTGGGTCCTTCCCATGGTGGTATCTGATGACTTTACTGTGGGTCCTTCTCATGGTGGTATCTGATGACTTTACTGTGGGTCCTTCTCATGGTGGTATCTGAAGACTTTACTGGGGGTCCTTCTCATGGTGGTATCTGATGACTTTACTGTGGGTCCTTCTCATGGTGGTATCTGATGACTTTACTATGGGTCCTTCTCATGGTGGTATGTGATGACTTTACTGTGGGTCCTTCTCATGGTGGTATCTGATGACTTTACTCTGGGTCCTTCCCATGGTGGTATCTGATGACTTTACTGTGGGTCCTTCTCATGGTGGTATCTGAAGACTTTACTGTGGGTCCTTCTCATGGTGGTATCTGAAGACTTTACTGGGGGTCCTTCTCATGGTGATATCTGATGACTTTACTGTGGGTCCTTCTCATGGTGGTATCTGATGACTTTACTATGGGTCCTTCTCATGGTGGTATCTGAAGACTTTACTGTGGGTCCTTCTCATGGTGGTATCTGATGACTTTACTGTGGGTCCTTCTCATGGTGGTATCTGATGACTTTACTGTGGGTCCTTCTCATGGTGGTATCTGCTGACTTTACTGTGTGTCCTTCTCATGGTGATATCTGATGACTTTACTGTGTGTCCTTCTCATGGTGGTATCTGATGACTTTACTGTGGGTCCTTCTCATGGTGGTATCTGCTGACTTTACTGTGTGTCCTTCTCATGGTGATATCTGATGACTTTACTGTGGGTCCTTCTCATGGTGGTATGTGATGACTTTACTGTGGGTCCTTCTCATGGTGGTATCTGATGACTTTACTGTGGGTCCTTCTCATGGTGATATCTGATGACTTCACTGTGGGTCCTTCTCATGGTGGTATCTGATGACTTTACTGTGGGTCCTTCTCATGGTGGTATCTGATGACTTTACTGTGGGTCCTTCTCATGGTGGTATCTGATGACTTCACTGTGGGTCCTTCTCATGGTGATATCTGATGACTTTACTGTGGGTCCTTCTAATGGTGATATCTGATGACTTTACTGTGGGTCCTTCTCATGGTGGTATCTGATGACTTTACTGTGGGTCCTTCTCATGGTGGTATCTGATGACTTTACTGTGGGTCCTTCTCATGGTGGTATCTGATGACTTTACTGTGGGTCCTTCTCATGGTGGTATCTGATGACTTTACTGTGGGTCCTTCTCATGGTGGTATCTGATGACTTTACTGTGGGTCCTTCTCATGGTGATATCTGATGACTTCACTGTGGGTCCTTCTCATGGTGGTATCTGATGACTTCACTGTGGGTCCTTCTCATGGTGATATCTGATGACTTCACTGTGGGTCCTTCTCATGGTGATATCTGATGACTTCACTGTGGGTCCTTCTCATGGTGGTATCTGATGACTTCACTGTGGGTCCTTCTCATGGTGGTATCTGATGACTTTACTGTGGGTCCTTCTCATGGTGGTATCTGATGACTTTACTGTGGGTCCTTCTCATGGTGGTATCTGATAACTTTACTGTGGGTCCTTCTCATGGTGATATCTGATGACTTCACTGTGGGTCCTTCTCATGGTGGTATCTGATGACTTTACTGTGGGTCCTTCTCATGGTGGTATCTGATGACTTTACTGTGGGTCCTTCTCATGGTGGTATCTGATGACTTCACTGTGGGTCCTTCTCATGGTGATATCTGATGACTTTACTGTGGGTCCTTCTCATGGTGATATCTGATGACTTTACTGTGGGTCCTTCTCATGGTGGTATCTGATGACTTTACTGTGGGTCCTTCTCATGGTGGTATCTGATGACTTTACTGTGGGTCCTTCTCATGGTGATATCTGATGACTTTACCGTGGGTCCTTCTCATGGTGGTATCTGATGACTTTACCGTGTGTCCTTCTCATGGTGGTATCTGATGACTTTACTGTGTGTCCTTCTCATGGTGATATCTGATGACTTCACTGTGGGTCCTTCTCATGGTGGTATCTGATGACTTTACTGTGGGTCCTTCTCATGGTGATATCTGATGACTTCACTGTGGGTCCTTCTCATGGTGGTATCTGATTACTTCACTGTGGGTCCTTCTCATGGTGGTATCTAATGACTTTACTGTGGGTCCTTCTCATGGTGATATCTGATGACTTCACTGTGGGTCCTTCTCATGGTGGTATCTGATGACTTTACTGTGGGTCCTTCTCATGGTGATATCTGATGACTTCACTGTGGGTCCTTCTCATGGTGATATCTGATGAGCTTGAGCAGAGACCACAGACACACGTCCAGCCTTGGCTGGACACGAAGGTCCTGTTCTATTTGCCGACTTGAGACCTTGTAATGTACGTAAATGTTCCTCAGTGACGACAGTATGAATTAAGGCTTCAGATTTCTGTTTCAGTCTCACGTGGAGATGCAGGTGATCCAACCACAAGGAACGGACCTACAGCTCCGTTTACACAGGACATGTGCCTGAAGTGACAGATTTTCTTGGAATCCAGTGAAAGTAAAGAGCATATCTAAAAATGTGTGAAAAATGAACCAGGCAGGGCATCAGAGAGCTTTGTTCAGATGGTGCAGAGGATGAAGATAGGGATGACCGCCTGAATGCTCTGATAAATACTACATTTTAATACAATATACTGCATACCGACAATACTACATACTGTATAGTACTTATTGTTTTGTACTTATTGTATTATTGTTGGGCGGCACGGTGGTGCAGTGGTTAGCGCGGTTGCCTCACAGCAAGAAGGTCCTGGGTTCGAGCCCCGAGGTAGTTCAACCTTGGGGGTCATCCCGGGTCGTCCTCTGTGTGGAGTTTGCATGTTCTCCCCGTGTCTGTGTGGGTTTCCTCCCACAGTCCAAAGACATGTAGGTCAGGTAAATCGCCTGTACTACATTGTCCTTAGTTGTGTGGTATGTGTGTGTGTGTGTGTGTGTGTGTGTGTGTGTGTGTGTGTGTGTGGTGTGTGTGTGTGTGTGGGCCCTGTGATGGCCTGGCGGCCTGTCCAGGGTGTCTCCTCGCCTGCTGCCCAGTGACTGCTGGGATAGGCTCCAGCATCCCTGTGACCCTGAGGGTAGGATAAGCGGTTCAGATAATGGATGGACGGATGCATTATTGCGGTTAATGTGCATTATAAGTCCATCATATTGTCCTCGGTCAGCCATGCAGCAGGAAGTGATGGCAAACGGACAGGGCTTCCACATCCTGTATCCATGATAACCACGCGAAGCCGCCATTTTCCTCCGGAACAGTGTCTATTATATTTTTCAGTGAAAATAGTACACATTCTGCCATTTTAAGTGTAATAGATTTTGCTGTGCGATGAAGATATTGTAGCAGGGGGCAACCGGGAACCACCGCAGCTGGGACGCTAACCCGGGTCTCCCGCACCCGTTAGCCAAGGGCTAGCGAGTCTAGCCATCTGTGGTCGTTACAATATCAATGTCGCACAATAACAACAAGCACTACTACATAGTGTATTCTTTTTGGATTTTTCCCCCTTTCTCTCCCCAATTGTATCTGGCTAATTACCCCACTCTTCCGGGCTGTCCCGGTCTCTGCTCCACCCTCTCCGCTGATCCAGGGAGGGCTGCAGATGACCACATGCCTCCTCCCATACATGTGGAGTCACCAGCCGCTTCTTTTCACCTGACAGTGAGGAGTTTCACCAGGGGGACGTAGCACGTGGGAGGATCACGCTGTTCCCCCCTTCCCCCCAAACAGGTGCACCAACCGACCAGAAGAGGCGCTAGTGCAGCGATCAGGACACATACCCACATCCGGCTTCCCACCCGCAGACACGGCCAATTGTGTCTGTAGGGACGCCCGACCAAGCCGGAGGTAACACGGGGATTCGAACCGGCGATCCCCGTGTTGGTAGGCAACGGAACAGACCGCCACGCCACCCGGAGGCCGTACATAGTACAATCTACAGCCACTGCATGGGCGTTCAGACACAGGTGTAATGTGATAACATAAAAGCCATCCTGCAGGACTGCGGCATAACGAGACAGAAGACACCGTCACGTCACGTGTGTGAACAAACAGCAAACCGCCCGGCATCGTTACAGGACGTGTGCCTGAACGCAGCCTTCTGGGCACCGGCACCTGCAGTGCCCAGTGTTTACCGAGGCCTCGGCCTGGGAGACGCGTCTGGAGTCCCGCTCGCTCTCAGCAGGGCGTCCCCAGAGTAAAGCCTCAGAAGAAGAGAGCGGCGCCGGGCAGGACGATGTCCATTTCATCCTGGAGTAAATTAAATCCCGACTAATCCGTAAACCGGCGCTCCTGAGAGCGGCCCTGTAATTTTCACAGCCATGTGGAAACAGCAAGAGAAGAGCCAGATGAAAAACACACACCACAAACACACACACACTCACACAACACACACACACACACATACGCATGGGGGTGTTGGGGAGGCTGGAGTACCAAAGCGAGATTGGAAGGCAGGATAAAGGAGGCTCGGTGATCGGCCGGTGGCAGAGCTCCCCCGTGTCGGAACAGACACGTCGCTCCTTCATCACGCCGCCGCAATTTTGTCCTGGTTATAGCTCGTCCATCTTCTCCCCGGCTGCTCCTTATTTCAGCATTTCAATTTCCTCCCTAGTGTAAAGCTCAGAGTGCTAACCTACTTCAGTCTTCCTCTTAGAACAGAGAGAGACAGAGACACAGAGAGAGACAGACAGAGAGAGAGACACGCACATAGAAAGAGAGACAGAGAGACACACACAGAAAGACAGAGCGATAGAGACAGAGAGAGCAAGAGAGAGAGAGAGACAGAGCGACAGACAGAGAGAGAGAGAGACAGACACAGAAAGACAGATACACAGAGAGAGAGAGAGAGAGACAGACACAGACAGACAGAGAGAGAGACACGCACATAGAAAGAGAGACAGAGAGACACACACAGAAAGACAGAGCGATAGAGACAGAGAGAGCAAGAGAGAGAGACAGAGCGACAGACAGAGAGAAAGAGAGACAGACAGACAAAGAGAGAGAGAGAGACAGACACAGAAAGACAGATACACACACAGAGAGAGAGAGACTCGAACTAATAACAAAAGGTTTTCTAAACCTATCAGATGAAGAAAAACTACCAGTCCTACTAGGGGAAGACCCAAAGAGCCGTAAGTTAGCAGCCATCTATATTGCTGCTGCCATAAAGTGAGGCACAGTGAGTGTAAGTTAGCAGCAGTCTATGTTACTGCCTGCCATAAAGTGAGACACAGTGAGTGTAAGTTAGCAGCAGTCTATGTTACTGCTGCCATAAAGTGAGGCACAGTGAGTGTAAGTTAGCAGCAGTCTAGGTTGCTGCCTGCCATAAAGTGAGACACAGTGAGTGTAAGTTAGCAGCCATCTATATTGCTGCTGCCATAAAGTGAGGCACAGTGAGTGTAAGTTAGCAGCAGTCTATGTTGCTGCTGCCATAAAGTGAGGCACAGTGAGTGTAAGTTAGCAGCAGTCTATGTTGCTGCTGCCATAAAGTGAGACACAGTGAGTGTAAGTTAGCAGCAGTCTATGTTACTGCCTGCCATAACGTGAGGCACAGTGAGTGTAAGGTAGCAGCAGTCTACGTTGCTGCTGCCATAAAGTGAGACACAGTGAGTGTAAGTTAGCAGCAGTCTATGTTGCTGCTGCCATAAAGTGAGGCACAGTGAGTGTAAGTTAGCAGCAGTCTATGTTACTGCCTGCCATAAAGTGAGACACAGTGAGTGTAAGTTAGCAGCAGTCTATGTTACTGCTGCCATAAAGTGAGGCACAGTGAGTGTAAGTTAGCAGCAGTCTAGGTTGCTGCCTGCCATAAAGTGAGACACAGTGAGTGTAAGTTAGCAGCCATCTATATTGCTGCTGCCATAAAGTGAGACACAGTGAGTGTAAGTTAGCAGCAGTCTATGTTACTGCCTGCCATAACGTGAGGCACAGTGAGTGTAAGGTAGCAGCAGTCTACGTTGCTGCTGCCATAAAGTGAGACACAGTGAGTGTAAGTTAGCAGCAGTCTATGTTGCTGCTGCCATAAAGTGAGACACAGTGAGTGTAAGTTAGCAGCAGTCTATGTTACTGCCTGCCATAACGTGAGGCACAGTGAGTGTAAGTTAGCAGCAGTCTACGTTGCTGCTGCCATAAAGTGAGGCACAGTGAGTGTAAGTTAGCAGCAGTCTATGTTGCTGCTGCCATAAAGTGAGGCACAGTGAGTGTAAGTTAGCAGCAGTCTATGTTGCTGCTGCCATAAAGTGAGGCACAGTGAGTGTAAGTTATCAGCAGTCTATGTTGCTGCTGCCATAAAGTGAGGCACAGTGAGTGTAAGTTAGCAGCAGTCTACGTTGCTGCTGCCATAAAATGAGGGACAGTGAGTGACAGTCACCTGACACACGTTGTTGCTGCCATATTTGATAACAATATGTTCTTTTGTCTTGTACCATGTTTCTTTTTGTAGTGTGTTTCTTTGCCTCCCTTCATTGGCTTCCTGTCTGTTTTAGGATCCAGTTTAAGCTTTTATTACTTTTTTTCAAGTCTTTAAATGGGCTGGCACCATCTTATTTATCTGAGCTAATACATTATCATACACCAGTCAGAGCACTCAGGTCAGCAAACCAGATGCTCTTACATGCTCCCAGATCCAGGCTTAACAACAGGGGGGGCAGAGCCTTGCAGCGGCTGCTGCCCCTGATCTCTGGAGCAACTTACCAGTACACATCAGACCTGCTCAGACCCCAGAGACTTTTACACCTTGGTTAAAGACCTACCTCTTCTCACTGGCATTCAATTCAAGTTCAGCTAGACACCCCAGAGACTTTTACACCTTGGTTAAAGACCTACCTCTTCTCACTGGCATTCAATTCAAGTTCAGCTAGACACCGTGATTTTATTGTGGAAATATACTTTTACTCTCGTGTTTTATTGCTTACATTTTAATTTCTTTATTTTACTGTCTTTTTTACATATATTTTCATATTCATATGTGGTACTTATTTTGTATTGTATTTTAACCTTGTGCAGCACTTCGGTTCAACTGTGGTTGTTTTAAATGTGCTATATAAATAAACTTGACTTGACTTGACTTTGCTGTACTATGTTTCTTTGTTGTAGTGTGTTTCTTTGTTGTAGTGTGTTTCTTTGTTGTAGTGTGTTTGTTTTCAATGGTGTTTTCCAACTGATGTTTGGCTTTTTTCTCTTTCTTCTTTTTTCAATATTTGGACCCTTGCTTTGGCAATATGTACATTGTTACGTCACGCCAATAAAGCCATTTGAATTGAATTGAAAATAGAGAGACAGAGACAGAGGGACAGAGAGAGAGACAGGCAGAGACAGAGCGAGAGAGAGACAGAGACAGAGAGAGACAGAGCGAGAGCGAGAGACAGAGCGAGAGAGAGACAGAGACAGAGAGAGACAGAGAGAGAGAGAGAGAGAGACAGAGAGAGACAGAGAGAGAGACAGACAGAGAGACAGAGAGGGAGAGAGATGGAGAGAGAGAGACAGAGAGAGAGAGAGACAGAGAGACAGAGACAGAGAGAGACAGAGAGAGACAGAGAGAGAGACAGAGACAGAGAGAGACAGAGAGAGAGACAGAGACAGAGAGACAGAGAGACGGAGAGAGAGAGACGGAGAGAGAGAGACAGAGACAGAGAGACAGAGACAGAGAGAGAGAGACAGAGAGAGACAGAGAGAGAGAGAGAGAGACAGAGAGAGACAGAGAGAGAGAGAGACAGAGACAGAGAGAGAGAGAGAGACAGAGAGAGACAGAGAGAGAGAGAGACAGAGAGAGAGAGAGACAGAGACAGAGAGAGAGAGAGAGACAGAGAGAGACAGAGAGAGAGAGAGAGACAGAGACAGAGAGAGAGAGAGAGAGACAGAGAGAGACAGAGACAGAGAGAGACAGAGAGAGAGAGAGAGAGAGAGAGAGAGAGAGAGAGAGAGAGAGAGAGAGAGAGAGAGAGAGAGAGAGAGAGAGACAGAGAGAGAGAGAGACAGAGAGAGAGAGAGAGAGACAGAGACAGAGAGAGACAGAGAGAGAGAGAGACAGAGACAGAGACAGAGAGAGAGAGACAAGAGCGAGAGAGAGAGACATTACATCAACGAACTGGCAAAAACTCTAGACCAGTCAGCAGCACCCAGCCTCACTCTACATGACTCAGAGATCAACTTCCTGTTCTCTGCAGACGACCTGGTTCTGCTGTCTCCTACTGCACAGGGCCTACAGCAGAACCTGGACCTGCTGGAGCAGTACAGCCAGACCTGGGCCCTGTCAGTAAACACTGAAAAGACCAAAATCAAAAAAGATCCAGCTGTCAGGGAATGAAATATACATTCACACTGAACATTCCCAGAACTCTAATTATTTAGGACTAAAGATCAGCAACACAGGAAATGTCAACCCTGCAGTGAATGAAATGAGGTGTTCCCAGGTGGCACGGCGGTCTGTCCCCTTGCCTACCAACACAGGAATCACCAGATCGAATCCCTGTTACCTCCCGCAGACACAATTGGCCGTGTCTGTGGGTGGGAAGCCGGATGTGGGTATGCGTCCTGGTCGCTACACTAGCGCCTCCTCTGGTTGGTCAGGGCGCCTGTTTGGGGGGAATAGCATGATCCTCCCACGCGCTACGTCCCCCTGGTGAAACTCCTCACTGTCAGGTGAAAAGAAGCGGCTGGTGACTCCACATGTATGGGAGGAGGCATGTGGTAGTCTGCAGCCCTCCCCGGACCAGCAGAGGGGGTGGAGCAGAGGGGGTGGAGCAGGGTGATTTGCCAGATACAACTGTGGAGAAAAAGGTGCAAAAATTAAAAAAAGAGTAGAGGAGTGTACGGAGAACCGCCAGGCTCTCCGGTCATTTCAGCTTCCTGTTTTCCCGGAGGTGTGGGGACGGAATCACAAGGAGAAACAGTGGGACCGGAAGACAACGGCGTTTGTGGGCGGCCCTGCCTCGGGAGCACACGTGACCCCGCCGGCTAAAAACCCCTTCCTGCAAAACCAGCTCGTCTAGCGCCACGTCTGCTCCTCTGCTCCCGTCCTGTCCAAACAAACACGGAGACGAGTCGACTGACAGCCGGAAACACAAACCCACCACCAAGCCCAGGTGACCAGCGAGCGTCCTGCCGCCACGTGCTGACTCACACCGACTGGCAAAATGACCCACGACATGTCGGTTTGAGACAGAAGTAAATAAGACGGTCGTCCCTCATCCCCGTTTTCACCAAGCAATGACAACAAAGGATTCCACCTGTAGCTCTGACGTCACGCCGCCCACATGGCTGTGCTGACAAAGACGAGGACGAGTGTGACGCAAATACAGCAGGAGACCTGAAGGTCTTGTACAAAACCTTTCTTACACACACACACCTCATATCCTCCATTTAGCTCCTTCTTCCCATCTTCCCTGTCAGAGCTGCTGTGATTCTCTCCTTTCCACCTCCCCTTGTTTTCTATCCATCCATCCATCCATCATCCAAGCCACGTATCCTGCTTCAGGGTCGCGGGGATGCTGGAGCCTACTATCCCAGCAGTCATTGGGAGGCAGGTGGAGAGACACCCTGGACAGGCCGCCAGACCATCTCTCTCTCTCTCTCTCTCTCTCTCTCTCTCTCTCTCTCTCTCTCTCTCTCTCTCTCTCTCTCTCTCTCTCTCTCTCTCTCTCTCTCTCTCTCTCTCTCTCACACACACAGACACACACACACACACACAATGGATGGACTGTGTTGTTGTTTGTGCGTTTTTGTTTTGTTCTCTGTCTTTATGTGTTTAGCAGTATTGTTTCTGTCCAAAGGAGTTGGATCAAGTGGATCTGGACTTGGTATATATCCGTGAAGACGTTTCTCCTCTCATCCAAGAGGCTTCCTCAGTTCGTGCCTTTCTGACTAGACAAAGCTAGTCTGACTGGCTGCTGATGACACTCAGAATTTATCCTCTTTGGAGTCGTTGTCAGAGCTATAGAGGTCCATTGATCAGACACAATACCACCGTCTCTACCCACAAGATAACATTCCATGCATATATGGACTCCCTAAGATCCATAAAGGTGGAACCCCCCTCAGGCCCATCGTCAGCAGCATAAACTCGGTCACGTACAACATTGCCAAACATATAGCCAACATCTTGACCCCTTTAGTGGGCGAAACACCTCACCATATCCAAAACTCCATGGACTTCGTGGACAAGGTCCAAGGCGTAAAACTGGAACCGGATGAAACCATGGTATCCTATGACGTGACCTCGTTATTCACCTGCATCCCGACCATGGAGGCTTTGGAAACTGTGAGGCAACGTTTGCTACGGGACGACACCCTCCACAATAGGACCAAACTCAGCCCAGACCAGATTTGCCAACTACTGGACCTTTGCCTGAACACTACATATTTCAAATTCAGGGGCAAGTTTTACAGACGGAAACTCGGCTGTGCAATGGGCTCACCAGTATCGTCCATTGTGGCCAACTGGAAGAGGTAGAACACAGGGCCCTGGACTCCTTCAGAGGAACACCTCCGAGCCACTGGTTCAGATATGTGGACGACACATGGGTCAAAATCCAAACACAAGAGGTGCAAGCGTTTCTCAAACACATCAACTCAGTGGACAAGAACATTAAGTTCACAAGGGAAGACGTAAAGAACAACAGTTTGCCCTTCTTGGACTGTGACGTCCACATTGGGGAAGACAGGAGCCTCCACATTGGGGTTTACAGGAAACCTACACACACAGACCAATATCTACTTTTCGACTCACACCACCCGCTGGAACACAAACTGGGCCTCATCAGAACTCTGCAACACAAAGCTGACAATGTGCCCAGCAGCACTCAGGCCCAACGAGAAGAACACAAACACCTGAGGGAAGCTTCAAAAACCTGTGGCTACCCCAGTTGGACCTTTGTGAAAACTGCAACACATTCCAGAAAGACCAACCGATGAGGAGAAAGGGAACAGAAGGAAGAGCACAGTCATCCCGTATGTTTCTGGGGTCTCCGAGAAACTCAGGAGAATTTTTAACAAACACCGCATCCCGGTATACTTCAAACCCAGCAACACACTCCGACAAAGACTGGTTCATCCCAAAGACCGTGTACCACACACCCGGAAAAGCAGTCTGGTGTATGCTGTACAATGCAATGAGGATTGCACTGACCTATACATAGGAGAAACCAAACAACCACTACACAAACGGATGGCCCAACACAGAAGGCCACACTCCTCAGGACAAGACTCAGCAGTCTATCTACACCTAAAGGAGAAGACACACTCCTTCCAGGACAGCAACGTACACATTTTGGACAGAGAAGATAGATGGTTTGAAAGAGGGGTGAAGGAAGCCATCTATGAGAAACTGGAAAAACCATCCCTCAACAGAGGAGGAGGTCTGCGACACCACCTGTCTCCCACTTACAATGCTGTCCTTTCATCTCTACCCAGGAGACTCAAGAAGCCTAGCCTCCAAGAACAACAGTCGGTCACTAACGGCTCCAACCACTCTCATCACCACTGGATAATGAAGTCGAGACTAACACCCCCAACCACCGTCGCTGCTAAACAAATGCAAATCAGTAGCTCCCATGGCGACGGGCGCGGCCAAACATCGGTACACAAAAGAGCCACTCATATCTGTGGCTCTGTTAGCGATGGGTGTTGGTAAACATCGGGACACAAAGAGCCATGGACATCAATAGCTCTGACAACGACTCCTAGAGGATAAATACTGAGTCTCATCACCAGCCAGTCAGACTAGCTTGGTCTAGTCAGAAAGGCACGAACTGAGGAAGCCTCTTGGATGAGAGGCCAAACGTCTTCACGGATATACTATACCAAGTCCAGATCCACTTGATTTAACTCCTTTGGATAGAAACAATACTGCTAAACACATAAAGACAGAGAACAAAACAAAAACGCACAAACAACAACACAGTCCATTCAAGTGCCATTTCAGTTTAAATGATGACAGCCAGTGTCTGTCAATGACTGGCCCGCACTGATTGGGGGTGGTGGGGTTAGAGGGTAGGTGGTGGGGGGCAACGTTTGTTAATGATCCTTACTGCTTGTGAGTAGAAGCTCTTTAGCATTCTGCTGGATGTAGCACAGATGCTCCTGCACCTCTTTCCAGTACCAAAACGTTACCAGAGGTAAAACAGCTACACAAAAGCTACACAAAATCACATGATGGAAAAGAAAAGCGACAAAACCACATGATGGAAAAGAAAAGCGACACAAAACCAGATGATGGAAAAGAAAAGCAACACAAAACCACATGATGGAAAAGAAAAGCTACACAAAACCACATGAAGGAAAAGAAAAGCAACACAAAACCACATGAAGGAAAAGAAAAGCTACACAAAACCACATGAAGGAAAAGAAAAGCTACACAAAACCACATGAAGGAAAAGAAAAGCAACACAAAACCACATGAAGGAAAAGAAAAGCAACACAAAACCACATGAAGGAAAAGAAAAGCTACACAAAACCACATGATGGAAAAGAAAAGCTACACAAAACCTCATGATGGAAAAGAAAAGTGACACAAAACCACTTGAGGGAAAAGAAAAGCTACACAAAACCACATGATGGAAAAGAAAAGCAACACAAAACCACATGAAGGAAAAGAAAAGCCACACAAAACCACATGATGGAAAAGAAAAGCTACACAAAACCACATGATGGAAAAGAAAAGAACATATACGTCTACCAGTGTTGCTTAATAATTTAATGAAGAAGAAATGTGAATTTTTGTCGAGCATCCATAAATCGTCACAGCAGGCAAAATAAGGTCCAGGATGTCCAGGGCATTCGGGTGGTGTAGCGGTCTATTCCGTTGCCTACCAACACGGGGATCGGCGGTTCGAATCCCCGTGTTACCTCCGGCTTGGTCGGGTGTCCCTACAGTCACCATTGGCCGTGTCTGCGGGTGGGAAGCCGGATGTGGGTATGTGTCCTGGTTGCTGCACTAGCGCCTCCTCTGGTTGGTCGGGGGCGCCTGTTTGGGGGGAGGGGGACCTGGGGGGAATAGCGTGGTGAAACTCCTCACTGTCAGGTGAAAAGAAGCGGCTGGTGACTCCACATGTTTGGGAGGAGGCATGTGGTAGTCTGCAGCCCTGACCAGATCAGCAGAGGGAGTGGAGCAGCGACCGGGACGGCTCGGAAGAGTGGGGTAATTTGCCGGATACAAATGGGAGGGGGGGGGGGGTGAAAAAAAAAAGAAAAGGTCCAGACAACGGCAGCGAGGAAGATGACGACGTCTTCCTCGGGTGGTGTGAATCTAAACACCGTTTCAATCCGAGAACTGACGATGTGACCACAGCCGGCAGTGGCACCATGTCTGTGACCCGGCTCTTCAACAATATGGACTGAAGCTTTGGACAAGTTATATAGAAAAGAATTGCCCCTCTAGAACTTGGATATACTCTGTCAATTATAATGTAATGAGTTACATCGGAAAATATAGACCACAATCCCCCAGTGATGTATAAGAAAATCCTATGCTGACTCACAAAGACCAGGATCCTCACCATATATATATGTATATAGGAATATTAAGATAGACGTAGGAATATTAAGATAGACATAGGAATATTAAGAAAGATGTAGGAAAATTAAGATGTAGGAATATTAAAATAGAGAAGGAATATTAAGATAGACGTAGGAATGTTAAGATAGACGTAGGAATATTAAGATAGACCAAGGAATATCCAGATAGATGTAGGACTATTAAGATGTAGGAATATTAAGATGTAGGAATATTAAGATAGACGTAGGACTATTAAGATGTAGGAATATTTAGACGTAGGAATGTTAAGATAGTTGTAGGAATATTAAGATATATGTAGGAATAATAAGAAAGATGCAGGAATATTAAGATAGAGAAGGAATATGAAGATAGATGTAGGAATATTAAGAAAGGGAGGAATATTAAGATGTAGGAATATTAAGATAGAAGTAGGAATAATAAGAAAGATGTAGGAACATTAAGATAGAGAAGGAATATTAAGATAGACATAGGAATGTTAAGATAGAGGTAGGAATATTATGATAGACATAGAAATACTAAGAAAGATGTAGGAAAATTAAGATGTAGGAATATTAAGATAGAGAAGGAATATTAAGATAGATGTAGGAATATTAAGATGTGGGAATATTAAGATAGACCAACGAATATTAAGACAGATGTAGGACTATTAAGATGTAGGAATATTAAGATAGACGAAGGAATATTAAGATAGATGTAGGAATATTGAGATAGACATAGGAATATTAAGATAGACGTAGGAATATTAAGATAGATAAAGGAATATTAAGATACATGAAGGAATATTAAGACAGACGTAGGAATATTAAGATAGATGTAGGAATATTAAGATAGATGTAGTAACATTACGATAGACAAAGGAATATTAAGAAAAATGTAGGAATATTAAGATAGATGTAGGAATATTAAGATAGATGTAGGAACATTAAGATAGACAAAGGAATATTAAGATAGACGTAGTAATATTAAGATAGATGTAGGAATATTAAGATAGATGTAGGAACATTAAGATAGATGTAGGAATATTAAGATAGACATAGGAATATTAAGATAGATGTGGGAATATTAAGATAGATGTAGGAATATTAAGATAGACGTAGGAATATTAAGATAGATGTAGGAATATTAAGATAGACGTAGGAATATTAAGATAGATGTAGGAATATTAAGATAGACATAGGAATATTAAGATAGATGTGGGAATATTAAGATAGACGTAGGAAAATTAAAATAGATGTAGGAATATTAAGATAGATGTAAGAATATTAAGATGGATGTAGGAATATTAAGATAGACGTAGGAATATTAAGATAGATGTGGGAATATTGAGATAGGCATAGGAATATTAAGATAGATGTGGGAATATTAAGATATAAGTAGGAATATTAAGATAGATGTAGGAATATTAAGATAGATGTAGGAATATTAAGATAGACGTAGGAATATTAAGATAGACGTAGGAATATTAAGATAGATGTAGGAACATTAAGATAGATGTAGGAATATTAAGATAGACATAGGAATATTAAGATAGATGTGGGAATATTAAGATAGATGTAGGAATATTAAGATAGACGTAGGAATGTTAAGATAGATGTAGGAATATTAAGATAGACATAGGAATATTAAGATAGATGTGGGAATATTAAGATAGACGTAGGAAAATTAAGATAGATGTAGGAATATTAAGATAGATGTAAGAATATTAAGATGGATGTAGGAATATTAAGATAGACATAGGAATATTAAGATAGATGTGGGAATATTGAGATAGGCATAGGAATATTAAGATAGATGTGGGAATATTAAGATATAAGTAGGAATATTAAGATAGATGTAGTAACATTATGATAGACGTAGGAATATTAAGAAAAATGTAGGAATATTAAGATATATGTAGGAATATTAAGATAGACGTAGGAATATTAAGATAGACAAAGGAATATGAAGATAGACGTAGGAATATTAAGATAGATGTAGGAATATTAAGATAGATGTTGGAATATTAAGATAGACATAGGAATATTAAGATAGATGTGGGAATATTAAGATAGATGTAGGAATATTAAGATAGACGTAGGAATATTAAGATAGATGTAGGAATATTAAGATAGACATAGGAATATTAAGATAGACGTGGGAATATTAAGATAGACGTAGGAAAATTAAAATAGATGTAGGAATATTAAGATAGATGTAAGAATATTAAGATGGATGTAGGAATATTAAGATAGACATAGGAATATTAAGATAGATGTGGGAATATTGAGATAGGCATAGGAATATTAAGATAGATATGGGAATATTAAGATATAAGTAGGAATATTAAGATAGATGTAGGAATATTAAGATAGATGTAGGAACATTAAGATAGACAAAGGAATATTAAGATAGACGTAGGAATATTAAGATAGATGTAGGAATATTAAGATAGATGTAGGAATATTAAGATAGATGTAGGAACATTAAGATAGATGGAGGAATATTAAGATAGACATAGGAATATTAAGATAGATGTGGGAATATTAAGATAGACGTAGGAAAATTAAGATAGATGTAGGAATATTAAGATAGATGTAAGAATATTAAGATGGATGTAGGAATATTAAGATAGACATAGGAATATTAAGATAGATGTGGGAATATTGAGATAGGCATAGGAATATTAAGATAGATGTGGGAATATTAAGATATAAGTAGGAATATTAAGATAGATGTAGTAACATTACGATAGACGTAGGAATATTAAGAAAAATGTAGGAATATTAAGATAGATGTAGGAATATTAAGATAGATGTGGGAATATTAAGATAGACGTAGGAATATTAAGATAGATGTAGGAATATTAAGATAGATGTAAGAATATTAAGATAGATGTAAGAATATTAAAATAGATGTAGGAATATTAAAATAGATTTAGGAATATTAAGATGGTGTAGGAAAAAACTTTACTACATAGTAGTACAAGCCTGTTCGTGCGTCACACACTCATCAGCTGCTAATGTGGTTAAACAACAAAGAAAAAACACACAGCCAATAAATACTACACTGCCCCGCATCACGCCCCTAGTGACGGTGCACAGCAACCAGCGGGAGGATAGAAAACGTTTGAAAAATGACATCAGAAAAATGTTTCTGATGTCATTTTTCAACTGTTTTCTATCCTGCCATTGGTTGCTGTGCACCGTAACTACCTACCCCATTGGTTGTTATGTGTGTGTGTGTGTATATATATATATATATATATATATATATATATATATATATACACACACTCAGTGGCCACTTTATTAGGTACACCTTGCTAGTGCCGGGTTGGACCCCCTTTTGCCTTCAGAACTGCCTTAATCCTTTGTGGCATAGATTCAACAAGGTACTGGAAACATTCCTCAGAGAGTTTGGTCCATACTGACATGATAGCATCACGCAGTTGCTGCAGATTTGTCGGCTGCACATCCATGATGCGAATCTCCCGGTCCACCACATCCCAAAGGTGCTCTATTGGATTGAGATCTGGTGACTGTGGAGGCCATTTGAGTACAGTGAACTCATTGTCATGTTCAAGAAACCAGTGTGAGATGATTCGAGCTTTATGACATGGCGCGTTATCCTGCCGGAAGTAGCCATCAGAAGATGGGAACACTGTGGTCATAAAGGGATGGACATGGTCAGCAACAATACTCAGGTAGACTGTGGCGTAGACACGATGCTCAGTTGGTACTAAGGGGCCCAAAGTGTGCCAAGAAAATATCCCCCACACCATTACACCACCATCACCACCAGCCTGAACCGTTGATACAAGGCAGGATGGATCCATGCTTTCATGTTGTTGACGCCAAATTCTGACCCTACCATCCGAATGTCGCAGCAGAAATCGAGACTCATCAGACCAGGCAACGTTTTTCCAATCTTCTATTGTCCAATTTTGGCGAGCCTGTGCGAATTGTAGCCTCAGTTTCCTGTTCTTAGCTGACAGGAGTGGCACCCGGTGTGGTCTTCTGCTGCTGTAGCCCATCTGCCTCAAGGTTCGACGTGTTGTGCGTTCAGAGATGCTCTTCTGCATACCTCAGTTGTAATGAGTGGTTATTTGAGTTACTGTTGCCTTTCTATCAGCTCGAACCAGTCTGGCCATTCTCCTCTGACCTCTGGCATCAACAAGGCATTTTCGCCCACAGAACTGCCGCTCACTGGATATTTTCTCTTTTTCGGACCATTCTCTGTAAACCCTAGAGATGGTTGTGCGTGAAAATCCCAGTAGATCAGCAGTTTCTGAAATACTCAGACCAGCCCGTCTGGCACCAACAACCATGCCACGTTCAAAGTCACTTAAATCACCTTTCTTCCCCATTCTGATGCTCGGTTTGAACTGCAGCAGATCGTCTTGACCATGTCTATATGCCTAAATGCATTGAGTTGCTGCCATGTGATTGGCTGATTAGAAATTTGCATTAACGAGCAGTTGGACAGGTGTGCCTAATAAAGTGGCCGGTGAGTGTATATATACACACACACACACACAAACAAACACAAACACACACACGTGCTGCAGTGCTGCTGTGGGAGTAAGGGGGGAGTTTGTGTGTCGGTTTGCACTTCACATCACCAACGGAAATCCCTGCAGATGTCACCCTTTCTCCTCCGTCACTTCGTAATTGTGATGCATGAGATGGTGAGGCGGCGGCACGAGGGCCACTTCTGCGCAACTGGGAAACCATCTGGGACCGTGAATGTCCTCATACCTGCTTCACAGCGGCGGGAAGTGGTGCTCAGAGTGATGTGGAGGTACTCTCCCTGACTCTGAAAAGTGGGGCATCACTTTTCCCCCTGAGGACCAACGCTCCCAGCAAGAGCCCACTTCCCTTCCCTGATATGCCCCATCTCAGAGTCTGCCCTGCGTTTAAAGGATTCGGGCTCTTCGCTATCAAAGGCTGGCATGGCTGGCAGTGTGGCAGCTTCAGCTCCAGGTCTGCTCTGGCCTGGGGCAGGACGTGTCAGCCTCCTAGATCAGACCCGCTTTGGTCAGACATCGGCTCAGATAAGCCAACAGAAACTCAGGTATAAGTCCTTCCAGCAGTTTCCTGGCCTAGATAGGGCCCGGACTGATCACAGCCTGACAGACGCCCCATGCTGGCATTACGACCACTGTCTGTGTGGACACTGAACGCTGTAAGCTTTGATTGTTGTTGTAGTTTTTTCTCCTCATTTAGCCTTAAGGGGTTAAGCACAGGAGTAGTACCTTTCCTAGATGGCCTTTTATGGCGTCCTAGACTGGTCTTTCCATACACCCCAGCATCATGTGAAGCACAAACTGTACCTCTCCATGATGGATGACCATCCGTGCGTGGTGAAGAGCCACACCCTCCTCGTGGTAAATCTGTTAACGTTGTCAGGAGACAACAGAGCAGAACACGGAGGATCTAGAGGAGTAAACCTCGGTAATAAATCCTGCTGCTCCTATGGGTAGCAGTAGTCCTAGCTGCATTCATCCACAGACTGGTGTTATGGACCGGGGGACATCGTGGCTTTGCAGATGATCGACGCACCTCGACAATGGAAAGGCACAAAATCTCCAGTTAGCGGAGAACCAGAGAACTGCATGTGGAGTAGTGCCCCATGCTGTAAACATGCGCAACTGAAACCCTATAGGGGGCGCCCTGACGGACAACCTAGGTGAGGTTAACCTTATGTTGTCGTTCCGCGTTCTTAAAGGCTGCATTCCAGTAACGTGAGACCGTTTCCTGAACTTACTCCACTGTTGTAGCGACAGGAACAATGAATGTCTCCACCTGGTGGTCATCACATCCACATTACTAATGACCATCTACCAGCATTTACTGCTGTGTAAACGTCTTATGAAAGCACCAATGGGGGCGTCCGGGTGGCATGGCGGTCTATTCTGTTGACTACCAACACGGGGATCGGTGGTTCGAATCCCCATGTTACCTCTGGCTTGGTTGGGCGTCCCTACAGACACAATTGGCCGTGTCTGTGGGTGGGAAGCTGGATGTGGGTATGTGTCCTGGTCACTGCACTAGCGCCTCCTCTGGTTGGTCGGGGCGCCTGTTTGGGGGGGAAGGGGGGACTGGGGAGAATAGTGTGATCCTCCCACGCACTATGTCCCCCTGGTGAAACTCCTCACTGTCCGGTAAAAAAAGCAGCTGGTAACTCCACATGTATGGGTGGAGACATGTGGTAGTCTGCAGCCCTCCCCGGATCAGCAGAGGGGGTGGAGCAGAGACCTGGACGGCTCGGAAGAGTGGGGCGATTGGTCGAGTGCAATTGAAAATGGGAGGAAAAATTCAAACAAATAAACAAACAAATAAATAACACCACATGATCCATATGGAGGTATTCATTTAAATATATTGTGATATGAAATGTTGTCAATGTTAGCCTGTCCTACGCCCATACAATCAATCCAAACATACAACCAGAGGAAACATACAATCACACAAAAAGAGCCATAATAGGAAACTCATAAATGAAAAAAAAAAGGGGGGGGGACAAGGCTGGTGGGACAGGATCGTTGGGCTCAAGTAAAGAAGTGAGTGTCTTGAGTGTGTGTGCATGTGCATGTGTGTGTGTATAAGAAGATGAGCTGCAGGAGAACAGATATGAATTAGAAATGAGAGCTAGATTAAAACAGCTACAACAGAAAGATAATACATGTGTGAAGCAGTGGGTGCTGGGTGACTACATGTGTGAAGCAGTGGGTGCTGGGTGACTACATGTGTGAAGCAGTGGGTGCTGGGTGACTACATGTGTGAAGCAGTGGGTGCTGGGTGACTACATGTGTGAAGCAGTGGGTGCTGAGTGACTACATGTGTGAAGCAGTGGGTGCTGAGTGACTACATGTGTGAAGCAGTGGGTGCTGGGTGACTACATGTGTGAAGCAGTGGGTGCTGGGTGACTACATGTGTGAAGCAGTGGGTGCTGGGTGACTACATGTGTGAAGCAGTGGGTGCTGAGTGACTACATGTGTGAAGCAGTGGGTGCTGGGTGACTTCAGTGGGTGCTGGGTGACTTCATGTGTGAAGCAGTGGGTGCTGGGTGCTTCAGTGGGTGCTGGGTGACTTCAGTGGGTGCTGGGTGACTTCATGTGTGAAGCAGTGGGTGCTGGGTGACTTCAGGTGTGAAGCAGTGGGTGCTGGGTGACTTCAGGTGTGAAGCAGTGGGTGCTGGGTGACTACATGTGTGAAGCAGTGGGTGCTGGGTGCTTCAGTGGGTGCTGGGTGACTTCAGTGGGTGCTGGGTGACTACATGTGTGAAGCAGTGGGTGCTGGGTGCTTCAGTGGGTGCTGGGTGACTTCAGTGGGTGCTGGGTGACTACATGTGTGAAGCAGTGGGTGCTGGGTGACTACATGTGTGAAGCAGTGGGTGCTGGGTGACTACATGTGTGAAGCAGTGGGTGCTGGGTGACTACATGTGTGAAGCAGTGGGTGCTGGGTGACTACATGTGTGAAGCAGTGGGTGCTGGGTGACTTCATGTGTGAAGCAGTGGGTGCTGGGTGACTTCATGTGTGAACCAGTGGGTGCTGGGTGACTTCATGTGTGAACCAGTGGGTGCTGGGTGACTACATGAGTGAAGCAGTGGGTGCTGGGTGACTACATGTGTGAACCAGTGGGTGCTGGGTGACTACATGTGTGAACCAGTGGGTGCTGGGTGACTTCATGTGTGAAGCAGTGGGTGCTGGGTGCTTCAGTGGGTGCTGGGTGACTTTAGATCCCCCGCATGAGGAAGCTGCAGAGTGACGTCTGAACCAACAGAAAGCTGCAGATCAAAGTCTCCACCGTCTTAATGATTCTCCTTCTGAACCAGCAGCACCTCCTCCTGGAGCCCCTCAAACCCTCTCTCTCTCTCTTTGGCTCTCTGTCTCCATCTGTCTCTCTCTCTTTCTCTCCATCTGTCTGTCTCTCTACCTCTCTCTACCTCTCTCTGTCTGTCTGTCTCTCTCTTCGTCTATCTGTCTCTATCTCGCTCTCTCTCTGTCTCTGTCTCGCTCTCTCTCTCTGTGCATTTGTTATTCATGCTTTGTATGACAGATAATTTACATACAAGCCTCTTGATGACAGAATTCATGTCTCTGTATACTTTCATATTTCCTTCACCTTACAAAGGACCTATGAATCAATCCACTTTTTCTTTTATTCTGATATTCACTCTATCCATCACGAAGATATCAATTAATCTTCCCATGCAAACCCCCCCCCACACACACACACAGCATAGTATCAGAGTTGCTCAGGAGCACAACACTGACTGCAGATGCTCTCAGTAGAAAATTGGCCATCGCCATGGCAACAGTATCAGAGTCGATTCCTCCGGCTGCCAATCGGGGCCGGGCAGAAGAAGCGGCATGAAGGACAAAGTTCCTCTCATCAGGGCTTAAAGAGACGGCCGTGCTGTTGACATGTAGCACCTGAGGACACGTTCTCATGGGTTACCTGAACCTTCCGCGCTTCGTACCGCGACCTGCGAACCCCAGCAGGTCACCACAGAAGAAGACAGTGAATTGTTGGCCTCCACTTTTTTTGTGTGTGCGTGTGTGTAGGGAAAAAAGTTGTGCGAGGTGATGTGTAGTAGAACAGAAACAGTAGTAGTACATAAATGAACTGGAAATCTGCCCTGGAGAAACAGATTTCTGTTATTTCTCTTTTGTCCTCATTATTTATTTCATTCCTCTCCGAGTGACAGGAAGTTTCTGGAGACATGTCATGGAGCGATGAGTGTCGATGTGTTTATGACAAAATTTTACCAAGTTATGCGGCACTTTTCTGGAGCACAGAACTTCTCTTGTTTTTGCCGAGGGCGGTTTCAGTGGAATGGAGGGGAAGCTGTCTAAAAAGCTAAAGTGGCATAAATAAATCACAACTTACCTGCACGCAGGACGGCAGCATGAAAGAGAAAGAGAGAGAGAGAGAGAGAGAGAGAGAGAGAGAGAGAGAGAGAGAGAGAGAGAGAGAGAGAGAGAGAGAGAGAGAGAGAGAATAATAATGTTTAGGACCATGGGTGAGGATTAACAATCAAACCAAACATGAAAAGCAATCAGCAACAACTCATCAGACTTGTTAAACCCTGTAAATATATTATGTCTTGATGCATGCTCAATAATCCAGGTCAGAAAAAAAAAAGCTGAATCAGTTCATCTGGACACAACATTTATTGACAGATACATTGTATCTGTCTGTATCTGTTTAGTGACAGATACAATACAAATACAATAAGATACAATACAGGTACAATACATGTTTAGTTTGTATCTGTTTATTGACAGATACAATGTATCTCTCTGTATCTGTTTTTGTTTCTGTTTCTGTGATAAACTTTATAACGATGCTGTCCGTTAATGACGGGGGGGGGGGTTCTGCTGTGTGTTGCAGGTGTTGGCGTCCAGACAGACCAGCAGCAGGAGAGGTGACGGTGTTGCTGGACATGGTGTTTAGTCAGAAGACACCATGGTTCTGTGGTCCACTGACAGGCGGAGGACATTTTTCTGGCTGTACTTTAACATCTAGAGACGCCCCTGATGTGTTTCAACAGAAACCAGTGATCGATCTGTTATTTTGTTGACCGGTCATGACACAACTGTGCTGGTGTCAGCTGTTATGCCACTGGATTGGTTATAAGGGTGGGGGTATCTGCAGTCAGGTGAGACTGAAGAGGTCACTTAGACGATGATGAAAGTTTCTGTCAATACACGTTGTGTCCAGATGAACTGATTCAACCTTACATAGATTGTTGAGCATGCATCACCCTTGTGTTGTCCACATATTGTGTAGACTGCCCTTGTCTTAAGGGTCATTTATGACCCGCCTTCATTAAACCTCTAAATTAAAGCAACTTGATTGCATTTTAAACCCCAAATCTATTCTGCACAAAGAAACAAGCTGTCCTTCATCACAAACTGTGTGGCTATCTGGGTTTTCCCTCTTCAGAGTGCAGAAAGACTGCCTTTACTCAGTGGACACCACTCGTTTTTATTACAACACACCCGTCACACCGGTTTTCTTTACTAAAGTCGAGGTTTATTATCGTTGTTATTATTATTAATATTGCTGCTTAAGGCGCTGCGTAGGTGTAAAATTTACCTTTTTAGCAAGTGATAGCACTTGTACAGCCTAAGAAAGTAGCAGACATGTGCAAAAAGTCGTCTTAGTATCCTAGTGGCGTACAGCTTTCATGGAAATATGAACAAAAACAAAGTTTGGCTTTTTCTAATGTCGGGGTGACTCCAGGAAAAGTCATCACATGTTTCTAATGTCGGGGTGACTCCAGGAAAAGTCATCACATGTTTCTAATGTCGGGGTGACTCCAGGAAAAGTCATCACATGTTTCTAATGTCGGGGTGACTCCAGGAAAAGTCATCACATGTTTCTAATGTCGGGGTGACTCCAGGAAAAGTCATCACATGTTTCTAATGTCGGGGTGACTCCAGGAAAAGTCATCACATGTTTCTAATGTCGGGGTGACTCCAGGAAAAGTCACCACATGTTTCTAATGTCGGGGTGACTCCAGGAAAAGTCATCACATGTTTCTAATGTCGGGGTGACTCCAGGAAAAGTCATCACATGTTTCTAATGTCGGGGTGACTCCAGGAAAAGTCATCACATGTTTCTAATGTCGGGGTGACTCCAGGAAAAGTCATCACATGTTTCTAATGTCGGGGTGACTCCAGGAAAAGTCATCACATGTTTCCAATGTCGGGGTGACTCCAGGAAAAGTCACCACATGTTTCTAATGTCGGGGTGACCCCAGGAAAAGTCATCACGTTTCTAATGTCGGGGTGACTCCAGGAAAAGTCATCACATGTTTCTAATGTCGGGGTGACTCCAGGAAAAGTCATCACATGTTTCTAATGTCGGGGTGACTCCAGGAAAAGTCATCACATGTTTCTAATGTCGGGGTGACCCCAGGAAAGTCATCACATTTCAGGCTGAAGAAAGATCCTTCAGAGGGTTTCCCCAGCTGTTAAACGCTGTTATGGGTCACTTTGACCCGTAGACAACAGACGGGTTCCCATCACCTCAACAGTGTGTTTTCTCCCCTTTCTGTGACCCGTCTGTATTTATCTGGGGGGGGGGGTATTAATGTGAATGGACCAGGATAACAAAAAAAGTCATAAAATACACATAAAAGCCCGATGGTTCCTCAGCTGAGTGTACGGTGACCGTACGCCTTACTGTACACCGTCTACCCGCCTGCTGAGTCAACCCACACACACACTTACACATTCACGACCCACCATGTTCACTTTCAAAGTCTGCACAAAGTTCCCAGAGCGACTGCAGGCCACCTATGAAGCTAAGAAAACAAGAGTGGGAGTCCAGGGATGTGAGGGCGCCACGCGGAGCGCCGGTAAGCCATCAGCGGCTCCCCCCCAGCAGGGACCCATACATCATTTAGTCATCTGGATGCAGTTGCTACCTTTAAAAATAAAGAAGCTGGGGATCACATTTTGCAGAATGATAGGTTCCCCAGCCAGCCAGCCAACGCCATCCATCGGGGTGCCGGGAGTTGGGGGAGAGGGTGAAAAATGACAGCGGCACACCTGTTCCGGTCCATACATCATTCAGAGGGCCATTTTTTGGCGATGGAGTGTGAAAAGGGGGAATGAAGATGTTGGCTGGAGGTACGGTGGACTGTTACGGGCTCCACTTCCTCGGCGTGGCGGGTGTGTGTGGTCTCTTGTGATGGACCGTTGGGGGCTGATGGGAAACGCCGGCACCCTTACAGGAGCGGATTTGATCATTCTTCTTTATTGGTCAAACAGAATTTTCTTTTTGACGTCCTCTGGAAGCGGCAGCCGAGCGGAGCTTTGCAGAACATTGCTTCCAAAGGTCACGAAGATAAGCCTGAGTAATTATTTGGCGGGTTTACAATAGATTAGCTCCTTCTACGTGGCTCTGCAAGCAAATTCAATCAAACCCGGCCCATGTTCATAATGGTAATAACGCTAATCACATAAACAATAAGGCCGCGATAAGAGCAATTAGTAAACAAACATCAGTCTGTACGTCCACAAGGCCGTCCTGCTCCTGCATGATGCACGGGCCCGGCGCCTCGACAGCACGGAACAGCACCGGGGCTAATTGAGGAGACGTTCACATAACAAACAGATAATATGAAAGGGTTTGGTGAAAACACAGCAATCCCCCGGAGCCGGCTCTTATCGCCACTTTCTCTCCTCCGTCCACCTCCGCTCGCCTTAGGTGGATGTTTCTTCTGACTTCCTGCATTTAAATGAAGCGATTTATTTCTACTTTACACCCCCCACCCCCTTGAGACCCCAGTCCACGCTGTGCACTTTCTGGGGTTTTTCTGAATAAACGCGTCTATTTTCATGGCGATAAGCGCCGGGTTCCTGCTGAAGCCGTCGACGTTCCCGGGCTGCACCCTTACAAGACGGCGACATAACAGTACGGCACTATGACAGGCATTTCACAACTCATTACGGCCCTATGCAGAACACGGGGCTCATACAACCGACGGCGTGCGTCTTTGCCTGCTGGTCCCGCTTGTAAAGTAGCTTTGCCAGACACACAGAAACCTGCACGTGAACGTACCGCGAGTCGAGGCGACAGGATCCGCCGTGGGGTGACGGTGACGCCGTAGAGCTGAAAGAGTGGCGACACTGCAGTGATTTTCAGCTACAGGCCCCACACTCAACCGAGGACTCGCCCTGCGGTAAAAAGCCTCATGTGGCCTGGGAGAGGAGACGACGGAGTGTTAATTACCCCGCCAACATCAGGGAACAAGGTAAAAGGCATGTTAATGAAATACTAATAAGGTTCCAATTTGAATCCTCCGGCTTTGCCATCCTCTAAAGTGATCTCAAGGACTTCAGAGTTCCCTCTGTGAGCAGGTCTCTGTCGCTGCTAATTACTGTCCCTCACACGACAGAAAGCAGTTTAGAAAGCATTATTTCTGGGGGATGAATCCTCTGTCCCTCGCCCTTTGATGAAGGACACCCGGGCTGGCTCTTACTGCAGGCTGCGAGGGGGAAATGGTGGGGAATGTGCCGCCAAGGCCCCGCCGGCTCCGACGGAGAACGACTTCAGAGTTTTCCTCCTCCATCTGCAGTAACACGCCACCCGGTCTGGCTCCTCGGTGGAGAGGAATCAGTCTGGTGATACTGGGTTGTCTCTGCTCTAGGCGTATGATCGGCGGGACAGGTATGTCAGCTGAGCACATACCCACCTCCCTTAATCCTCAAAGGAGAACAGGCAAAGTGCAAAACACAGACGCTTGCCAAGGCATTTCGGCCTGTTAATTCTTATAATGCTCACTTCAGGGTCTTGCGAGTGCAGTTTTCCTACCCTGCTGGCACATCTGTGGCCTGACTAGAAGACTCGCTATCAGCATTTTGTAAAACAGGAAGATACATTTTTAAACAAGGAACTTGATTCAAGATAATCAGCCCTCTGGCCAACACACCCAATCTTCTCATCCAGAATACATCTGGATTAATGTAGTCCACTTTTAAACCAACTGTTTAATTCAGTATGCCATAACGATGTACCACCCAAACGACTTTAAGATATACAACATAAATCTACATATTGTGCTAGAAATACACTGAGTTGTTTTTATTAGTGGCTCTTTAGGTTGAGATGTACTGTATTTCCTGGACCACAAGTCGCCCCCGCCCCCCACTCGTCTGGCTGGTCGTGCGTCTGACATCGTGTACTTTCTTGGACAAATAAACCACATTTTAACTGGGTACAACGGGGCCCTGAGTCACAACATCCCTACAGACACGACTGCGTCCACAACGTCCCTACAGACACGACTGCGTCCACAGCGTCCACAACATCCCTACAGACACGACTGCGTCCACAACATCCCTACAGACACGACTGCGTCCACAGCGTCCACAACATCCCTACAGACACGACTGCGTCCACAACATCCCTACAGACACGACTGCGTCCACAACGTCCCTACAGACACGACTGCGTCCACAGCGTCCACAACGTCCCTACAGACACGACTGCGTCCACAACGTCCCTACAGACACGACTGCGTCCACAGCGTCCACAACATCCCTACAGACACGACTGCGTCCACAGCGTCCACAACATCCCTACAGACACGACTGCGTCCACAACATCCCTACAGACACGACTGCGTCCACAACGTCCCTACAGACACGACTGCGTCCACAGCGTCCACAACGTCCCTACAGACACGACTGCGTCCACAACGTCCCTACAGACACGACTGCGTCCACAGCGTCCACAACATCCCTACAGACACGACTGCGTCCACAGCGTCCACAACATCCCTACAGACACGACTGCGTCCACAACATCCCTACAGACACGACTGCGTCCACAACATCCCTACAGACACGACTGCGTCCACAACGTCCCTACAGACACGACTGCGTCCACAGCGTCCACAACATCCCTACAGACACGACTGCGTCCACAGCGTCCCTACAGACACGACTGCGTCCACAACGTCCCTACAGACACGACTGCGTCCACAGCGTCCACAACATCCCTACAGACACGACTGCGTCCACAACATCCCTACAGACACGACTGCGTCCACAGCGTCCCTACAGACACGACTGCGTCCACAGCGTCCACAACGTCCCTACAGACACGACTGCGTCCACAACGTCCCTACAGACACGACTGCGTCCACAACATCCCTACAGACACGACTGCGTCCACAACGTCCCTACAGACACGACTGCGTCCACAACGTCCCTACAGACACGACTGCGTCCACAACGTCCCTACAGACACGACTGCGTCCACAGCGTCCACAACGTCCCTACAGACACGACTGCGTCCACAACATCCCTACAGACACGACTGCGTCCACAGCGTCCACAACATCCCTACAGACACGACTGCGTCCACAACGTCCCTACAGACACGACTGCGTCCACAATGTCCCTACAGACACGACTGCGTCCACAACATCCCTACAGACACGACTGCGTCCACAGCGTCCACAACGTCCCTACAGACACGACTGCGTCCACAACGTCCCTACAGACACGACTGCGTCCACAATGTCCCTACAGACACGACTGCGTCCACAGCGTCCACAACGTCCCTACAGACACGACTGCGTCCACAACGTCCCTACAGACACGACTGCGTCCACAACGTCCCTACAGACACGACTGCGTCCACAACATCCCTACAGACACGACTGCGTCCACAACGTCCCTACAGACACGACTGCGTCCACAGCGTCCACAACATCCCTACAGACACGACTGCGTCCACAACATCCCTACAGACACGACTGCGTCCACAACGTCCCTACAGACACGACTGCGTCCACAGTGTCCACAACATCCCTACAGACACGACTGCGTCCACAACGTCCCTACAGACACGACTGCGTCCACAACGTCCCTACAGACACGACTGCGTCCACAGCGTCCACAACATCCCTACAGACACGACTGCGTCCACAACATCCCTACAGACACGACTGCGTCCACAACGTCCCTACAGACACGACTGCGTCCACAGCGTCCACAACATCCCTACAGACACGACTGCGTCCACAACATCCCTACAGACACGACTGCGTCCACAACGTCCCTACAGACACGACTGCATCCACAGCGTCCACAACATCCCTACAGACACGACTGCGTCCACAACGTCCCTACAGACACGACTGCGTCCACAACGTCCCTACAGACACAATTGGCCGTGTCTGCGGATGGGAAGCGGGATGTGGGTATGCGTCCGGGTCACTGCACTAGCGCCTCCTCTGGTTGGTGGGGGCACCTGTTCGGGGGGGAGGGGGAACTGGGGGGAATAGCGTGCTCCTCCCACGCGCTACGTCCCCCTGGTGAAACTCCTCACTGTCAGGTGAAAAGAAGTGGCTGGTGACTCCACATGTATGGGAGGAGGCATGTGGTAGTCTGCAGCCCTCCCCAGATCGGCAGAGGGGGTGGAGCAGAGACCGGGACGGCTCGGAAGAGTGGGGTAATTGGCCGGGTACAACTGGGGGAGAAAAAAGGGAGAAAATCCCCCCCCCCCAACAAAAAAGAAAGCATAGTGTTGAAACAAGCGTAATAATCATCAGATAAGTGCAGCTTAATGAAACCATAGCTGCCGGGGGGAGAGAAGGTTTCACTGCAGTACCTTAAAACAAACACTATGGGACTCAAAACGAGACACGGCACCTTGACAAGCTTGTCTTCTTGTCTGGAAGAGTACAAATAAAACAACACCGGAGTTGCTGGCTTTGCCTTGTCTCTGTAAGTACACATGGTAATGGGATTTGTGTTGTGGCCGAGGAGCCGGCGGCCGTCTCACGCTGCGGTTCACATCCCTGAACCGCAAACTGATGGAGGTCAAAAGGAAGCGGCCGAGGCGCCAGTGAGTGGACGGGAAAGAGGAAAGAAGATGGAGGAGATTCTCACAGACGTTCAGAAATACAGACATTTCTCCGCAGCCGGCAATCTTCTGACGGCCTCGTGCCATGATGGCTGAACGTCACCACTTCTGCTCTGCAGTCACTCAAGTGCATCCAGCACGCCGGCAAACGGGCCGTCAAAAGACGGGCGTGGACCGGTGCAAACATCCAGAAGACCTACTGAACCGTCCACGCAGCCTTTCCTCCAAATGGCTTTCTAGATTTTCCTTCAGAGGAGCTGGCGAGGACCGAGCATCCAAAACCCAGTGGTTTGTAATACTTCAACATTATGAAGTATATTATCACGGACAGAGTACACTGTAAGTACAATATAAAGTATATTATCACGGACAGAGTACACTGTAAGTACATTATAAGGTATATTATCACGGACAGAGTACACTGTAAGTACATTATAAAGTATATTATCACGGACAGAGTACACTGTAAGTAAATTATGATGTATATTATCATGGACAGAGTATACTGTAAGTACATTATAAAGTATAGTATACTGTAAGTACATTATAAAGTACAGCAAAAACAGAGTTACCTGTGATCAGCTGTTACACTGAAAAAGGCAAAATGTGGATATCAACAGAAGCTTAATTACCTGCTATCTATTTATGTTATTTTATTTATTTTTGATCAAGGTATTTTTATTTTCACATTATATGACCAGTCCATCACATTGTATAGCCATCCATCCATCCACCCATTCATCCATCATTCAAACTGCTTATCCTGCTCTCAGGGTCGCGGGGATGCTGGAGCCTATCCCAGCAGTCATTGGGCAGCAGGCGGGGAGACACCCTGGACAGACCACCAGGCCATCTCACAAACACACCCACCCACACACCCACCCACACACACACACACACACACACACACACACACCCAGGGACAATTTAGTAGAGCCGATTCACCTGGCCTACATGTCACCTGACCTACATGTCACCTGACCTACATGTCACCTGACCTACATGTCAACTGACCTAGATCTTTGGACTGTGGGAGGAAACCCACACAGACACAGGGAGAACATGCTAACTCCACACAGAGGACGACCCGGGACGACCCCCACAGTTGGACTACCCCGGGGCTCGAACCCAGGACCTTCTTGCTGTGAGGTGACCACGCTAACCACTGCGCCACCATGCCGCCCATAGCCAGACATCCATAAAACGAAAACAAATAACACAAGTAAAGTGAAATTACATTGAAAAGAAGGGGAGAGAAGGGTTACACTGTCATGCTGTCAGCATCCATATCCTCAACAAAGGTTAAAAACGGCTGCCGAATAGGAAGACATTTCCTAGTGGACCCTCTGACGGTACAGCCAAGCTTCTCCACTTTGAGATGGAACATGACGTCCCTGATCCAACGACTGTATGTCGGTGGCATTGGGTCTTTCCATTGAAACAGTTTCAGTCTCCTGGCCAAGAGAGAGCAGAAGGCCACCACTGTATGACTGTATGACTGATTATTGCATGACTGCATGGCTGTTTGCATGACTTACTGCATGACTGACTATATGACTATGACTGTTCGCATAACTGTTCATGACTGTATGACATGACTTCATATGACTGCATGGCTGTTGCATGACTGTATGGCTGTTCATATGGCTGCATGGCTGTTTGCATGGTCTGTTGGTGTGTCATCTCTTCCTCAAATAAAACAACAGGTCCAGTTTCTCGGTATGCGTTCATCTCCTGCGGTTCACATGACTTGTTAAAGTATCCCTCCTCTCTTCTACAGACACGTGGCTCTTCTTCCCTGTGTCGGCGTCTGTGTTCAGACTTACGTTGCTGTTGGTTTCTGTCAGTGGACTCATAACAAGAGTCCAGGACTCAGAGTAAAGACACAGTAATCCCACCGCTCTCTCTTTGTATTGATTTCAGCGCGGGGCTCTCGGGCAGTCTTGACACCGGGTATGTAGTGTAGTGGTCACTGGTCAGGACGAAGACAGTGGCGTTTCAGCCGGTGTCCCACTGCGAGCAGCTGGTGCATTAAACATGACTGCCATCTGCAGGCAGGTGACACCTTACGTTGCTGAACGCCTGGAACTATTACTGGTAATACTACAGAGTTCAGCCTCACAGGCGACGGGCGTGGGCGCAAGTCCATGATTACTGGGGTGGCATCCGGCGCTTTACCCGTGCCCCCGTCCACAGGGTTAGTGGTCGTGTCAGGAAGGGCATACCATGTAACATTTTGCCAAATCATTATGCGGATTGACAAAACCATACCGGACCATACCGGATCAGTCGAGGACACCATTGGTGCTGTGTCCTCACAGGGTACTGATGGAAACTGTAAAATCCACTGTGGCGACCCCTGAAAAACAGGGAACATGCCGAACATAGAAGAAGAAGAAGAAGAAGAAGAAGAAGAAGATAATAGAGTTCAGCTTCACCACCCTTCTAGTTTTTAGAAAATAAAAATAGTCTATTGCATTTAATTTGAGACTGTGGGCAGAGAAAACCACTTACACCTGAGTCCTGCAGACAGTCTGAAATGTCTTAACAGTGATGTGGATGTGAAGATCTAAAGTCCTCTTCACATCGCTTGGACACGACAGGGGAGACAACGTGGAGCCTCATGATGGAACGAGACGCCATGTAAACGCTGTGGTTCTGGGGCCGTGGGGCCTGCAAGATGAATGTTTTGATGCTCCTCAAGACGAGCGACCAGTTTCAGGTCTTTAAGCAGTCAACTGAATGACAGGCCAGAGAAAAACACACTAGCCAGAACCCGGTGGTCTGATCAACCAGCCTCCACGAAAAAGAGAGGAAAACAAATGAAAAGAAAAAGACAGAGATCCACATTTTATATGAAGTAACATTTTCTGCGCTTCTGTATCTTTGAAATCAAGCAATGGACTTGTAATACTTTCAAAGAATCACAGGTTGAGAAATTCTCCATGTGCTTGAGAGCTGCTGTGGATTTTCAACACAAAACCCAATAAAAAGAAACAAAAAACCACTTCCAGTTGGACGGTTTCCATCTGAACTGCTCATTTCTGCCGCAGCTCCGAGGTATTACAGATGCTCAGAGACACAGACATCCACCCATCCACCCATCCATGATCCCAACCGCTTGTCCTGCTCTCAGGGCCGCAGGGATGCTGGAGTCTATCCCAGCAGCCACTGGGCGGCAGGCGGGGAGACACCCTGGAGAGACCGCCAAGCCATCACAGCCCCCCCCACACACACACCTAGGGACAATGTAGTACGGGTGAGTCACCTGATCTACAGGTCTTTGGACTGTGGGAGAAACCGGAGCCTCCGGAGGAAACCCACACAGACACGGGGAGAACATGCAAACTCCACACAGAGGATGACCACCAAGGTTGGACTACCCTGGGGCTCGAACCTAGGACCTTCTTGCTGTGAGGCGAGCGCGCTACTGTAAAATACAACATGTGTTAAACCGCCTAACCTGTGTTCATCCCTCCATCCTGACCCCTCCCCACTGCCAACAGCCTTGCCACAACTTCACTTATGATGACTTCAGTTTTGCTTCATGCGGTGTACACATATAGCGGTTTTATTGTGTAAAATTGCAATTATTTTATGATTTTGAGCTGTATTTCAACCATGTTTTTATTAACAAGTGCTGTACTCGTCAAGTGTGACTGACACCACCGCCTGACATGACTCTGGCTTCAGGCTACAACCTTCATGGAATCCTGAGCCAAAAATCCAATGCTGAGGGTTCAAGGAAGAGCCCTGTGAACAGAGTGAACAGAGTACCATGTTGGTCACAGCTGACATAGTTTTATGTTAAGTATTGCCAAACTAAAGAACGCCCCAATCTTCTTTTGATGCAGAGCGACAAACAGAAAATAGCTCAGTTCATCCTGAACTGTTTATCAGGCCTGAGGGGTTTCCTCTGAAGCGTTTTCTGAGCATGTACCCGTGGAGTGTGAGCCCGTCCTCAGCAGCACCATGTGGGACTGGATGCATCCGAACATCTGCAGAACTTCCTTCTGGCGCCGCAGACAACCGCTCGACCTCCCCACGGAACGCCGGCCCACAAGAGACCGTTTGAAGAAAACCAACAGCTTTACATGCAACATGATGGTGTTCTATTCACGAACAGCTGGTCTAAGCTACCTCTCAACAGGTCTGAAGACATGATGATGCAAAAGCTTGATTTTCTTCTCTCTAACGGTTTAAGATCGTCTAACCAGCACACGGTCCCCTCTCGTTTTAACAAACCATTCTCCACGATGAGAGCTTGGGCATATAACATGACAGAAGGTCGTGTTATGAACTATCAGAGGAAGTCTCAGCATACCTCACTGATCTCCTCTCCCCCTACCAAACATCTCAATCCCTCAGATCCACCTCAGCCTCCCTTCTCTCTACCCCCAGGTCCAACCTCCGCGGCTTTGGTGACCGAGCCTCCTCCAGTGCAGCTCCCAGGCTCTGGAACTCACTCCCCCAAATCATTAGAGACTCAGAATCCCTCCCACTCTTCCAATACCGTCTCAAGACACACCTTTTCTCCATTGCCTTCTCGTGCCCCCCCCCCCCCGTCCGCTCATACACCCCTGGTCTGGGGCAGGCTGGGGACTGAGCGCTCGACCTGCATCTGTGATTTATGATGTTTGTTTTTCTTTCCCTTCATATCTGTCCAAGTCGGAGAGTACTGCTGGCGTCGTGTGCGGCTGCCGCTTCTCCCCCTCGTAGCCCCCCTTCCCATCCACCCCTGTATGTCTGCCCCCCCTTCCCATCCACCCCTGTATGTCTGTGTTATGTTCATCTGTCGTCTTGTTTCACTCGATTTATTGTTAAGTGACTTTGAGTACTAGAAAAGCACTGTATAAGATTTATTTATTATTATTACTATTATTAAATGGCTGAACATCACAGGGATCACCAGTTCGAATCCCCGTGTTACCTCCGGCTTGGTCGGGCATTCCTACAGACACTACTGGCTGTGTCTGTGGGCGGAAGCTGGATGTGGGTATGTGTCCTGGTCGCTGCATTAGCGCCTCCTCTGGTTGGTCGGGGCACCTGTTTGGAGGGGGGGGGACTGGGGGGAATAGTGTGATCCTCCCACGCGCTACGTCTTCCTGGTGAAACTCCTCACTGTCAGGTGAAAAGAAGCGGCTGGTGACTCCACATCAATGGGAGGAGGCATGTGGTAGGTAGTCTGCAGCCCTCCCCTGGATCAACAGAGGGGGTGGAGCAGCGACCGGGACAGCTCAGAAGAGCGGGGTAATTGGCCAAGTACAATTGGGGAGAATAAGGTGGAAACCCCCCCCCCCACCCCCCAATTTAAATAAATAAATGGCTGAACACAATGATGTCACATCTCAACACATTAACACAACAGAAACAGTTATAAAAATCTGTGATCTTAGCTGAGAGTTACACTAATCCTACGCCGTGTCAGCAGTGAAAGATAACATTTTACAACCTAACAAGCACTTTCCATAACCTCAATAATATTTCCAGGACATTTGATCAACTGCATCATTTTCCAGGTGTTTTCCATGACTGGAAAACTAGTCTATCCATTTCAGGAGTGGTGGGAACCCTGCAGGAGCAGCCAGTCTTCAATATATAGTAGGGTGCAAAAATGTGGGCACCCCTTGGTCACAATGGCTTTACAATTAATGTCTAAGGGGACAGAAGCTCACCTGACCCCTACATGGCACAAAGCTTAATATGAAACATTTATTCAAATTTTAAAGCGACATTACTTTTCATCCTAATTTTTTATGGTTTGAAATTATAAGAAAAGAAAAAAAGACGGAAAAAAAAGTAAAGAGGCCCTGTGCAGGTTTGGGAACCCTGTCAGTTAGTGCTTTGTAACTCCTCCTCGGGCAACTATAATAGCTTTCAAATACTTCCTGTAGCTAGCTAAGGGTCTTTCAATTCAGAACTCGGGAATCAGGTACACTTTATTGGCCAATCGTTTCCCCCAGCCCACAGCAGTGCAACACAAAGACAAAAACACATCCAAACTAACACATACAGTGCATCCGGAAAGTCTTCACACCCCTTCACTTTCCCCACATGTTGTTATGTTACAGCCTTATTCCAAAATGGATTAAATTCTTTTTTTCTCATCAATCTACACACAATACCCCATAATGACAACGTGAAAATGGTTTTGTAGAAATTTTTGCAAATTTATTAAAAATAAAAAACTGAAATATTCATGTACATAAGTATTCACACCCTTTGCTATGACACTCACAATTGAGCTCAGGTTCATCCTGTTTCCACTGATCATCCTTGAGATGTTTCTACATCTTGATTGGAGTCCACCTCTAGTAAATTCAATTGATTGGACATGATTTGGAAAGGCACACACCTGTCTATATAAGGTCCCACTGTTGACAGTGCATGTCAGAGCAGAAACCAAGCCATGAAGTCAAAGGAATTGTCTGTGGACCTCTGAGACAGGATTGTATTGAGGCACAGATCTGGGGAAGAGTACAAAACAATTTCTACAGCTTTGAAGGTCCCGAAGAGCACAGTGGTCTCCATCATTCGTAACTGGAAGAAGTTTGGATCCACCAGGACTCTTCCTAGAGCTGGCCGCCCAGCCAAACCGAGCAATCGGGGGAGAAGGGCCTTGGTCAGGGAGGTGACCAAGAACCCGATGGCCACTCTGACAGAGCTCCAGCGTTCCTCTGTGGAGATGGGAGAACCTTCCGGAAGGACAACCATCTCTCCAGCACTCCACCAATCAGGCCTTTATGGTAGAGTGGCCAGACGGAAGCCTCTGCTCAGTAAAAGGCACATGACAGCCCGCTTGGAGTTTGCCAGAAAGCACCTAAAGGACTCTCAGACCATGAGAAACAAGATTCTCTGGTCTGATGAAACCAAGATTGAACTCTTTGGCCTGAATGCCAAACGTCACGTCTGGAGGAAACCAGGCACCTCTCATCACCTTGCTAATACCATCACTACAGTGAAGCATGGTGGTGGCAGCATCATGCTGTGGGGATGTTCTTCAGCGGCAGGAACTGGGAGACTAGTCAGGATCGAGGGAAAGATGAATGGAGCAAAGTACAGAGAGATCCTTGATGAAAACCTGCTCCAGAGCGCTCAGGACCTCAGACTGGGGCGAAGGTTTACCTTTCAACACGACAACGACCCTAAGCTCACAGCCAAGACAACGAAGGAGTGGCTTCGGGACAAGTCTGTGAATGTCCTTGAGTGGCCCAGCCAGAGCCCAGACTTGAACCCCATTGAACATCTCTGGAAAGACCTGAAAATAGCTGTGCAGCGACGCTCCCCATCTAACCTTACAGAGCTGGAGAGGATCTGCAGAGCAGAATGGGCGAAATACCCCAAATATAGGTGTGCCAAGCTTGTAGCTTCATACCCAAGAAGACTTGAGGCTGTAATCGCTGCCAAGGGTGCCTCAACCAAGTACTGAGTAAAGGGTGTGAATACTTATGTACATGCAATATTTCAGTTTTTTATTTTTAATAAATTTGCAAAAATTTCTACAAAACCTTTTTCGCTTTTTCATTATGGGGTATTGTGTGTAGATTGATGAGAGAAAAAAAAGGAATTTAATCCATTTTGGAATAAGGCTGTAACATAACAACATGTGGGGAAAGTGTAGGGGTGTGAATACTTTCCGGATGCACTGTATATCCAAACTAAGCTAACACACATATCTAAACTATGCAAAAAAAAAAAAAAAAATCACTGTCCAAGGGAATGAATGCCAGCCAGGATGACTGTCGGAGCTGCCGGTCTGCATGGGCTAGCCGTTAGCTTAGCCTGTACCGCGTCTGCATCCTATCAGACCGCCCTCAGTGTTTCATCTTCGGGTGCAGCTCTGGGCAGGAGTCGTGGTCCCTGGCCCCACCACACGCAGCAGACCAGGCTCCTTCAGCCGATCCAATACCAGCTCTCCTAGCCAGACACCCCTGACACATCTCCCCACACTCCACATGATGACACCAAAAACACAATCTAATGCTTGGTGAGGTCGCCGCCAGACCGTCCTCAGTGTTATCAGAACTGCCGGTATGCATGGGCTAGCAGCTAGCTTAGCCTGCCCCGCTTCCATGTGCTGTCAGACTGGCCTTGGTGTTTCCTCGTCGGGCACAGCTCCGGGCAGCGCCGTGGTCCCTGGGCCCACCACATGCAGCAAACCAAACTCTCCCCACCGATCCAGCACCAGCTCTCCCAGCCATCAAACGAAGACACAACATTAGATGCAGACGTGGACAAAGACACTGCATGGATGGTACTGGGTGAGGCTACCGCAAATGTAAGTTCGTGCCACCATCTTCCCACACCGGTACTGGGTGAGAGTGTTGCAAACATGAGTTTGTGCCGCCATCAAAGCAATTCTTGCTTTTATAATGTTTCTTCCTGGCTGAAAATATCTCGCTCAGAAATATCCCTCTGCAGGCATGCATGCCATGTTTGACATCTCCCCCTGATTTTCAATAAAATCAAAGTCTGTGGACTGTAGTAGCCATTCCAAAACCTTCACTGATCTTTCCTGGAGGTACTTCATGGCTAATTTCAAGGTGGGCTTCAGGTCATTGTCTTGCTGGAATACCCAGCCTCTCTTCAACTTCAGTGTCTGGACTGAACTTCAAACATTAGCCTCTAGAATTTCTTGATATTTGATGGAATCCATTCTTCCTTCCACTTGTACAATATGTTCTGTGCCCCCAGCTGCAACACAACCCCAAAGCATAATGGATAAACCTCTATGCTCCTCTCTACAAATGCTTCACCCTTTTTTCTCCAAACGTTCCTTCTTCAGTTGTGGCCAAAAAGTTCCATTTTGTTTTCTCGAGGTTTTGTTTTGCATACTTCAAACACTTCATTTTGTGTTCAGGTGGTAGGAAAGGCTTCTTTCTGGCAGCTCTGTCATGTAGGACTTTGTTGTTGAAAGTATGTTGTATTGCTGTCCTGTGAACATTTCTCCTGGTCTTCAAGACCTTGTCTTGACTTCAACCGTTCCATTTATCTTCCATTTTCCGATAATGTTTCCGACAGTGGAAAGCAGTACTCTGAAATGCTGACAGAGTTTTTTCTACAGCCTTCTCTTTGTTGGTGTAAGTGAACCATCTTGATTCTGACATCCTTGGACAACTGTTCAGAGGAGCCCATGGTTGTTAACAGACAGAACAGCCACTGCAGCGGATACTTCAGAAGGTATGGAGTTACTTTAGATGAACAGTTCAGCCAGGAATTATACTCATCTGACTCACTGAAGCCCCAATAATTACATCAGCTGGGTCCGGGCCTCAGTGATCACCTTCTGGAAAAGCAACAACGAACAATCCAAAAGGGTTCCCAAACTTTTGCACAGGGCCCCTTTTCTTTTTTTTTACAATTTCAGAACAGTAGAAAATAAAAATAAAAACCAATCTTGCTTTAAACTCTGCAGAAAGGTCTCATAGTGAACTTCGTACCATGAGGAGTTCAGGCTTGCTTTCGATTCCTCAGAGGGTAACTGTTAACAGACATTTAAACCAGGGGTGTCCACATTTTTGCACCCCGCTGTACTTCACACAGGCCTTTCTGTTTCTGCTGATAATTGTTTTAACTGACTGTAATTAACTGACAATTTACATAATTCTGTTTGTTTTTCTCTGTTTTTGTTATTGTAAATTCCAGCATCATGGGAAACGAGGACCACCTGAGTGCTAAATAAATAAATATAGGCATCAATCAACCAAAACCCGACTGTTCCTATGGCAGGAATAACCACAGGTAAGCAGACACCCACAGGCACCATGTAAACATGCGAAGGCCTTCATGGCTGATGTAATCCCAATATGAGATGTGAACTTTCAACAGTGAAACCTGCCATGAACAATCTACCCCCACGTTTTACTTCACGGACACCGACACCAGCTACGGTACGTCTCTGCAGTCACAAGTCGACATTGTTCCATTATCGCCCGCTAGCTGATGAGAAGCAGATTAATATCTCCTCTGGTCCACCCACCATTCTCTCTCTCTTTTTTTTTTAAATTTTTTCCCCAATTGTATCCGCCCAATTACCCCACCCTTCTGAGCCGTCCCGGTCTCTGCTCCACCCCCTCTGCCAATCCAGAGAGGGCTGCAGACTACCACATGTCTCCTCCCATACATGTGGAGTCACCAGCCGCTTCCTTTCACCTGACAGTGAGGAGTTTTACCAGGGGGACGTAGCGCATGGGAGGATCACGCTATTCCCCCCAGTTCCCCCTCCCTCCCTCCCTGAACAGGCGCCCTGACCGACATGAGGAGGCGCTAGTGCAGCGACCAGGACACATACCCACATCCGGCTTCCCACCCGCAGACACGGCATATTGTGTCTGTAGGGACGCCCGACCAAGCAGGAGGTAACACCGGGATTCGAACTGGCGATCCCCGTGCTGGCAGGCAATGGAATAGACCGCTATACTACCTGGATGCCCCCCCCCCCAATTCTTCATGAGACCATGGTAAAAGACACCATCTACCATTGACTTTACATTACAGGAAGTTCCCTTTTTCTTGGTGTTAAGTTAAACCTGCTGCTCGCTCCGCGGTGGAGCGAGTATGCAGCTGTGTGAAGGAGAGAGGGAGGACACGAAGGGGAGAGGGGGGACATGAAGGAGAGCGGGAGGACATGAAGGGGAGAGGGGGGACATGAAGGAGAGAGGGAGGACATGAAGGGGAGAGGGAGGACACGAAGGAGAGAGGGGAGGACATGAAGGGGAGAGGGGAGGACATGAAGGGGAGAGGGGGGACATGAAGGGGAGAGGGGGGACATGAAGGGGAGAGGGGGGACATGAAGGAGAGAGGGGGGACATGAAGGAGAGCGGGAGGACATGAAAGAGAGCGGGAGGACACGAAGGGGAGAGGGAGGACACGAAGGGGAGAGGGAGGACACGAAGGAGAGAGGGGAGGACACGAAGGGGAGAGGGGGGACATGAAGGGGAGAGGGGGGACATGAAGGGGAGAGGGGGAACATGAAGGGGAGAGGGGGGACATGAAGGAGAGAGGGGGGACATGAAGGGGAGAGGGGGGACATGAAGGGGAGAGGGAGGACATGAAGGAGAGAGGGAGGACATGAAGGAAAGAGGGAGGACATGAAGGAGAGAGGGAGGACATATCCACACCCGTTACTACACATCACAGCAACCAACCAATGAGAAACTGTTCACACACATAATACGGTACTGCACACCTGCCTCACGAGCCGATGTCAGACAAAGACGTCAGAACCAGAACCAGAATCAGAACACTTTATACATCCCCACGGGAAACTGGGTTCTGTTACAGACACTCACGCTCTAGTAAGTAAAAACTAAAAACTAACAAGATACAAGAAGCAAACAGAAATAAAAGATAAAATAAGAAATAGAAATAAGAACAAAATATATCAACAGGCGTGGTGCACATAACACCCTATCGATACTGCACCACCGCAGCACACAACAACAGCACAAACAACACCCGGCGGGGTAACACAAGTGGAAGGGCAGTCCATGAGCATTAACTCCCGAGTGTCTGAGTCTCTGAGGGAGGAGGTGTAAAGTCTGATGGCCACAGGCAGGAATGACCTCCTGCGGAGCTCTGTGGTGCTTTTCGGCAGAATGAGTCCATCACTAAGTCCTCCTGTGCCCGATCAGCACAGCATGGAGTGGGTGGGAGACATTGTCCATGATGGCACATAACTTCAACAGTGTCCTCCTCTCAGAAACCGCCGACAGAGAATCCAGTTCCACCCCCACAACGTCACCGGCCTTGCAGATCAGCTTATTGAGCCTGTTTGCATCCGCTACCCTCAACCTGCTGCCCCAACACACAACAGCAAACAGGAGAGCACTGCCACCACCACAGACTCACACCACATCCTGAGCATTGTCTGGCAGACGCTGAAGGACCTCAGCCTCCTCAAAAAGTAGAGACGGCTCTGTCCCTTCTTGTAGAGGGCATCAGTGCTCTTAGCCTAGTCCAGTCTATTGGCTATATACACCCCCAAGTACTTGTAGTATTCCAGTGTCCACGCTGACCCCCTGGATGGAGAAGGGGTCACTGGTGTCATGTCCCTCCTCAGATCAATGTCCACATCATATTTATCAACAATATGCAACCTACATCAACTTATACATATAACCAGCTGATGACAAATATTTCCTTCTATTTCAAGTAAGTTTCAGGTGGTCTTAGAGTCAGCTGCTGTTGTGCTTGCTGTAGTTTAAGTTTGGTCTACAGGTGTTACCGGCGTTATTTTGACGGAGCGTTACAGTTCCCCGTTAGCTAACTCCAACAGCTACACCTTCTTGTTGGTATGTGTAAGAATTTAGCAACAACTAAGTTCTCAGTAATAACTTGTAGGAGCAGTGCAACCCATATTTATTCATCAGCCGCTTCACAGTTTGATGTAAATTCTGATTTAGCTGATATTTACGTGACATCTGGACTTAGTAAGGACTTACACATACCTGGTCCTGGCGGCCCGCAGGCGCCGCAGAAATAACAAGAGCACCTCTATCTCATTCTGGAGGCACCCGCCCCATCACTTCTTCTGTCTCCGGCTTTAACGGAAAAGATTGGCATCCATTTAGTTTGCATTCCAGGCAGGCCAGACGAGGGCGAGTCTGACAGATGAGGACTGACTCTCTCCTTCCCTCTCTCTTCCGCCGAGGGGCCTTCGAGAAGTGGGGGAACGGTGGTGACAGGAGTTCTGATGGAGGGTGAACTTCACACTCGTCTAATCTCTACCCGGGATCCGTCCGTCGTTCAGCAGAAGCCGAGCTGGAGGACGTGGCACTAATTCAATCACTGCTTCCTGACTGGCAGTAGAGCTCGCCGCGGTCCTCAGGGGATGAGGGGAAACCAGTCCATTTTGTCCTTTAACAGAGAGATACAGGCCCACGAGACCGTCCCCATTTCTACTGAACAAGCCCGGAGTCTGCTGTTGCTCCATGCAGCCATGACACATGACAAGATAATAGAAAACCTCCTCACGCTGTTCTTTACTCTCCATTTTCTGAACAACAGCTATCTTTCTGCAGTTTATCAGGAGCTATGCACGTATTTCACATATTTCCTCCGTTAACAGAAACGCTGCCCGGCAGTCGATAACCGCAGAAGTTGCAGATTCAGAAAGAGGTAAATGATATTGCATGTGTGTGTGTGTGTATGGTTTTCCATAACTGGAAACCTAAATGTTGTGTTCGCCTGAGGACGGCAATCAAGTTTACAACTCAGCAAGGAAATATTGTGTTCAGCAGCCGGATAAATGGTCTTTTTTCTGTCTTTCACGTTCCAGGTGGTCTCTCCATGAAGGCCGACATGCCTGACTGTAAAGTCTACATTCATGCTGGACAAAACAGAACATGCCAGATCAGTCCTGGTCATTGATAACATGGCTTAATTGTTTTTGGTCCCCCCTAGACGGCTTTGTGAAACAGTTTTTATGTATGGGCGTCCGGGTGGCGTGGCGGCGGTCTATTCTGTTGCCTACAAACACGAGGATCGGTGCTTCGAATGGGGTATATATACCCCATATATATGTATATATATATATATATATATATATATATATATATATATATATATATATATATACCCGTGGGAGGATCACGCTATCCCCCGCCCCCCGAACAGGCGCCCCGACTGACCAGGGGAGGCGCTAGTGCAGCGGCCAGGACACATACCCACATCCAGCTTCCCACCCGCAGAGACGGACAATTCTGTCTGTAGGGACGCCCGACCAAGCCGGAAGTAACACAGGGATTTGAATTGGTGATCCCCGTGTTGGTAGGCAACGGAATAGACCGCCACGCCAGCCGGATGCCGTGGCCAATATTTTTTGCTAATTTCAGGACCTGCTGCGCCGGTGGTAATCAGGCTCAACAGAGGCAGAGTTGTAAAAGGGTTGGAAGGTGTGGAGTTGCTTTCTCATTAGATCCCTCAAAAATACATCGCTGCAGCGGTCTATCCAAGGGTTTCCGCTCCTTGCTGCCATCGCCCCTCTTTGGAGGTTTTGATTTGAGCAGCAACCACTTGTAATATTTCCACGTTCCTCAACAGCCCACCTCCCAGAATCACAGACTGGACAACAACTGGCCTCGGGGCCGTAGCCTCACATTTTCTCCTTCTGTGGGGTTTAAGAGCGAGAGAGATGGAGTCGGGGTAACTGTAAAAGTGAACTAAACGGAGAGGGATTTGATTTGCCTTGCGGGTGGTGCAGAGGACGGACAGTATTGAATTTCACCGCACATAATGTGCACAAGCGGCACGGTGGTGCAGTGGTTAGCGCGGTCGCCTCACAGCGAGAAGGTCCTGGGTTCGAGCCCCGGGGGAGTCTAACCTTGGGGGTGGTCCCGGGTCGTCCTCTGTGTGGAGTTTGCATGTTCTCCCCGTGTCTGTGTGGGTTTCCTCCCGGGGCTCCGGTTTCCTCCCACAGTCCAAAGACATGTAGGTCAGGTGAATCAGCCGTACAACATTGTCCCTAGGTGTGAATGTGTCGGCCCTGTGATGGTCTAGCAGTCTGTCCAGGGTGTCTACCCGCCTGCCACCCAATGACTGCTGGGATAGGTTCCAGCATCCCCACGACCCTGAGAGCAGGATAGGCGGTTCAGATAATGGATGGATGGATGGTTGGAAAGCTCTGCCTGCATCCATTTAGCCTTTTATTATTCAGCAGCTATGGCTGAATTGTTCCTCTACTCTTATTTTTTAGTAGAGGTACAAATCTGTTAATGTCTTCTTTAAAATGTTAAGGTCCAATGTAAAGCACCGAATAGCCTTATGTATGGAATGCTTTATACAACTTTATACAAATCAACCAGCCCTGCCTAGCTGTACTACTGGTGGCAGTAGCAGTAGTAGTTATGGTCGCAGTGGATGTTATGGTACCAGTAGCCTTAGAAGTACTGGTAGCAGAAGTAGCTATAGTAGCAGTAGTAATACTGGTAGCAGTAGCAGTAGTGGTTACGGTAGCAGTAGTAGTAGTAATAGTAGTAGTAGCAGTAGTACTGGTAGCAGTAGTAGTAATAGTAGCAGTAATAGTACTGGTAGCAGTAGTAGTTATGGTAGCAGTAGTACTGGTAGCAGTAGTACTGGTAGCAGTAGTAATACTGGTAGCAGTAGCAGTAGTGGTTACGGTAGCAGTAGTAGTAGTAGTAATAGTAGTAGTAGCAGTAGCAGTAGTACTGGTAGCACTAGTAGTTATAGTAGCAGTAGTACTACTGGTAGCAGTAGTAATTATAGTAGCAGTAGTAGATCTGGTAGAAATAGTAGTTATGGTAGCAGTAGTAGTAGTAATAGTAGCAGTAGTACTGGTAGCAGTAGTAGTTATAGTAGCAGTAGTAGTACTGGTAGCAGTAGTAGTTATAGTAGCAGTAGTAGTACTGGTAGAAATAGTATTTATGGTAGCAGTAGTAGTAGTAATAGTAGTAGTAGCAGTAGTAATAGTAGCAGTAGTAGTACTGGTAGCAGTAGTAGTTATGGTAGCAGTAGTACTGGTAGCAGTAGCAGAAATAGTAGTAGTAGACTCATGAGTTGTAGACGTATATTACAAGTGTTTTTCGAGTATTTTTGAAAAGAAAGTTACAAACACCAGAAACACAGAGACATCCACAGACAGAGCTATTTAAAATACGAGCAGTAAAATATGAGCAGGGAAGCCTCCTCGGTAGCAGGAAGTAAGTGTGGAAGTGACCCATAGTAAGTGGTGTGGATTACTTTGCTGCTCAGTCAAATAATTCCTTCAAGGGCAAGTGGGTGGAATCCAATCTGCAGGCCATAATACGCTCTCAGACAGCGAATTAAACCCAACGCTTATCTCCTCTTCCTCTTCTGCGATTACATTTGGACGACGCCTCTCCAGAGAATGACAATATTATGAATGAAATCACTTCACACACATGAATAATTAAAAATAGTTTTTTTTTTACCTCCCCTTTTACTGATGTCCCAAAATCAGAGTTATGAATCAGAAAGGTTCATAAGCACACAGCTGGGTCTCTGTCCTCTTACTGAAATGTAATATTAGTCTCATTCATTCTAGAGCTTTTTTTCCGTGAACTACCATGACATGATTACTGCTGAGCCAGAACCACCTCCCATCACAGCCCGACTGTCCCTGACCAGCCACGGCAAAGAACACCAACCATTCTTAAAAGGGCCTTGATGTTGGAGAAACAAATACAGCAGAACAGCGACGTCGCCTCTGTCCAGACTGAGCATCACACACGACACACACACTTTAAATTCATCATGTAGTTCAGCCACTAGTACCACACACACTTTAAATTCATCATGTAGTTCAGTCACTAGTACCACAAACACTTTAAATTCATCATGTAGTTCAGTCACTAGTACCACACACACTTTAAATTCATCATGTAGTTCAGCCACTAGTACCACACACACACTTTAAATTCATCATGTAGTTCAGCCACTAGTACCACACACACACTTTAAATTCATCATGTAGTTCAGTCACTAGTACACACACACACTTTAAATTCATCATGTAGTTCAGCCACTAGTACCACACACACACTTTAAATTCATCATGTAGTTCAGCCACTAGTACCACACACACACACACTTTAAATTCATCATGTAGTTCAGCCACTAGTACCACACACACTTTAAATTCATCATGTAGTTCAGTCACTAGTACCACACACACTTTAAATTCATCATGTAGTTCAGCCACTAGTACCACACACACACTTTAAATTCATCATGTAGTTCAGCCACTAGTACCACACACACACTTTAAATTCATCATGTAGTTCAGCCACTAGTACACACACACTTTAAATTCATCATGTAGTTCAGTCACTAGTACCACACACACACACACTTTAAATTCATCATGTAGTTCAGCCACTAGTACCACACACACTTTAAATTCATCATGTAGTTCAGCCACTAGTACCACACACACACACACTTTAAATTCATCATGTAGTTCAGCCACTAGTACCACACACACACTTTAAATTCATCATGTAGTTCAGCCACTAGTACACACACACTTTAAATTCATCATGTAGTTCAGTCACTAGTACCACACACACTTTAAATTCATCATGTAGTTCAGTCACTAGTACACACACACTTTAAATTCATCATGTAGTTCAGTCACTAGTACACACACACACACACTTTAAATTCATCATGTAGTTCAGTCACTAGTACACACACACACACACTTTAAATTCATCATGTAGTTCAGCCACTAGTACCACACACACTTTAAATTCATCATGTAGTTCAGCCACTAGTACCACACACACACTTTAAATTCATCATGTAGTTCAGTCACTAGTACCACACACACTTTAAATTCATCATGAAGTTCAGTCACTAGTACCACACACACTTTAAATTCATCATGTAGTTCAGCCACTAGTACCACACACACACTTTAAATTCATCATGTAGTTCAGCCACTAGTACCACACACACACTTTAAATTCATCATGAAGTTCAGTCACTAGTACCACACACACTTTAAATTCATCATGAAGTTCAGTCACTAGTACCACACACACTTTAAATTCATCATGTAGTTCAGTCACTAGTACCACACACACTTTAAATTCATCATGTAGTTCAGCCACTAGTACCACACACACTTTAAATTCATCATGTAGTTCAGTCACTAGTACCACACACACTTTAAATTCATCATGAAGTTCAGCCACTAGTACCACACACACACTTTAAATTCATCATGAAGTTCAGTCACTAGTACCACACACACTTTAAATTCATCATGTAGTTCAGTCACTAGTACACACACACTTTAAATTCATCATGTAGTTCAGTCACTAGTACCACACACACTTTAAATTCATCATGAAGTTCAGTCACTAGTACCACACACACTTTAAATTCATCATGAAGTTCAGTCACTAGTACCACACACACACTTTAAAGTCATCATGTAGTTCAGTCACTAGTACCACACACACTTTAAATTCATCATGTAGTTCAGCCACTAGTACACACACACACTTTAAATTCATCATGTAGTTCAGTCACTAGTACACACACACACTTTAAATTCATCATGTAGTTCTGCCACTAGTACCACACACACACTTTAAATTCATCATGTAGTTCAGTCACTAGTACACACACACACTTTAAATTCATCATGTAGTTCAGCCACTAGTACACACACACACACACTTTAAATTCATCATGTAGTTCAGCCACTAGTACCACACACACTTTAAATTCATCATGTAGTTCAGTCACTAGTACCACACACACTTTAAATTCATCATGTAGTTCAGTCACTAGTACCACACACACACTTTAAATTCATCATGTAGTTCAGTCACTAGTACCACACACACACTTTAAATTCATCATGAAGTTCAGCCACTAGTACCACACACACTTTAAATTCATCATGTAGTTCAGCCACTAGTACCACACACACTTTAAATTCATCATGTAGTTCAGTCACTAGTACCACACACACTTAAAATTCATCATGTAGTTCAGTCACTAGTACCACACACACTTTAAATTCATCATGAAGTTCAGCCACTAGTACCACACACACACACACTTTAAATTCATCATGTAGTTCAGTCACTAGTACCACACACACTTTAAATTCATCATGAAGTTCAGCCACTAGTACCACACACACTTTAAATTCATCATGTAGTTCAGTCACTAGTACCACACACACTTTAAATTCATCATGTAGTTCAGTCACTAGTACCACACACACTTTAAATTCATCATGTAGTTCAGTCACTAGTACCACACACACTTTAAATTCATCATGTAGTTCAGCCACTAGTACCACACACACTTTAAATTCATCATGTAGTTCAGCCACTAGTACCACACACACACTTTAAATTCATCATGTAGTTCAGCCACTAGTACCACACACACACACACACTTTAAATTCATCATGTAGTTCAGTCACTAGTACCACACACACTTTAAATTCATCATGTAGTTCAGTCACTAGTACCACACACACTTTAAATTCATCATGTAGTTCAGTCACTAGTACCACACACACTTTAAATTCATCATGTAGTTCAGCCACTAGTACCACACACACTTTAAATTCATCATGTAGTTCAGCCACTAGTACCACACACACACTTTAAATTCATCATGTAGTTCAGTCACTAGTACCACACACACTTTAAATTCATCATGTAGTTCAGTCACTAGTACCACACACACTTTAAATTCATCATGAAGTTCAGTCACTAGTACCACACACACTTTAAATTCATCATGTAGTTCAGTCACTAGTACCACACACACTTTAAATTCATCATGTAGTTCAGTCACTAGTACCACACACACACTTTAAATTCATCATGTAGTTCAGTCACTAGTACCACACACACTTTAAATTCATCATGAAGTTCAGTCACTAGTACCACACACACACTTTAAATTCATCATGTAGTTCAGTCACTAGTACCACACACACTTTAAATTCATCATGTAGTTCAGCCACTAGTACCACACACACTTTAAATTCATCATGAAGTTCAGTCACTAGTACCACACACACTTTAAATTCATCATGTAGTTCAGTCACTAGTACCACACACACTTTAAATTCATCATGTAGTTCAGCCACTAGTACCACACACACTTTCAATTCATCATGTAGTTCAGTCACTAGTACCACACACACTTTAAATTCATCATGAAGTTCAGTCACTAGTACCACACACACACACACTTTAAATTCATCATGTAGTTCAGTCACTAGTACCACACACACTTTAAATTCATCATGTAGTTCAGCCACTAGTACCACACACACTTTAAATTCATCATGTAGTTCAGTCACTAGTACCACACACACTTTAAATTCATCATGTAGTTCAGCCACTAGTACCACACACACTTTAAATTCATCATGTAGTTCAGCCACTAGTACCACACACACACTTTAAATTCATCATGTAGTTCAGTCACTAGTACCACACACACTTTAAATTCATCATGAAGTTCAGTCACTAGTACCACACACACTTTAAATTCATCATGAAGTTCAGTCACTAGTACCACACACACTTTAAATTCATCATGTAGTTCAGTCACTAGTACCACACACACTTTAAATTCATCATGTAGTTCAGTCACTAGTACCACACACACTTTAAATTCATCATGAAGTTCAGCCACTAGTACCACACACACACTTTAAATTCATCATGTAGTTCAGTCACTAGTACCACACACACTTTAAATTCATCATGTAGTTCAGTCACTAGTACCACACACACTTTAAATTCATCATGAAGTTCAGTCACTAGTACCACACACACTTAAAATTCATCATGTAGTTCAGTCACTAGTACCACACACACTTAAAATTCATCATGTAGTTCAGTCACTAGTACCACACACACTTAAAATTCATCATGAAGTTCAGTCACTAGTACCACACACACTTTAAATTCATCATGTAGTTCAGTCACTAGTACACACACACTTTAAATTCATCATGAAGTTCAGTCACTAGTACCACACACACTTTAAATTCATCATGTAGTTCAGCCACTAGTACCACACACACACACACTTTAAATTCATCATGTAGTTCAGCCACTAGTACCACACACACTTTAAATTCATCATGTAGTTCAGCCACTAGTACACACACACACACACTTTAAATTCATCATGTAGTTCAGCCACTAGTACCACACACACTTTAAATTCATCATGTAGTTCAGGCACTAGTACACACACACTTTAAATTCATCATGTAGTTCAGTCACTAGTACCACACACACTTTAAATTCATCATGTAGTTCAGCCACTAGTACCACACACACACACACTTTAAATTCATCATGTAGTTCTGCCACTAGTACCACACACACACTTTAAATTCATCATGTAGTTCAGCCACTAGTACCACACACACTTTAAATTCATCATGTAGTTCAGTCACTAGTACCACACACACTTTAAATTCATCATGTAGTTCAGTCACTAGTACACACACACTTTAAATTCATCATGTAGTTCAGCCACTAGTACACACACACACACACTTTAAATTCATCATGTAGTTCAGCCACTAGTACCACACACACTTTAAATTCATCATGAAGTTCAGTCACTAGTACCACACACACTTTAAATTCATCATGTAGTTCAGCCACTAGTACCACACACACTTTAAATTCATCATGTAGTTCAGTCACTAGTACACACACACTTTAAATTCATCATGAAGTTCAGTCACTAGTACCACACACACTTTAAATTCATCATGTAGTTCAGTCACTAGTACACACACACTTTAAATTCATCATGTAGTTCAGTCACTAGTACCACACACACTTTAAATTCATCATGTAGTTCAGCCACTAGTACCACACACACTTTAAATTCATCATGTAGTTCAGCCACTAGTACCACACACACTTTAAATTCATCATGTAGTTCAGCCACTAGTACCACACACACTTTAAATTCATCATGAAGTTCAGTCACTAGTACCACACACACACACACTTTAAATTCATCATGTAGTTCAGTCACTAGTACCACACACACTTTAAATTCATCATGTAGTTCAGTCACTAGTACCACACACACTTTAAATTCATCATGAAGTTCAGTCACTAGTACCACACACACACACACTTTAAATTCATCATGTAGTTCAGTCACTAGTACCACACACACTTTAAATTCATCATGTAGTTCAGCCACTAGTACCACACACACTTTAAATTCATCATGTAGTTCAGTCACTAGTACCACACACACTTTAAATTCATCATGAAGTTCAGTCACTAGTACCACACACACTTTAAATTCATCATGTAGTTCAGTCACTAGTACCACACACACTTTAAATTCATCATGTAGTTCAGCCACTAGTACCACACACACACTTTAAATTCATCATGTAGTTCAGCCACTAGTACCACACACACACTTTAAATTCATCATGTAGTTCTGCCACTAGTACCACACACACTTTAAATTCATCATGTAGTTCAGTCACTAGTACCACACACACACTTTAAATTCATCATGAAGTTCAGTCACTAGTACCACACACACTTTAAATTCATCATGTAGTTCAGCCACTAGTACCACACACACTTTAAATTCATCATGAAGTTCAGTCACTAGTACCACACACACTTTAAATTCATCATGAAGTTCAGTCACTAGTACCACACACACTTTAAATTCATCATGTAGTTCAGTCACTAGTACCACACACACACTTTAAATTCATCATGAAGTTCAGTCACTAGTACCACACACACTTTAAATTCATCATGAAGTTCAGTCACTAGTACCACACACACTTTAAATTCATCATGAAGTTCAGTCACTAGTACCACACACACACTTTAAATTCATCATGTAGTTCAGTCACTAGTACCACACACACTTTAAATTCATCATGAAGTTCAGCCACTAGTACCACACACACTTTAAATTCATCATGTAGTTCAGCCACTAGTACCACACACACACTTTAAATTCATCATGTAGTTCAGCCACTAGTACACACACACTTTAAATTCATCATGTAGTTCAGTCACTAGTACCACACACACTTTAAATTCATCATGAAGTTCAGTCACTAGTACCACACACACTTTCAATTCATCATGTAGTTCAGTCACTAGTACCACACACACTTTAAATTCATCATGAAGTTCAGTCACTAGTACCACACACACACACACTTTAAATTCATCATGTAGTTCAGTCACTAGTACCACACACACACACACTTTAAATTCATCATGTAGTTCAGCCACTAGTACCACACACACACACACTTTAAATTCATCATGTAGTATAGCCACTAGTACCACACACACACACACTTTAAATTCATCATGTAGTTCAGCCACTAGTACCACACACACACACACTTTAAATTCATCATGTAGTTCAGCCACTAGTACCACACACACTTTAAATTCATCATGTAGTTCAGTCACTAGTACCACACACACACACACTTTAAATTCATCATGTAGTTCAGTCACTAGTACCACACACACACTTTAAATTCATCATGAAGTTCAGTCACTAGTACCACACACACTTTAAATTCATCATGAAGTTCAGTCACTAGTACCACACACACTTTAAATTCATCATGAAGTTCAGTCACTAGTACCACACACACACTTTAAATTCATCATGTAGTTCAGTCACTAGTACCACACACACTTTAAATTCATCATGAAGTTCAGTCACTAGTACCACACACACTTTAAATTCATCATGAAGTTCAGTCACTAGTACCACACACACTTTAAATTCATCATGAAGTTCAGTCACTAGTACCACACACACTTAAAATTCATCATGTAGTTCAGTCACTAGTACCACACACACTTTAAATTCATCATGTAGTTCAGTCACTAGTACCACACACACACTTTAAATTCATCATGTAGTTCAGTCACTAGTACCACACACACACTTTAAATTCATCATGAAGTTCAGCCACTAGTACCACACACACTTTAAATTCATCATGTAGTTCAGCCACTAGTACCACACACACTTTAAATTCATCATGTAGTTCAGTCACTAGTACCACACACACTTAAAATTCATCATGAAGTTCAGTCACTAGTACACACACACTTTAAATTCATCATGAAGTTCAGTCACTAGTACCACACACACTTTAAATTCATCATGTAGTTCAGTCACTAGTACCACACACACACTTTAAATTCATCATGTAGTTCAGTCACTAGTACCACACACACACTTTAAATTCATCATGTAGTTCAGTCACTAGTACCACACACACTTTAAATTCATCATGAAGTTCAGTCACTAGTACCACACACACTTTAAATTCATCATGAAGTTCAGTCACTAGTACCACACACACTTTAAATTCATCATGAAGTTCAGTCACTAGTACCACACACACTTAAAATTCATCATGTAGTTCAGTCACTAGTACCACACACACTTTAAATTCATCATGTAGTTCAGTCACTAGTACCACACACACACTTTAAATTCATCATGTAGTTCAGTCACTAGTACCACACACACACTTTAAATTCATCATGAAGTTCAGCCACTAGTACCACACACACTTTAAATTCATCATGTAGTTCAGCCACTAGTACCACACACACTTTAAATTCATCATGTAGTTCAGTCACTAGTACCACACACACTTAAAATTCATCATGAAGTTCAGTCACTAGTACACACACACTTTAAATTCATCATGAAGTTCAGTCACTAGTACCACACACACTTTAAATTCATCATGTAGTTCAGCCACTAGTACCACACACACACTTTAAATTCATCATGAAGTTCAGTCACTAGTACCACACACACACTTTAAATTCATCATGTAGTTCAGCCACTAGTACCACACACACTTTAAATTCATCATGTAGTTCAGTCACTAGTACCACACACACTTTAAATTCATCATGTAGTTCAGCCACTAGTACCACACACACACACACTTTAAATTCATCATGTAGTTCAGCCACTAGTACCACACACACTTTAAATTCATCATGTAGTTCAGCCACTAGTACACACACACACACACTTTAAATTCATCATGTAGTTCAGCCACTAGTACCACACACACTTTAAATTCATCATGTAGTTCAGTCACTAGTACCACACACACTTTAAATTCATCATGTAGTTCAGTCACTAGTACCACACACACACTTTAAATTCATCATGTAGTTCAGCCACTAGTACACACACACACTTTAAATTCATCATGTAGTTCAGTCACTAGTACCACACACACACACACTTTAAATTCATCATGTAGTTCAGTCACTAGTACCACACACACTTTAAATTCATCATGTAGTTCAGCCACTAGTACCACACACACACACACTTTAAATTCATCATGTAGTTCAGCCACTAGTACCACACACACTTTAAATTCATCATGTAGTTCAGTCACTAGTACCACACACACTTTAAATTCATCATGTAGTTCAGTCACTAGTACCACACACACTTTAAATTCATCATGTAGTTCAGCCACTAGTACACACACACACACACTTTAAATTCATCATGTAGTTCAGCCACTAGTACCACACACACTTTAAATTCATCATGAAGTTCAGTCACTAGTACACACACACTTTAAATTCATCATGTAGTTCAGCCACTAGTACCACACACACTTTAAATTCATCATGTAGTTCAGTCACTAGTACCACACACACTTTAAATTCATCATGTAATTCAGTCACTAGTACCACACACACACTTTAAATTCATCATGTAGTTCAGCCACTAGTACCACACACACTTTAAATTCATCATGTAGTTCAGCCACTAGTACCACACACACTTTAAATTCATCATGTAGTTCAGCCACTAGTACCACACACACTTTAAATTCATCATGTAGTTCAGTCACTAGTACACACACACTTTAAATTCATCATGTAGTTCAGTCACTAGTACCACACACACACACACTTTAAATTCATCATGTAGTTCAGTCACTAGTACCACACACACTTTAAATTCATCATGTAGTTCAGTCACTAGTACCACACACACTTTAAATTCATCATGTAGTTCAGTCACTAGTACCACACACACTTTAAATTCATCATGTAGTTCAGTCACTAGTACACACACACTTTAAATTCATCATGAAGTTCAGTCACTAGTACCACACACACTTTAAATTCATCATGTAGTTCAGTCACTAGTACACACACACTTAAAATTCATCATGTAGTTCAGTCACTAGTACCACACACACTTTAAATTCATCATGTAGTTCAGTCACTAGTACCACACACACTTTAAATTCATCATGTAGTTCAGTCACTAGTACCACACACACTTTAAATTCATCATGTAGTTCAGTCACTAGTACCACACACACTTAAAATTCATCATGAAGTTCAGTCACTAGTACCACACACACTTTAAATTCATCATGTAGTTCAGTCACTAGTACCACACACACTTTAAATTCATCATGAAGTTCAGTCACTAGTACCACACACACTTTAAATTCATCATGTAGTTCAGTCACTAGTACCACACACACTTTAAATTCATCATGTAGTTCAGTCACTAGTACCACACACACTTTAAATTCATCATGAAGTTCAGTCACTAGTACCACACACACACACACACTTTAAATTCATATGAAGCCAACCTACGTCTCACAAGTTCAACTCAGTTGGTTCAATGAGAATGGGCTTAGCTGATGACGACGACGGACAGCGCCTTTAAAAACGAAAACAATGGCTGCACTAGGAGGCGCTGTTATAGCTGCAGCTATAGAATTACATAATATAGAAAACATAGAATCATATAGAATACAACAATTACAGAATTATAGAATCCGAGTGCTCCGGTTTCCTCCCCGGTCCAGAGACATGTAGGTCAGGTGAATTGGCTGTACTATATTGCCCCTAGTTATGAATGTGTGTGTGTGTGTGTGTGTGTGTGTGTGTGTGTGTGTGTGTGTGTGTGTCGGCCCTGGGATGGCCTGACGGATGGATGGATGGATGGATGGATGGATGGATGGATGGATGGATGGAGGGCATTCTTAAAGATGATAAGAGTCATGTGCAGATGCAATAATGAGCTACCAGGGACTGACATGCTGGCACTACTGGTGATCACTAACGTGGCGCTCCGGTTCTACGCCATGTGGTTGGTGGTTATAACTGACTTAAGTCTGACTCAACCACCTGCAGAGTTATTTTGGTCCTGCCCACATAGGGATGGGTATCGTTAAGATTTTAATGGTACTACTACTCTTACCAATACTGCTTATCGATCTGGTACTTTAATGGTACTCTTACGGGTTATTTTTTTAAAAATTTAAAAGAAAAACAAAATAAATCAAGGAAAGAATTATTCATCCATCCATTATCCAAACAGCTTATCCTTACTCAGGGTGGTGGGGATGCTGGAGCCTATCCTAGCAGTCATTGGGCAGCAGGCGAGGAGACACCCTGGACAGGCCGCCAGACCATCACAGGGCCAACACACACACACACACACACACACACACACACACACACACACACACACACACACACACACACACACACACACACATCTAGGGACAATTTAGTGCGGCCGATTCACCTGGTCTACACGTCTTTGGAATGTGGGAGGAAACCCACGCAGACACGGGGAGAACATACAAACTCCACACAGAGGATGACCCGGGACGACCCCCAAGGTTGGACTTCCTGGGTGTCCGGGTAGCATGGCGGTCTATTCCATTGCCTACCAACACAGGGATCTTCGGTTTGAATCCCCGTGTTGCCTCCGGCTTGGTCGGGCGTCCCTACAGACACAAATGGCCGTGTCTGTGGGTGGGAAGCTGGATGTGGGTATGTGTCCTGGTCGCTGCACTAGCGCCTCCTCTGGTAGGTCGGAGCGCCTGTTCAGGGGGGAGGGGGAACTGGGGGGGAATAGCGTGATCCTCCCATGCGCTACGTCCCCCTGGTGAAACTTCTCACTGTCAGGTGAAAAGCGGCGGCTGGTGACTCCACATATATGGGAGGAGGCATGTGGTAGTCTGCAGCCCTCCCCGGGTCAGCAGAGGGGGTGGAGCAGAGACCGGGACGGCTCGGAAGAGTGGGGTAATTGGCCAAGTACAAGTGGGGGAGAAGAAAAGGGGGAAAATCCCCCCCCCCCCGAAAAAAATTAAAAATGTTGGACTACCCCGGGGCTTGAACCCAGGACCTTCTTGCTGTGAGGTGACCATGCTAACCTCTCCACCACCATGCCGCCCTACAGTAAACCATAAAAACATTACAGCACAATACAGCCACACAATGACCGAAACCAACGACCAGCCCCACATGCAAACATGGGTTCGACCACCAACCAGAGCGTCAACGGCCATATGCACCACCCACAGAGGACCCGGGAATGCCTGCAACCACAGCACCGCAAGTTGGCGACAGATGCACTCCTATGCCCCAACTTTAACTTTACTTTCTCATGTCTGCACAGAGCGTTACTTTAATCATCAACCATGTGTGTAGTTTAGTTAGCTCTGTGTGGGCGCCAGGCTGCTAGCATACACACCACACCCGAGGTGGATGGACAGCAACAGATGAACGAGCTAGACAGTCCAAAACTGCATTTCTCCTCCTGTATTTGATGCACCCTCACCAGATGTTTGGAAAGATTGCTGTGTTTCCGCCCTAAAATGCAAAAGCCTTGTACTTGTGGAAGTGCAGTGACGTATAACCAGACTGCTGACCGTCTAGCCTCTCTCTCTCCGCTATCCAGGCGACGGGCACGGGCGCAAGTCCGTGAACACTGGGATGGCATCCAGCGCTCTACCTGTGCCCCATCCACAGGGCTAGCGGGTGTGTCAGGTAGGGCATCCCACTTAACATTCTGCCAAATCAGTATGCGGATTGACAAGACCATATCGGATCGGTCAAGATTCCATGCCGGATCAGAATCAGAACACTTTATTCATCCCCGTAGGGGAAACTGGGTTCTATTACGGACACTCATGCTCCAATAACTAAAAACTAACAAGAGGCCTGGGTTAATGACGACCGCCATCGGCGCTGTGCCCTCACAGGGTACCGATGAAACTGTAACATCCTCTGTGGCGACACCCCAGAAACAGGGAACAAGCCGGAAGAAGAAGAATAGAGGGTCTCTCTCCACTATTGTCACTAAGACCAGGCTCTGTGTGTGTATATGTGTGTGTGTGTGTGTGTGTGTGTGTGTGTATGTGGGCCCCAGAGATATGGTGTGCAGGCCCACCCTGGTGGACACGCCCTGGCACCTATCAACCACTGCCCCGCTGCCTTGTGGGTGAGTCTGGAAGACATAAGGCTAAGGGAGCTCACCCCAACAGAAAAGCAAGCTGTGGCGGCACGCTTCGAGGCGGTCTCCGAAAAACTGGATTTCCGGCAGCCCCCTGCAGTTGTGTGGAGGTGCCGGTCGTCTAGGGATCCCCCTTGCCATCGGAACCATCTCCTCTACAATCAAGTCATGTGGCGTTGGGAGAAGCGCCCCACCCCCCATGCCACTTTAAAAACCATCTCTGCTGCGCAGGGATCTTCTGCTACCTGAGTCCTCAAAGGACCCACAAGTAGAAGAAGATGGTCATCATCGGGCACCATGGACAACCAGCAAGCAAGCAAGTATGAGTGTGTGTGTGTAGGGGTGTCAGAGACACTGAGAGAGCTGGCCCCGCCCCTCGGCTCACACATACAACAGACTCCGAGAGAGATATCTCTCTTCCGGATTGGGAATAGCGAAAATACATCAGAGACAAATGTCTTCACCTTACTGCCAATTAGAAACGGACTTGTGAGATAAAAGGTGCAACACATGGGTTTCTGCAGCATAAATAAATAAATAAATAAACAAACAGGACATTTATTTTCTTAATTTGGCCTGTTTTATATGGTCTTTTATATGGCGTGGCGGCCTGTCCAGGGTGTCTCCCCGACTGCCACCCAATGACTGCTGGGATAAGCTCCAGCAACCCAGCCAACCTGACAGCAGGATAAGCGCTTTGGATGGACGGACGGACAGATTTTCTTAATTTCTTCCGATACCGATAGCAGAACCATTAATGTTGGAGCTTATCAATACCATGGTCTTTAATAATTTAGCACTGGTGCCTGTTCAATACCGGATTTCGGTACGCATCCCTACGCCCAAGAGTGACTACCCTAAAAAAACAAAAACCTACTGAACCAGTGAGAAACGTTTGTGTCTCTATCAGAATAATTCAATTTTCATGAATTTATTCTTTGCACATTTTATTCAACCCAGTGAAGGTGCTACCAGCTAACCCTGCATCACTGGAGGTGCTACCAGCTAACCCTGCATCACTGGAGGTGCTACCGCTAACCCAGCATCACTGAAGGTGCTACCAGCTAACCCTGCATCACTGGAGGTGCTACCGCTAACCCTGCATCACTGAAGGTGCTATCAGCTAACCCTGCATCACTGGAGGTGCTACCAGCCAACCCTGCATCACTGGACAGATCACCAATCCATTACAGAGCCCACACACATGCATCTCTACCCATTAATTCATCCATTATCTGAACCGCTTATCCTGCTCTCAAGGTCGCGGGGATGCTGGAGCCTATCTCAGCAGTCACTGGGTGGCAGGCGGGGAGACACCCTGGACGGGCCACCAGGCCATCACAGGGTATATGCATCTCTGTAACGCACATAACACTCTTCAATGCCATCTATATCGCCACCGCCCGCTATAGCAAACTGGCTTACGTCTGTAATCCACTGACGTCAGTGACTGCCTTTACATGCACAGGTAAGTCAAGCTATGGTTACAGCTCGATTAGGTCATGTAAGTGGACTACTGACGTTGTCCCAGTATACAAGAACCAGGGGGGAGAATCAAATTATTGACAGAAGTATGTCCGACCCCGGTACGGTAGGTGGCGATATGCCCCCTTTCAGCTGGTTGCTATTGGACCTTCTTCCGGTTGACCTATTGCGTCACATACCAAACAAGCACGCTCCAGCATTCGCCATGTTGATACTGTTTTTAAAAAAAATATTTTTATTGAACATTGTTCATATTCATGTACAGATTCTTGAAGAAAGTTCATTATAAAACAAACATGGCAAATATACATTCCATCCAAAAATACATAGATATATCCAGCGTGCCAAAGGGAACAGTATGTAAACATTTCTATACAGTATATCAGGAAGTACATAGAGGTTGAATGTCACATGACAAATATACAGTAATGTATTATGAAAATAAGGGTACAAACAATAATAAATTAAATACATGACATACACTAATTGAAAATAATAAAACATAGTCCATCATACAAGGGGGAATTAATAAGGATATCAGTCTTCTGATTCAGTGGGAAAATGTCTTAACACCTCATAAATCTTTAGAGCTTTTGTATCGGTCGTTAGTTTTAAAGATTTCAAGTATAATCTAAATTCATTTAAAAAAACAACAAATTTGGGGGATGACTTAAAGTATCTATTTTTATGAATAAAGAATTTGGCTAAGCAGAGGATTACATTACAACACAGTTCATCGTTTTTGTTTTGCAAAATCCTACCAAATGTTATATTGTCTCTAGAAATCCAAGTTGGAAAGGACAAAATCCTTTGCTTTATCCATTTGTGAACGTCAAGCCAGAACACAAGTACCACACCACATGAGAAAAATACATGGTCCGTAGTTTCTATGTCATTTTCACAAAATGAACATATATTATCGTCTAAACCAAACCGTGATCTAAGTAGTTCTTTGGAGGGATATATATTATTCATAAGTGTGTTTCCTTCGCTTTGGGGGGGATAGGAAATGTTAGATACATTGTTCTCAATTTAATAATTGAATTTTTATCAAATTTGTGTAAAATGTCATTTTTGTTTTGTCTTTCAGGGAATAATTTTTCAGTGAGACAGTTTCTAATAAAATGATTATCACATTTTTTGTCCAAGATTAAAAACCCTTGAATTGACAGTGGGGCCAATCGTGGCTGTATAGGTTGGTGAGTCATTATATTTGTTATCAGAGATACAGATTCTTTGGGGAGTGCTTTATGTAATTTAGTAAAGTCTGATTTGGAAGGCTTGAAAGTATGTTTAGTCTGGAATTGTTCATAGTTTAATAAATTACCACTAGGATCCATTAGATCAACTACTGACCATATATTTTCCTCATACCAATCCTTAAAGAATAAAGACTTGTTCCGATATAATATATATCTATTATTCCAAAGTACAGTGGTGTGGGGTGAAATGTTATGTACATATAACATTCTCCAATACAATAGTATCTGTTTGTGGAACTCTGATAATGAAACAGGAAGTTTATCAATATTATAGTCAGTTCTGAGTATAAATTTCCATCCTCCAATTTTATTGAATAAGTGATTTGGAATACAGTACCAGAAGGAGTTACTATGTTTGATCCAAGATTTTAGCCAATTTATTTTTAAAGTTCCATTAAGGCAATCAAAATCAATAACTTTTAGTCCTCTATCCTTTACTTCTTTAACCATATGAATTTTCTCTATATAGTGTGGTCTGTTTCGCCAAATAAAATTTAGATTAATCTGATTGATTGATTTGATTAATTTTTCTGGAATGGCGTGAGAATAGGCTGGGTAAATACACCTTGAGAAGCATTCCATCTTAGTTAAATAAATTCTGCCAAGAATTGATAGGTCTCTTTGGAGCCAGATGTTTAGCTTTGATTTACATTCCTTTAACTTATTTTCTACATTCAAAGACTGACTTCGTTTTTGGTCTTTTGAAAGGAAAATTCCCAGGTATTTGATTTCTGATTTAATAGGAATATTACAGATTTCTTTTAGTGGGGTGTCATGTACAGCCAATAGCTCACATTTTTTAAAATTTAGTGTTAATCCTGCAGCTTTAGAGAATTTTTCAACTTTTTCAATAGTTGTTGGAATTTAGTGTCTATCTTTTAAGAAAATTGTCGTGTCATCTGCTAGTTGGCTGATGATAATATCTGTACCTAATACATTTAGTTGTTTAATGTCATCACAATTTTTGAGGTAAATTGCTAACATTTCTGTAACTAGTATGAATAAATATGGAGAAACCGGACAACCCTGAGGAATCCCTACATGAGACAATCCCTAAAACTGGGGGTAGTGCCAGCAGGTAGTATGACACAGCTGGTAATATTCTGATACAGTCCACTGACAAAATTCCTAAAATTAACTCCAAATCCAAAATGTTCAAGTACCAAGATGATAAATGGATACTCCACAGAGTCAAACGCTTTATAAAAATCTAAAAACAGGAGAAACCCATCATCTTCAATTTGGTTTCTGTATTCAATAATGTCCATTACCAGCCTTATATTGTTGTGGATTGATCTTCCTTTTAGAAAACCTGATTGTGTTTCTGCAATAAGATTCGAAATCCCTATTAGAAGACGAGTAGTGAAAATGTAGGTTAGGAGTTTGTAGTCTGAGTTTCTAAGCGTGATGGGCCTTCTATTATCTATAATTCTGGGGTCTTTTCCAGGTTTTGGAATTGAAATGATAATCCCTTGTTTCATTGTTGGTGGAAGTGTGCAAGTTTCAAATATTTCCATGAAAACTTGATGTAGTAGTTCTCTAATATCTTCCCAGAAATGTCTGTAGAAGTCACCTGTGAGGCCGTCTGACCCAGGGGCTTTATTTAGAGACAAGCGACTAATAACTGCATCAAGTTCTGCAATTGTTATTTGATGATCGCAAGTTTGTTTGAAACCATCTTCAATTTTGGGAACATAACTTGCTATATCCTTTAAGAATGCATGACAATCCTCATTAGAAACTTTAGAGCTGTAAAGCTGGCTATAGAATTTAAGGATTTCCGAGGAGATTAATTTTTCATCTGTGGTTTCTATATCATCAATTACCAAGGATTTAATGTTATTTTTTTCCTGCCTTCTTTTTTCAAGGTTACAGAAATATGCTGAGTTTTTCCCCCTCCTCTATCCATTTAGCTCTAGACCTAATAAAGGCTCCTTTTGCTTTCTGAGTGTAGATTTCATCCAAATTGGGTTGAAGGTTTAATATTTTCTGTTTCTCGTCTTCAGTGGGATTAGGTTTATTGCAGTAAACATTAAGCTGTTTAATTATATCTAGTTCTTTTCTTTCAAGATCTTTTTCAATTTTTTTACTGAATGAGATGGTGAGTTGGCGTATTTTATATTTTAGGAACTCCCATTTCTTGACAGGCGTTGTTAGTTCTTCAGAGTTTATGATCTCTTGAATCAATAGTTTAATTCTTCTACAGTAATCAGAATTTTTATTTAGACTGGAGTTAAATTTCCAATATTTGTGAGAATAAGTACTCCTGTTTTTAGGTTCAACATGTAGAGAAATAATGCTGTGATCAGTAAGTGGAGCAGCCGAGATATCAGAGTTGATATCATAGCACAGCAAGTGGCTTGCAATTAACCAATAGTCAATTCTAGATTTTAAATTTGAATTTGGGCTGAACCATAAGTATCTAAATATTCCTGGATTTAAATATCGCCATGCATCAATCAGATTTTGTTCATTGCAAAAGTTAGAAAATATGGAATTAGGGTGACTTGCAGAATGTCTAAGAGGATATTTATCAAAGAAATCATCCTGGACTAAATTCAGATCCCCTCCAGCTATAATATTATCAGTTGAGTATGATAATTTTAAGTTGTCTAATTGTAAGCTGATTTGATCAAATAGTCTTCTGTTTTCTGTGCTATTGTTGTAGCCATAAACATTAATCAGGATGAATTTCAATTCATCTATGTTTAGGGTAAGAATCAACCAGTGGCCATGTTCATCTTCCTTGTGGGATATAACCTGACCTATGAAGTGTTTTAAGAGGATGGCGACCCCTGCTGATCTTGAAGTGCCATGGCTGAAGAAAGCATCATCTCCCCATTGTTTAGACCAAAATAAAGTATCCTCAGTCTTGGAGTGAGTTTCTTGTAGAAAAACAACATTTGCATTTTTCCCTTTACAGAATAAGTAGAAGCTTTCCCTTTTTGTCATGTCTCTTAGACCCCTCGCATTAACAGAAATGAGAGATATATCATTTTTTAGACTAAACATAGAACACAAAAAACTCAGAGATAATTAACTGAACTGTTAAAGAACAAGAAAAATGGTTTATCTGCTAGTAGTTACTGAACTTTGTGTAACAAAACCCTAAGCATTTTTTCACTTGTTTTAGGAATCAACATTCCAGGTTATTTATGTCTATGGTGTGACTCTCTGTCCGTTAATGAACACATATGGGCCACGGAAAACAGTCTTCAGACCTGCCCTCCTTGCTTGCTCTACTTTTGGCCAAACAGCTTGCCGTGTCTCCCTGTCTTCTTTGGTGAGATCTTCTGCGAAGCGGACGTTGAGATTCTTGCAGACTGGGTGAAGTTTGGTAGTTCGCCAGAGTTCATCCCTGAAGAGCCGTCCAGTGAACTGCATGATGATCTGACGAGGGCGGCTGTTGTTGTTCGGCCACAGAGTCCAGGATGAGATCCATCTTCTCCTTCCAGTGTGGAACAATCTCCCCGATGATTTCAGCGACGAGCTGTCGCGTATTCTCCTCCTTTCCTTCTTTCAGGCCGTTAAGTCTTAAGTTCCATCTTCTCTTGTAGCGCTCCAGCTCTGCAGCTCTCTTTTCCACCTCTGTAGTTCTCTTTTCCACCTCTGTAGCTCTCTTTTCCACCTCTGTAGCTCTCTTTTCCAGCTCTGTAGTTCTCTTTTCCAGCTCTGCAGCTCTCTTTTCCACCTCTGCAGCTCTCTTTTCCACCTCTGTAGCTCTCTTTTCCACCTCTGTAGTTCTCTTTTCCACCTCTGCAGCTCTCTTTTCCAGCTCTGCAGCTCTTTTCCACCTCTGTAGTTCTCTTTTCCACCTCTGCAGCTCTCTTTTCCAGCTCTGTAGCTCTCTTTTCCAGCTCTGCGTTCTTCACACGGAGTTGTTTTATTTCTTCATCCAACTCTTTGTTTTTAACCTTGCACTCTGTGATTTCGGCCGAGTTAAACTCGACCGCTTTTGCGATGTTAGCAATGGTCAGTGTGTTTTGTTTCAACTCCGTCTTGAAATCCTCCATCATGTTGCGGAGAGTACCGATGGCAGCTAAGATAGCAGCATTCGAGGTATCCTCGGTATGGGCTCCAGCAGTTGTGGCCTCGTCTCCTTTTTGTGTTTTCTGAGGACCTGGCGGCTTAGCAGGAGATGTAAGGGTGTTTTTCTGAGGACCTGGTGGCTTAGCAGGAGGTGTAAGGGTGTTTTTTGTGCCTTTGGCGTTTGTCTCCATGTTCTCTGGACCGCAGTAGTCGTGCATTTGGAGAGCCTGCATTCGCCATGTTGATACTGTTGATCCCACGCTGTTCAACTTCTGGGTGAAAGACGGCCACGGGAACTACGGAGCATGCGCAGAACACCTAGGCCAGTTCGGGGCGATTGAGGCGTATACATGCCAGAGTAATTCCATCCCCGACCGCATTATCTAGGTGTGTTAGTCCCACTTCCAGAAATTCCATTTAGTACGATTTCAGTCAGACTAACACGTTTACATGTATTTTAAAAGTCTAGTTCTAGTCGCACTAACACAATAAATCAACTTTTTCTAACATCATGTAAATGTACTGAGTGGATAAGAGAAGAACTACAAGGCTGACTGGCTGAGATGTTCCGTTTTCACATCTCCACCACTGAAAAACTATCCTGGAATGCATTCTAGTCAACACAGAGCAACTCTTCTGACAGGAACACGTTGATTTCTTTGTCAAAATGAACCGAACAGAAGTGGCTACACTTTTACAGAAGATACGGTTTTACAGAAGATATAGTTCTACAGAAAATATAGTTTTATAGAAGATATAGTTCTACAGAAGATATAATTTTACAGAAGCTATAGTTTTACAGAAGATATAGTTCTACAGAAGCTATAGTTTTACAGAAGATACGGTTTTACAGAAGATATAGTTTTACAGAAGTTATAGTTTTATAGAAGATATAGTTCTGCAGAAGATATAGTTTTATAGAAGATAGTTCTACAGAAGCTATAGTTTTACAGAAGATACGGTTTTACAGAAGATATAGTTTTACAGAAGATATAGTTCTAGAAGATATAGTTTTACAGAAGACAGTTTCACAGAAGATACAGTTCTACAGAAGATATAGTTTTACAGAAGACAGTTTTACAGAAGATATAGTTCTACAGAAGATATAGTTTTACAGAAGATATAGTTTTACAGAAGTTATAGTTTTATAGACGATATAGTTCTGCAGAAAATATAGTTTTATAGAAGATATAGTTCTACAGAAAATATAGTTTTATAGAAGATATAGTTCTACAGAAGATATAGTTTTATAGAAGATATAGTTCTACAGAAGTTATAGTTTTATAGAAGATATAGTTCTGCAGAAAATATAGTTTTATAGAAGATATAGTTTTACAGAAGATATAGTTCTACAGAAGATATAGTTTTACAGAAGACAGTTTTACAGAAGATATAGTTCTACAGAAGATATAGTTTTATAGAAGATATAGTTCTACAGAAGATATAGTTTTACAGAAGATATAGTTCTACAGAAGATATAGTTTTACAGAAGATATATAGTTCTACAGAAGATATAGTTTTACAGAAGACAGTTTTACAGAAGATATAGTTCTACAGAAAATATAGTTTTATAGAAGATATAGTTCTACAGAAGATATAGTTTTACAGAAGATATAAATCTACAGAAGATATAGTTTTACAGAAGACAGTTTTACAGAAGATATTAGTTCTACAGAAGATACAGTTTAACAGAAGATATAGTTCTACAGAAGTTATAGTTTTATAGAAGATATAGTTCTACAGAAGATATAGTTTTACAGAAGATATAGTTCTACAGAAGCTATAGTTTTATAGAAGCTATAGTTTTACAGAAGATATAGTTTTACAGAAGATATAGTTTTACAGAAGATATAGTTCTGCAGAAAATATAGTTTTATAGAAGATATAGTTCTGCAGAAGATATAGTTCTACAGAAGATACAGTTTGACAGAAGCTATAGTTTTACAGAAGATATAGCTTTACAGAAGATATAGTTTTATAGAAGATATAGCTTTACAGAAGCTAGTTTTACATAGTTTGACAGAAGCTATAGTTTTATAGAAGATATAGTTTTACAGAAGATATAGTTTTATAGAAGATATAGCTTCACAGAAGCTAGTTTTATATAATTTGACAGAAGCTATAGTTTTATACAAGTTATAGTTTTACAGAAGTTATAGTTTTACAGAAGCTATAGTTTTAAAGAAGCTATAGTTTTATATAGTTTTACAGAAGCTATAGTTTTATAGAAGCTATAGTTTTACAGAAGCTATAGTTTTACAGAGGTTATAGTTTTATATAGTTTCATAGAAGCTCTAGTTTTACAGAAACTAGTTTTATATAGTTTTATAGAAGATATAGTTTTATAGAAGATATAGTTTTATAGAAGCTAGACAGACCACCGGAATTTACTGGACATGCAGATTAGCCGCAGAGAAATTTCCCTTTAACACAGATTCAAATCAACAACCAGCAGTTTCCTCACCAGCCACTAAAACTGAGACAAAGACAAGAGCAAGGACACGGTGCTATACTACGTAGACTAAACAGTTTTTCCATACCTCGGCATTATACATGTCTGCAAGTAGAATAAACAGCTTCAGCGGCGCTTTCTCTGGACATGGGAGTGAAAAGTACACATCACCATTCAAATGAGCACACAAAATGTCACTTCAGATCTGATGTCAGCCAAACACGTCAGCCCAATTCGACACGGAGGTCACTCTGCCTTAATTCCACCATTTTCTCTTTGGGTATGCAGCCGTTTTAATGAAGATCTGCATTTAGCTTGCTAATTCTGCTCCTCTCTCTGGAACAGAACATCCTGTTGATGCCAGGCTCATCTTAGGAAGCCTGCGTGCCACACTGACCTCAAACCATTGGCTTGTAATTTACTCATACAGGCAAAAACTACAGAAAATAAGGCATCGCTGGAGGATGAGGATAACGGTGTGCACCGTGTTCCATTGCTTGAAGGACAGAAGACATTTCGGATCTTGTGTTGAGCAGCACGAGCCGAGCTGATGGGTGGGGTGTAGACAGAGAGTGACAGAGAGGGAAGAATAAAGAGATAAATGGGGAATGTGATAGGCAGGCAGGCAGTGAATGAATGCAGGTTGGAATGCCAGCACCAATAATTGCCCTGCGCTTAAGGGAATGGGGCAAATGGATTTCTCGTAAGGTGGTCAGTCGAGACAGTTAAAAAAAAAATTGCCTCACCACTGATATGGAGTGTCACTTCCCGCCACGGGGGATTCAGAGAGGCAGGCCCTCGGCCCGTAATGAGCTCTAGAACTGGTGATTATGAAAAGAAAAAAAGAAGAGGCATTCAAGGGCCCGGGGACTGAGGAATGACCGGCCCCTTTTGATCCGAGCGGGCTGATGAAGGTGCATGCAGATCATCACTGGCATCTGCTCGGCTTCCGTCATCAACACTGGTCTCAATTAAACCAATTTCAGTGGTGCGCTGATCAAGTCACATGCCAGAGATGAGATATTTGTCGGCCATCACCCGGACTCAGTTATGTCACTTAATTTTCACACTACCGTCCTCTGTTATTAATTATGACAGCATGAATCCAGACAACCTCATCATCTACGGTCAGACTGAAATCAGTAACCACATTCATCTTTTCATGTCTAACAACCTTGTGGACGGCACGGTAAAACATTCAGCGACATGGTTCTTGGTTTTTTTAGATTTCTCGCCTTTTTCTCCCCAGTTGTACTTGGCCAATTACCCCACTCTTCCGAGCCATCCCGGTCTCTGCTCCACCCCCTCTGCTGATCCGGGGAGGGCTGCAGACTACCACATGCCTCCTCCCATACACGTGGAGTCACCAGCCGCTTCTTTTCACCTGACAGTGAGGAGTTTCACCAGGGGGACGTAGCGCGTGGGAGGATCACGCTATTCCCCCCAGTTCCCCCTCCCCCCTGAACAGACGCCCCGACCGACCAGAGGAGGCGCTAGTGCAGCGACCAGGACACATACCCACATCCGGCTTCCCACCCGCAGACACGGCCAATGTGTCTGTAGGGACACCCGACCAAGCCGGAGGTAACACGGGGATTCGAACCAGCGAGCCCCGTGTTGGTAGGCAACGGAATAGACCGCTACACCACCCAGATGACCCAGCAACATTTTTCATTTGCAAATGACTAATATTGTGTTTTCATACTTTTATCAGTAACTGTTCTCAACTGTTTCAAGAACTGTGAGGGAGTGGTCTGGTCCTCATTAATATTCATGAGCTGACCTTTGAGTGACAGGTACAAGCAAGGGCTGGTAAAGGTGGGTGGGGTTTCATAATTTGATCTGATTGGCTGTAAGTAAACGAGTGTGGCTCATGACATCATATCAGAAAAAAAGTGATCAGCTGAGAGAGAGCTCTTCTAAAACAAATTGACAAATTAAAATCTCCCAAATAAGTGATGTTAGAAAACAATAGAATTTGGTGTCTGGGTGACGTAGCGGTCCGTTGCCTACCAACACGGGGATGGCCGGTTCTGGGGGGAATAGTGTGATCCTCCCACGAGCTACGTCCCCCTGGTGAAACTCCTCACCGTCAGGTGAAAAGAAGCGGCTGGTGACTCCACGTGTATGGGAGGAGGCATGTGGTAGTCTGCAGCCCTCTCCGGATCAGCAGAAGGGGTGGAGCAGAGACCGGGACGGCTCGGAAGAGTGGGGTAATTGGCCAAGTACAATTGGGAGAAAAAGGGGGGGGGGATCCCCACAAAAAAAGGAAAAAGAAGATAATAGAATGTTAATGTTGGCGTGACTGTGAGGGGAGGATGGTGCCGTGCAGCAGGTTCAGCTGGTGAGAAACCGATATTCACTCAACAAGCGGGGCCACACAGAGACAGCAGCAACACACAAACACTCTTGTGATGTCGCCCTCTGTGTGTAATCCGCTGTCCTGTCCTCCCCACAACACAGCGCTGGCGAGGAACCGGAGGACCTCACCAGACCTCTATTAGCCCCCGCAGTGTTCTCAAACACCACTACAGCGCCCATACCGAATGCATGGCCACGCTTAACTGTGCAGACGCTTCATTTCTCCACTACCCCCCAACCCCCACCCCCCGGACGAGGGAGGTTAGCGCCGCTGACCTGACTCTCTTGCACCGGAAAAATAGGGCGTGCCCTGATCAGCGTTCTCCAATGAGACGCCTGACACCTTCGCAGCCTCCCGGCACGCCGTCCCCCACTTGAAAGGGCTCTCTGAGCTCGGCTGCAGCTTGCGACTACAGCAAACCTCAACACACGTGTCGTAGGGGCAAAGCCCCGGCCAACTGCTTTTGCTGGTGTGTGACTGCCAAGTGTAGATATGCTCTGCTAGTCGTCACCTCCAGTTGGTCTGCACCCAGTCACCCACAGTCACCTCCACCTAGTATGCACCAAGTCACCTCCAGTTAGTCTGCACCAAGTCACTCAGTCAACTCCACCTTGTCTGCACCAAGTCACTCAGAGTCACCTACAGTTAGTCTGCACCAAGTCACCCACAGTCACCTCCACCTAGTCTGCACCAAGTCACCCTCAGTCACCTCCAGTTAGTCTGCACCAAGTCACTCAGTCACCTCCACCTAGTCTGCACCAAGTCACCCACAGTCACCTCCAGTTAGTCTGCACCAAGTCACCCACAGTCACCTCCACCTAGTCTGCACCAAGTCACCCTCAGTCACCTCCAGTTAGTCTGTACCAAGTCACTCAGAGTCATCTACAGTTAGTTTGCACCAAGTCACTCAGAGTCATCTACAGTTAGTTTGCACCAAGTCACTCAGTCAACTCCACCTAGTGTGCACCAATTCACCCACAGTCAACTCCACCTAGTGTGCACCAATTCACCCACAGTCACCTCCAATTAGTCTGCACAAGTCACTCAGTCACCTCCAGTTAGTCTGAACCAAGTCACTCAGAGTCACCTCCAGTTAGTCTGCACCAAGTGACTCAGTCACCTCCAGTTACTCTGCACAAGTCACTCAGTCACCTCCAGTTAGTCTGAACCAAGTCACTCAGTCACCTCCAGTTAGTCTGCACCAAGTCACTCAGTCACCTCCACCTAGTCTGCACCAAGTCACCCAGTCACCTCCAGTTAGTCTGCACCAAGTCACCCACAGTCACCTCCAGTTAGTCTGCACCAAGTCACTCAGAGTCACCTACAGTTAGTTTGCACCAAGTCACTCAGTCAACTCCACCTAGTGTGCACCAATTCACCCACAGTCACCTCCAGTTAGTCTGAACCAAGTCACTCAGTCACCTCCAGTTAGTCTGCACAAGTCACTCAGTCACCTCCAGTTAGTCTGAACCAAGTCACTCAGAGTCACCTCCAGTTAGTCTGCACAAGTCACTCAGTCAACTCCACCTAGTGTGCACCAATTCACCCACAGTCACCTCCAGTTAGTCTGAACCAAGTCACTCAGTCACCTCCACCTAGTCTGCACCAAGTCACCCAGTCACCTCCAGTTAGTCTGCACCAAGTCACCCACAGTCACCTCCAGTTAGTCTGCACCAAGTCACTCAGAGTCACCTACAGTTAGTTTGCACCAAGTCACTCAGTCAACTCCACCTAGTGTGCACCAATTCACCCACAGTCACCTCCAGTTAGTCTGCACAAGTCACTCAGTCACCTCCAGTTAGTCTGAACCAAGTCACTCAGAGTCACCTCCAGTTAGTCTGCACCAAGTCACTCAGTCACCTCCAGTTAGTCTGCGCAAGTCACTCAGTCACCTCCAGTTAGTCTGAACCAAGTCACTCAGAGTCACCTCCAGTTAGTCTGCACAAGTCACTCAGTCACCTCCAGTTAGTCTTTACCAAGTCACTCAGTCACCTCCAGGTAGTCTGCACCAAGTCACTATCATGTGACTTATACAACATGGAGGAGTTGTTTCAAGAAAAGAATTACTTTATATTTTTAGCCAGCGTTCAAAAATCTGAATAGAGAAAAAGAAGAAGCATGTTCACACTTCAGAATCAGAATCTACTTTATTGGCCAGGTGTGTCTACGCACATGAGGAATTTGACTCTGGTTGACAGCAGCTTCTAGCACCTGCAGACACCACTCACACACAAAAACAAACAGAAAAGAAAAAGAAAAAACCAGGGTGTCCGGGTAGCCTGGCGGTCTATTCCGTTGCCACCAATACGGGGATCGCCGGTTTGAATCTCTTATGTTACCTCCGGCTTGGTCGGGCATCCCTACAGACGCAGTTGGCCGTGTCTGCGGGTGGGATGCCAGATGTTGGCATGTGTCCTGGTCACTGCACTAGCGCCTCTTCTGGTCGGTTGGTGCGCCTGTTCGGGGGGGAGGGGGGAACTGGGGGGAATAGCGTGATCCTCCCATGCGCTACGTTCCCCTGGTGAAACTCCTCACTGTCAGGTGAAAAGAAGCGGCTGGTGACTCCACATGTATGGGAGGAGGTATGAGGTAGGCTGCAGCCCTCCCCGGATCAGCAGAGGGGGTGGAGCAGCGACCGGGACGGCTCGGAAGAGTGGGGTAATTGGCCGGATAGAATTGGGGAGAAAAAGGAGGAAAAGCTACAAAAAAAAAAAAAAAACCAGCAGAAATAAATGGAACAACAACAGGACACTGGAGGCGAGCATGTGTGCACACAGGTCAGTACTACACACACTCTGGTTGTGGTTGAATAATCAACAACCTATGTCCATATATTACACACTACTGGTTACATACTACATTACACACTACTGGTTACATACTATATTACACACTACTGATTACATACTATATTACACACTACTGGTTACAGACTATATTACACACTACTGGTTACATACTATATTACACACTACTGATTACATACTATATTACACACTACTGGTTACATACTATATTACACACTAATGGTTACATACTTTATTACACACTACTGGTTCCATACTATATTACACACTACTGATTACATACTATATTACACATTACTGGTTACATACTATATTACACACTACTGATTACATACTATATTACACACTACTGGTTACAGACTTTATTACACACTACTGGTTACATACTATATTACACACTACTGGTTACATACTATATTACACACTACTGATTATATACTATATTACACACTACTGGTTACATACTATATTACACACTACTGATTACAGACTATATTACACACTACTGGTTACATACTATATTACACACTACTGATTACATACTATATTACACACTACTGGTTACAGACTATATTACACACTACTGGTTACATACTATATTACACACTACTGGTTACATACTATATTACACACTACTGATACATACTATATTACACACTACTGATTACATACTATATTACACACTACTGGTTACATACTATATTACACACTACTGGTTCCATACTATATTACACACTACTGGTTACGTACTATATTACACACTACTGGTTACATACTACATTACACACTACTGATTACATACTATATTACACACTACTGGTTACATACTATATTACACACTACTGGTTACAGACTATATTACACACTACTGATTACATACTATATTACACACTACTGATTACATACTATATTACATACTATATTACACACTACTGATTACATACTATATTACACACTACTGATTACAGACTATATTACACACTACTGGTTACATACTATATTACACACCACTGCTTACAAACTATATTACACACTATTGGTTACATACCATATTACACACTACTGATTACAGACTATATTACACACTATTGGTTACAAACTATATTACACACTACTGATTACATACTATATTACACACTGCTGATTACATACTATATTACACACTACTGGTTACATGCTATATTACACACTACTGGTTACAAACTATATTACACACTACTGGTTACATACTATATTACACACTACTGGTTACATACTACATTACAATCTACTGGTTACATACTATATTACACACTACTGATTACATACTATATTACACACTACTGGTTACATACTATATTACACACTACTGATTACAGACTATATTACATACTACTGATTACAGACTATATTACACACTACTGGTTACATACTACATCACAATCTACTGGTTACATATGATATTACACACTACTGATTACATACTATATTACACACTACTGGTTACATACTATATTACACACTACTGATTACAGACTATATTACATACTACTGATTACAGACTATATTACACACTACTGGTTACATACTACATTACAATCTACTGGTTACATATGATATTACACACTACTGATTACAGACTATATTGCCCATACACTGTACCATGTACCGTACCACAACTCCACAACCCATCATGGCCGTACATAAAGCTGTATACTTCCTGGACTCTAACGCCCATGAAGCAGAATGTGTGAAGTGTGTGAGTCGGGGATGGATACAGAATGTACTGCTAGTGATCCATAATGCATCACTCTCATCTGCTTGAAGAAATGCAAATCACCTCTAGTTGATGGAACCCATTCAGAGCAACGTAATAAAATATTTGTGTTTCTTCAAACGTTTTTGATGCTGAGACAGGCTGAGAGAGAGATGGGGAGCAGTGAAGAGAAGGGAAAGGAGAAACAAACAGAAAGCGGCGCTGTAAGAGAGAAGAGGAGGTAGGACACAAGATGAAGGTAGCTCTTTAAAATGTGTCACCAGCTGTCTCTGCTTTTCTCCCTGCAGGGTGTGACTTACAGGATGAGAACGGCTGCTTGCTGCCATGCACACAATTCAGAGCTAGCATAGAGGACCCACATTGTAGCTCACTGTATTATATTATACTGTAGCTTATTGTATCATATTATACTGTAGGTTATTGTATTATATTATAGGTTATTGTATTATATTATACTGTAGCTTATTGTATTATATTATGTTGTAGCTTATTGTATTATATTATACTGTAGCTCACTGTATTATATTATGTTGTAGCTTATTGTATCATATTATACTGTAGCTCACTGTATTATATTATGTTGTAGCTTATTGTATTATATTATACTGTAGGTTATTGTATTATATTATACTGTAGCTTATTGTATTATATTATGTTGTAGCTTATTGTATTATATTATACTGTAGCTCACTGTATTATATTATGTTGTAGCTTATTGTATTATATTATACTGTAGGTTATTGTATTATATTATATTATATTGTAGGTTATTGTATCATATTATACTGTAGGTCATTATATTATATTACACTGTAGGTTATTGTATTATATTACATTGTAGGTAATTGTATTATATTATATTGTAGGTTATTGTATTATATTACACTGTAGGTTATTGTATTATATTATACTGTAGGTTATTGTATTATATTATGTTGTAGCTTATTGTATTATATTATACTGTAGCTTATTGTATTATATTATACTGTAGGTTATTGTATTATATTATGTTGTAGCTCACTGTATTATATTATACTGTAGCTTATTGTATTATATTATGTTGTAGCTTATTGTATTATATTATACTGTAGCTTATTGTATTATATTATGTTGTAGCTTATTGTATTATATTATACTGTAGGTTATTGTATTATATTATACTGTAGGTCATTGTATTATATTATATTGTAGGTTATTGTATTATATTACACTGTAGGTTATTGTATTATATTATACTGTAGTTTATTGTATTATATTATATTGTAGGTTATTGTATTATATTATATTATATTGTAGGTTATTGTATCATATTATATACTGTAGGTCATTATATTATATTATACTGTAGGTTATTGTATTATATTACATTGTAGGTAATTGTATTATATTATGGTGTAGGCCAGGCTGCACGGTGGTGCAGTGGTTAGTGTGGTCGCCTCACAGCAAGAAGGTCCTGGGTTCGAGCCCCGGGATAGTCCAACCTTGGGGGTCGCCCCGGGTCGTCCTCTGTGTGGAGTTTGCATGTTCTCCCCGTGTCTGCGTGGGTTTCCTCCGGGGGCTCCGGTTTCCTCCCACAGTCCAAAGACATGTAGGTCAGGTGACTCAGCCATACTAAATTGTCCGTAGGTATGAATGGGTGTGTGTGGGCCCTGTGATGGCCTGGTGGCCTGTCCAGGGTGTCTCCCCGCCTGCCGCCCAGTGACTACTGGGATAGGCTCCAGCATCCCTGCGACCCTGAGAGCAGGATAAGCGGTTTGGATAATGGATGGATATCATATTAGGGCTTACATTCTATAAATGAGTTTGATTCATTGTTGAGATACAGGCTCCATACTGCCATTAACTTGTTTCCATTACTAATCTCGGTTCGGCACTGACGTAGTGGTCATCGCCCTGCTCCTGCAGCACCACCGTGCTGCTGGTGTTTACTCCAACCCTCATCTAACACAGCTGACTCAACTAATGAGAGAGCAACTCATATTTGATGTTTGCTTACTTTTAATCTTTCACCATGTATGACCTGATCTGAGCTGGTCTGGTGTGGCGTGTGTCAAAAACACACACATCCAGCGCAACACAAATCTTCTCCCAGGCAAGTCAACCCCACTGTCTCGTGGTTCAGACTGGTATCACTAACGGGGATCTGGCTATGGGCGAATCGCCGGCGCCCAAGAAAGTAACCAACCCCCTCCTGCCTTGTGGGATAGGCTATTTAGCCAAAGGCTAAGGGCAGGGCAAACTCCGACAGAAAACCCCCGGAGGAGTGACCCCCCGTAGACCAATTACTATGGCCCACTTGAACACGCACATGTGCTGGTAATTGAATCAAGGTTACCCCAGTTATGGGTTAAATAACAAAACAAACTGCTCCTTGTAGACGCCCCGGGAGGGGTAAAGGCTATGGGACCCACCCAGACAGAAACTGGGTACCGAAGGAGCTGCAACCTTGGTCTACTGTCAGCAAACAACAAGCAAGAATTCACCAATTTTTGCTCGACTGCGGTCGAAGTTTGATGATGATGTGTGAGCTAGACCATGTTTAACTTTATTTTACACTGCTTAGGCAGCTGCTTCAAGTCCACGTGTAGCAGAACAAAGGCGGTCTTGTAAGGTGCCTTCTGCAGCTGCACAGATAAAGAACTACTGTTAACTGCTGGTTGATAGCAGAGGGATGTGTTGGAGGCTCACTGAGTGTAGCAGGTCTGTACACACTAATTGGAGATGTGGCCTTGGTGGGATGAGAGCTGGAAGACATGAGGTAAGGAGGGGAAGAACAGACAACTGCCCTATGAGAGACTGTACTGTATTGATCGGCACACATTCAAGCATCTGGGCTTGTGCATCATGTTCATGAACATATTATACTATATTATATTATACTATATTATACTATATTATATTATACTATATTATATTATACTATATTATATTATATGATATTATATTATATTATACTATATTATATGATATTATATTATACTATACTATATCATATTATATTATATTATATCATATTATACTATATTATATTATACTATATTATATTATACTATATTATATTATACTATATTATACTATACTATATTATATTATACTATACTATATTATACTATTCTATATTATATTATACTATATTATATTATACTATATTATATTATACTATATTATACTATATTATATTATACTATATTATATTATATTATACTATACTATATCATATTATACTATATTATATCATCTTATATTCTGAGGTGGAAAAAAACAGTCCAGAAAGTAAAAACCTTAACTGTGTCTTTACTCCACCCATGTACTAAACCATCAGATTGCACTGGCTAGTTTCCCAAATCAGCTGGTTTAATACATGGATGGAGTAAAGACACGCTTAGGGTTCGTACTTTCTGGACCAGGTTTTCCACCTCTGATTTGATTATATTATAGTATATTATATTAAAGTGTGACAATACTGTAAGAGATTTTTGTCTTGCTCCTCATTTAATGTCAGAGTGGAATTAAATAATTGCCACGACAATTATCAGTAGAATCCGGAGTGTTAAATTGGGGTTGGACAGGCCTGCAGCTCTCGAGCAGCGGGGCTGGTGACCACTGGTACAGTATGCTGCGGAATACATGAACCAAACTGCTACTGCATGGCACTGTTTGTGAAATTCCATCAGACATTCACTTCAATCAGAAGCCATAATTCAGGGGTGTCCGGGTAGCGTAGCAGTCCAGTCTGTTGCCTACCAACATGGAGATCGCTGGTTCGAATCCCCGTGTTACCCCCAGCTTGGTCGGGCGTCCCTACAGACACAACTGGCTGTGTCTGCAGGTGGGAAGCTGGATGTGGGTATGTGTCCTGGTCGCTGCACTAGCGCCTCCTTTGGTCGGTCGGGGCGTCTGTTCGGGGGGGGGGGGTTGGGGGAGAATAATGTGATCCTTCCACGCGCTACGTCCCCCTGGTGAAACTCCTCACGTATCAGAGGAGGCATGTGGTAGTCTGCAGCCCTCCCCGGATCAGCAGAGGGGGTGGAGCAGAGACCGGGACGGCTCGGAAGAGTGGGGTAATTGGCTGGATACAATTGGGAGTAAAAAGGGGGGAAAAATCCAACAAAAAAAGAAAAAGAAGCCATACTTCATCATATGGTACGTAGCATTGTCCGTGTTGACTGTCCACTTCATTCTAAACATATCAGCTGCGTCCTGATTGTTAGTACATTCTGCATACTTACAGTAAGTAGTGTATACTTCATACTATGGGGCATAGTATTCAGTACATGAAGTACAGTATGTCTCATGTATAGTAAATCCATTATACTTGGAGGACTCATATCTAAAAGCGACCTTTTGTAACACAAGAGGAAGACTCTGTCGTCTAGTCACTGAAATGAAAATATAACTACTTGTATGGTGTCATGTGACTGCTGAAAAATACATCTGAACTTGCTCATTTTTTTCTAAGAAAGAGACAAAGGTGCAAAGAAGTATTGGTCAGTTCTGATTGTGCAGTGACCATAAGCTCCATACTAATTTTTTATTAATTCTGTAGTATACATACACATACCTTGCACATCCAAGCATTGTGCATACTAGGATTTGCACACTATTAATATTGTAGTAAGAACAATCTGGACCCTGCGACCGTTCGCATTAATAAAACAATGAATTTGTCAGATGCCACAAACTGATGATGCCATCAGCCAGCGACAGTTCATTTAAGTAAACATTACATTTTTTACATTGCATTACAGTCATTTAGGCGACGCTTTTATCCAAAGTGACTTACAATAAGTGCATTTAACACAGGAAATCAGGAGAACTACCAGTCATCAGATTTAAACACCGGTTTAAATCAAGTAGAACTGTATTTAAAGAAATGACCCAGGAGGGTTACCTTCCTTTAAAAAAATCTAACGTACTACCAACACTCCGCAGCCGGTCGTATTCAGCAGTATTAATTATGTGGCGGTCATTTGTCATCTTAGCCAGGATCTTGAAGATCTGCTGGGCTGAGAACTGAAGCCCCTTGACACATCATTCCACTGAACTTCAGGCCCGGTTCCTCTTGACTCTTAGGCTCCCGGAGAAAATGGTTCAAACGAGCAGATCGATAGCAATTTGGGGCAACACTCTCTTCGCTCTCTTCATCATCCAACACCACCCCCATTGCATTCTGGAAGACAATTTACTGTGTGGCATGGTTCTGATAGGACAACAAAGCGGGACCAGGACAAATGACTCTCTGGAGAGAATTAATGGGACTTCCAGCAGACAGTCCCACAGATAAACCCGTCCCACAGAGCCATGTTTATTTTTTTATTTTCCGTTGTCTTGAATTATTCCCTGTGGAAGCTAGAAGTTCACGAGGCCAGCAAACAATGTTCTCCGTCCTTTGACCCCGACTGGGATAAGCGGCTTGGATAATGAATAGAGGGATGGATGGATGAAAAATGTAAAAAGCCCCCTGATATTAGTAGAAGTATAGAGGTGTAATTTAACACACACTCCAAAACGCTGCAGCATAAAGGAGGAAAGTAACTGACGGCACACCATAAGCGAAGGACTCGGGCTCATGTATTTGTAGTTTTCTGATGCTGCTGCTATGGCCACACCCAACAACAAGCGGATGGAAATCCAATGCTGGGATTAATCACTTCACGAAGATTTTCAAACTTCTGTTTCAACATATCCCAGCAGGCGCTGGCCTGCTGCCCAATGACTGCTGGCCAAAACATCCACTAACACCCGCCTTTGGTGGTCAATGTCAAAGGGTACAATCGGCTTTCACTCCCGGGTCACATCACTCTGCAGTAGTCACGGGTATTATCGGCTCCACCTCTGACCGGCATTGATGTAAATGCGAAGTGGACACACTAAGTTGTGCGATGACGTAACGCCATTGTCCGCGCATCTTTTGTGCCATCTCAGCCACAAATTCCCTCCGTCTTCGTTCAAGCAGCGCTCGAACATCGTTTGGTCTGCGTTGAGTTTGTATGGTTTGAAAGAGAGACTGAAGTACAAGATGTAAAAAAGTAGCGGTAACCACCGTCTCTCTGGCTCCCATGCTGCTTTCTACTGTTTACTCCCTGTTGTCCAGCGCCTTCCTGACGTCACAAACGTTATGATGTCAAACATGACGCTACAGGAGGAAAGAGAGAAGGAAAGAAAGGCAAACTCGTCTGCTAGCAGTCAGACCCACCGGGTCTACTGGCAGTCAGACCCGGGTCTGCTGGCTCTGTGAAAGGACTCAATTGCCTGTTTTTAGTGGGTTTACCCACGTTTACAAAACCCGTTTATACATGCTAATGTTGGTGTAAAAAGAGTGTTAGGTGACCTCTCCAGTCTCAACTGACTGCAGGTGGCTTATAACCAATACAGCGGCATAACCAACCTAACCAACTATCAGTTTCATATGCAAATATGGGCATGACCATTAACCAGTTTCGATGGCCATGTGGACTATCCACAGAGTGTTGGGGAATAGTTGCAATCAGAGCATTGTAATTAAATGGTGAAAGATGTACTCTCCCCCCGGTTCAGGGATGGTCGTTCCTCTTCACATACATGGCCTCTGACTCCCAGTTCAAACCATATAAACAATGCAGGGACATAACGACCGAAACCAACAACCAGTTTCATATGCAAATATGGATGTGATCATTAACTAGAGTTTCGATGGCCATGTGTAGTTTTCACAGAGCGTTGGGGAATAGTGGCAATCACACCACTGAAACAAGCTTGTACTGAAATAAATTAAAAGATTTTTCCCCTACATCTCTCTATCTTAATATTCCGCTCTTCATTTGTTGAGCAGTTTAATCAACACCATTGATGGTTTCTGGAAAAAACGCTTTATATATATATATAACATTTTAAGTTTCCTTTATTAATCCCCTGGAGGAAATTCAGTTACTACAAATGAACCCATCCTAGCTGTGATCTGTGCAGCTAGGAGCAGTGGGCTGCCGCCTTCATGCTGCGCCAGGAGACCAACTCCAGTTCCTCTCCCATTGCTTTGCTCAAGGGCACAGACAGGAGTACTAACCCTAACATGCACGTTTCTTTTGATGGTGGGGGAAACCGGAGCCCCCGGAGGAAACTCACCGCAGACACGGGGAGAACATGTAAACTCCACACAGAGATGGGATGACACCCCCCCCCATGACCTGGGACGACCCCAAAATAATGTGAAACAAGTGAAATCAATGTGCTCATTAAGACCCAGGCCATTCCAGGCAACTAGACAAAAGGTTTCTCGCTGGTTTAGTTTCTGGATTCTGCTTTCTCAGTGAGATGAGCAGTACCACTGTGATCCACTGTGACTACCAGAAACATTTCCTAATACAGCTTTAAAGCTCTGCAGACAACCGATATTCAGAAGTTGTGTTGTGAGAGAGCGCTGACTGAAAGATTCCTGTTAGAACAGAGTTGTGTGACTCCAGCATGCTAGCCTGGCGCTAAAGGTCATCCAGATGATGTGATCTGAGCTGTCACGGTGAGTTTTTACCACTCGTGCTGACTTGCAGTTAATCCTGCGGGAGAGAAAAGAGGACACTCCGTCTGTAAATTTACTCTAACTTTCAATGGGAACAACAGCAAAAAAGTGAAGTATTCTTTTCAAGGAGCGTTCTCCAGGTCCTGTAAGACAGACTGTGGAGCCTTCTTGGCAAACGTCATAAATCGCTCAAATCATAAATCACAACCAGAAGACCAGATCTTTAAAACTCATGTGATTGTTTTTCCATCATGCAACCTTTGTGCTGTGCCATTAACCTCAGCTTAACGAACCTGAACTGGGATCTTTATGGGGAGAAAGTGCTGGATCTGTCCAGTCAGATCACTGGTAAAGAGGTGCATCTTAATCCCAAATTAGTATGTATATTGAATATCTACCCAGATGGTTTTGTGACCTCTAAATATGTAAGATCCTACTCAAAATCTGCTTTTTGGAAGCTAAATGGTGTACAGGCTGCTCATGGATGAAAGGAAGGACTTTGTACTTTGCTTTAGAAAAGATTAAGTTACATCATAAAGAATAAGCTTTACAAGTTTTGGGGTATTTGGAAGGTCTTCTGCAACTTCTTGCAGAATCATAATATTACAGTGGATGGATGGAACGTTGAACTGTATTGAACGGATTGCCATTTAGGGCTGTACCCCCCCTTTTTTTTAACAACAATAACTATTTGAATTTATTCCTTATTGTTTATTCATCATCATCTATGCTGTATTTCTGTACACATATATACCTTGTTTTGTGTTCCTTTTTGCTAAAACAAAATAATTCGATAAAGAAATGTTAAAAAAAAACTGTGTTCGTTTGATTTGAGTTCGTTACATTTCAACTTAGGCTCTCTTCGATCTGGATTTGTCATCTATTTATCTACTTCTTCAGCAGTCCATGGAGACGATGATGACTGTGATGCAGTTTAAGCTCGGCAGCATGCCTGTGGGCCATCAGGCCGCACGAGAGCAACAACATCGCCCACATTTGTCACAGACGAATGTTGTTTGAGTTGGTCCGTTATGTCGTGCATGGTGAGCCTCATCATAGCCTTCTTGTCTCTTGTTCAACAGCTGTTCTTGATTGCCTTACTCTGGAGCGCCACCTCTGTCTGTCCAGGTCTCCCAGCTGGAGTCATTTATGCCGCAGATCTTCATGTGGTGCTTGAGTACATCTTTGAAGCGTAGCTTCTGGCCTCCCTGCTTCCTTTTCCCTGGCACAGCTCCCCGTAGAAAACCTCTTTTGGTGGGCGGATGTCTGGCGTTCTTCTCACATGGCCGGCCCATCTGAGCTGGGAGGCTGTTGTTATCTGCCCATCTGATTCGCAGCAGCCTTCGCAGATGACGAAGCTGTATGCTGGTGAGCTTGTTGATGTGCTTGCGATACGGGGTCAGGCATTCAGTGGAGTATAGCAGAGATGGGAGAACAGCTGTGTTGTAGACCTTGGTCTGGTGTCAGCCTGATGTCATGGTGGGACCAAAGTCGTTTGTGCAGGGCAACCAAAGGCTTTTGTGGCCGCTTGGATTCTTCTGTCCACTTCTACGTCAGAGCAGTTTGTATCTGTTACAGCACTGCCCAGACAGGTAAAGACCTCAGTGGTCTTCAGAGCTGCTCCATTAACCAAATATCCATTTATGTATAAACAGCCAGGTATATTTGTTTTGAGCGAGAGTCTGCACGCATGCTTGTGTGTGTCAGTTTGTGCGTGTGCGTTGTGATTATTGCGTGAGCCGTTTTGTAATTCTACGTTTAATGAGCAGCTCGGGGGGGGGGGGGTGTTGAGTTGGAATTGAGTATTGTCTTTTTGGGAAGTGTGCTGTAGCTCGGGGAAAGTGGCCTGCTGGAAATACAGTCTCATGTCTGTAACAACCATCTGTCTGGCAAGATAAACCTGTCACAGCTCATGTGGTTTTCTAGATGGCCACACATCCTCAAGGTCAACTCCTCATACATACTATTAATTAAAGTTAATACTACAAGTTGTGAGAGGAAGAAAGAAGTGAAGAGAAAAATGTATGAAAAGTCATACTACACAAACACTATGTTTGGTTAAATATGGTTGAATTTGGTTTTATATGTTTATTTTTTTCCTAATTTTTCTCCCCAATTGTACTTGGCCAATTACCCCACTCTTCTGAGCCGTCCCGGTCTCTGCTCCACCCCCTCTGATGATCCGGGGAGGGCTGCAGACTACCACATGCCTCCTCCCATACATGTGGAGTCACCAGCCGCTTCTTTTCACCTGACAGTGAGGAGTTTCACCAGGGGGACGTAGCGCGTGGGAGGATCACGCTATTCCCCCCCCCACTTCCCCTTCCCCCCTGAACAGGAGCCCCGACCGACCAGAGGAGGCGCTAGCGCAGCAACCAGGACACATACCCACATCCAGCTTCCCACCTGCAGACACGGCCAATTGTGTCTGTAGGGACGCCCGATCAAGCCGGAGGTAACGGAATACACCGCTACGTCACCCAGACACCCCCCCCCATTTTATTTGTTTATAACTGTGATCATTTTATGTTTGTAATTGTGATTGTTTTTCTTAATACACATTAATTCCAGATCATAGATATCATATGACATCACATAACCCAGCCATTGAGGATGCACAAGCCAGGTCATTCTTAGTGCCGGTCCCCAACCCAGATGAAAGGGGAGGGTCACGTCAGGAAGGGCATCCGGTGTAAAACCTTTACCAAATCAAATATGTGGATCATAAATCAGATTTCCATATCAGATCGGTCAGGGCCAGGGTTACCAACGACCACCACCGGTACTGTTGGCCAGCAGGGTGCCGGTGGAATCTATGCTACTGTTGGCTGAAGGAGAAAGAGAGGGGGAAGGCATATCCAGAGGCAGTGGGAGAGGAGGAAGGGTAGGAGTGTGGAGGTGAGAGTCAGAACTTTGAATGTTGGCACTATGACTGGTAGAAGGAGAGAGCTGGCTGATATGATGGAGAGAAGAAAGGTAGACATACTGTGTGTGCAAGAGACCAGGTGGAAGGGGAGTAAGGCCAGGAGTATCGGAGGTGGGTTCAAACTCTTCTACCATGGTGCGAATGGGAGGAGAAATGGGGTAGGGGTAATTCTGAAGGAAGAGTATGTCAAGAGTGTGCTGGAGAGTGTTGGACAGAGTGATGAGTATGAAGCTGGAAATCGAAGGTGTGATGATGAATGTTATCAGTACATACGCCCCACAAGTTGGGTGTGAGATGGAAGAGAAAGAAGAATTCAGGAGTGAGTTGGATGAAGTGGTGGAGAGTGTACCCAAGGAGGAGAGAGTGGTGAATGGAGCGGACTTCAAGAAGAAGCATACTGGTACCGATTTTCAAGAACAAGGGTGATGTGCAGTTCTGTAGTAATACAGAGGTATAAAGTTGATCAGCCACAGCATGACGATGTGGGAAAGAGTAATAGAAGCTAGGTTAAGAGGAGAGGTGATGGTCAGCGAGCAGCAGTATGGTTTCATGCTAGGAAAGAGCACCACAGATGTGATGTTTGCTTTGAGAATCTTGATGGAGAAGTATAGAGAAGGTCAGAAGGAGTTACATTGTGTCTTTGTAGATTTAGAGAAAGCACACGACAGGATGCTGAGCGAGGAGGTGTGGTATTGTATGAGGAAGTCGGGAGTGGCTGAGCAGTATGTAGGAGTGGTGCAGGATATGTATGAGGGCAGTGTGACAGACAACAGATTTAAAGAGCAAAAAAAAACCAAACCATATCAGCATGGACTAGCAGAGCTATTCTTATAAGCTCATATTTGAACTACAAACATGGAGTTTTTTTTCTTCTAAAGTGCACTAAAAAGAGGAGGCGGCAAGAGAAGAAAAAAAAAGCTGCTGAAATATTAATCTCTCTCGAGTGCTGGCACGCAACGGCCCTGTTAACCTGACCCATCTCCCGTCTGTCGCCAAATTCAGCTCCTCTCCTCTGAAATATTAACCACCTTCAATCTGCCCCACGCACCAGCTGAGAGGCTGCAGGGGACCGAGACACTGCACACATGGTGGAGATGTTGTGACACTGTTCCATCCACACACAAGATATATACACACACACACACACACACACACACACACACACACACATCTATTTATCTACACACAGACAGATAGATAGATAGATAGATAGATAGATAGATAGATAGATAGATAGATAGATAGATAGATAGATAGATAGATAGATAGATAGATAGATACTGCTTCGAACAACTTGATGGATTTAATAATCACTAAATTATGAGTTCAGCTTTGCCTTGAGGTGAAACTTAATGTAAATGGTGAATTTAAAAGGAGGCGGGGCTTACTTCTTGGTCAGTAGTAACACGCCAATGACAAACAGTTTGGAGAACATTACGACCTTTACTACCTAAAATACCTGTTAGCTGGTCAGCAACTATGGACACAAGCAAGTCACCATAACATGCTACCTAGCAAGTCACCATAACATGCTAACTAGCAAGTCACCATAACGTGCTAACTATCAAGTCACCATAACGTGCTAACTAGCAAGTTACCATAACGTACCAACTAGCAAGTCACCATAACATGCTAACAAGCAAGTTACCATAACGCGCTAACTAGCAAGTCACCATAACGTGCTAACTAGCAAGTCACCATAACATGCTAACTAGCAAGTCACCATAACGTGTTAACTAGCAAGTCAACATAACATGCTAACTAGCAAGATACAATAACATGGTGCTAACTAGCAAGACACCATAACATGCTAACGAGCATAACACCATAACATGGTGCTAACCAGCAAGACACCATAATATGCTAACTAGCAAGTCACCATAATGCGCTAACTAGCAAGTCACCATAACATGCTAACTAGTGAGTCACCATAACACGCTAACTAGCAAGTCACCATAATGTGCTAACTAGCAAGTCACTTTAACACGCTAACTAGCAAGTCACCATAACGTGCTAACTAGCAAGATACAATAACATGGTGCTAACTAGCAAGATACCATATCCTGCTAACTAGCATGGCACCATAACATGGTGCTAACCAGCAAGACACCATAACATGCTAACTAGCAAGTCACCATAAGATGTTAACTAGCAAGACGGACTACCAAGTACACCGCAAATGCTGAAATGTTAGCGCGCATGTGTGTGTGTGCATATATGAAGGCTTTCTCAACTCAGCTCAACGAATAACAGAGACACGAGTCATTTTAAACGGGTGAACTGATACGTATGGAAATAAACGCGGCTAACAATCTGGTTAAGATCCAGTCATTCATTCAATATCCAAGCCACGTATCGGAATTCGGGTGGCGGGGATGCCGCAGCCTCTCCCATCAGTCATAGGGCATCAGGAACCTCATTAAGATGAATAATTGAATTAAGGTGATAGTTAGTTTTGGTGTCCATGGGTGTTTGAGATATAATATGATTTCTCAGATAATCCAAGTTTTCAAGATTTGCTGGATGACTGAATCATGAACCGGAAATGAGGCTGCATGAGGAAGGTTGAGATGTTTCAGTGAATGTCATACCAGACGAGAAGAGGACTGAGGGTCGTCCATGTAGCGATGCCCACCTTACTCCCAAGTGCCTCACACTAAATCATCCCTCCATCCATCATCCCAACCACTGATCCTGCTCTCAGGGCCGCGGGGATGCCGCAGCCTATCCCAGCAGTCATTGGGCGGCAGGCAGGGAGACACCCTGGACAGGCCGCCAGACCATCACAGGGAGACACACACACACACACACACACACACACACACACACACACACACACACACACACACACACACTTAGGGACAATTTAGTAGGGTGAGTCACCTGACCTCCATGTCTTTGGACTGTGGGAGGAAACCGGAGCCCCCGGAGGAAACCCACACAGACACGGGGAGAACATGCAAACTCCACACAGAGGACGACCCCCAAGGTTGGACTACCCTGGGGCTCGAACCCCATTTTACATATAATATCCACAGTTGTACTACTTGCAAAAGACATAGCAGTGACCCACTGTGTCCTCAACTAAGGAGGTAAATCTTCTTTATTCTCACGACGTTAAAACGGAGCTGATTAATTTGTGATGATTAATATTCAGTGTCAAGGGCGGATTTAGATGCTGTTATTAACGGGGGCTTCCTTGGGATCAGAGCTCCACTAGGCACGGCCCCTACCTCCTCCTTTTCCATCGCCACCCGCGTCAGCCCGAAGCGGCGACGCCTGTCCCGTGGGAGATGACTTCCAAGCGGCTGACCCACAAGACCACGTCCACACCAGAGTCAGCGAGAAGCAAGTCCTCAGTGAACCGGTTTGGAGTGAAGAGAAGACACCAGAACATCCTAAGTTCTTGGTCAGGAAGTACTAGCTATCGGGTACAGCTCTCTGTTGTAAACGACGTTATGATCAAGGTCTTTTTGTCACCAACTCAAACACTGTGTTGTACACGGGAGTCGGCCCAACAGCCACACAGCTCGTTCACTTCCCGGATGTGCCGAAGACTCGTCGGTCCGAGACACGTCACGTCAGTGACATCATGCCTTTAAATGTCACCGATGACCTTTACGGTTCCCTGTAGCCTGCAGCTCTGCCGGCCCCTCTGCCGCTGTTAACGAGGGATTTCTAATAAAGAGAAGATAGAGTCCCGCTCATTACTGGAGGAATCTAGACAGACAGACACGGCTGACCTGATTCACAAGTTAAGCTGCACTTTGTTTTCCTGTCTTCTCACTTTACTGCTCTTGTACAAATTACTTACTGCCAAGTGTGTGTGTGTGTGTGTGTTCAACGGGACACACCAGGAACTAATTACTAATTGCAATTCATAAAAATAGACAGAGCATCACAGTAAAAACATTTCCCACAGGGATAATTACTTAACGGGCGGCACGGTGGCACAGCGGTTAGCACAGTCGCCTCACAGCAAGAAGGTTCTGGGTTTGAGCCCGGGGTAGTCCAGCCTTGGGGGTCGTCCCGGGTCGTCCTCTGTGTGGAGTTTGCATGTTCGCCCCGTGTCTGTGTGGGTTTCCTCCGGGGGCTCCGGTTTCCTCCCACAGTCCAAAGACATGTAGGTCAGCTGACTCGCCCGTAACACATTGTCCCTAGGTGTGTGTGTGTGTGTGTGTGTGTGTGTGTGTGTGTGTGTGATGGCCTGGTGGCCTGCCCAGGGTGTCTCCCCACCTGCCGCCCAATGCCTGCTGGGATAGGCTCCAGCATCCCCGTGACCCTGAGAGCAGGATAAGCGGTTTGGATGATGGATGGATGGATGGATGGATGGATGGATGGATGGATGGATGGATGGATGGATAGATAATGGATGGATGGATGGATGATGGATGGATGGATGGATGGATGGATGATGGATGGATGGATGGATCATTATTTAACTGTATGCCTGGTCTTCATCCCCTTCAGTGTGTATGATAAACCATCATCAGTTCTCTTTAAATGCTGTAATGGAATCAACCAGCAACTTCTGCCACACCCCTCTGCTCACCAGTCAGCTGTTGCCAACGGTTACCTCCATTTTTCCTGCCACACCCACCTGCACTCTCACCTTCACCGTACGTCTGCCAATCACCAGTTCCCTCGTTAGTCTCTGGTACATGTACCAGCCTGCTCTGCCTCGTTTCTGCCTCTGGATTCTGTGCCGCTGGCTTCTGGACTGACCTTTGGTTTGGGACATGGGAACGGTCTGTGTTGTGAACTGCCTGATGCCTCCAGTAAAGTTCTGCTCTTTACTTACTCCGGCCTTCAGTCTCTGATTCTGCATCGGAGTCCTTCCTGACCCACGACACAACACGCTGCACAGCTCTGCAAGCTTTTTTTCAATACATAGCTTAAAGACAAAGAAACGAGATGGAATCAGGAACCATTTATTGTCATTTCGACGAGATCATAGAGTATAGATTATGACTAGTTAATGACTTAATTGATTATAACTAATGACTATTGCAAACTGTTCTCTTCTCTAACATGTCTTTTCTCTGTCTCTGAATGATGTCTTCTCCTTTCTCTTTTTCTGTGTGTGAATGGTGTCACGTGAGTCTCTTGTGTGCACGTGCAGTCGGTTCTCCTCCCAGGTCTCCATGGTGATGGTGGTCGCCACTTGGACGCTGCCTGCCCTTCCTCTCCTCACATAATTTTTATCTACATAGTGATGCTGGTCGCTTGGCTCGGGTCCTGGACTGCTCCGTTGGCGTCTGGACACTGCTTGGCATCCTGTGCATCATACTCTTCATAAATTTTAAGTCCATTATAATTGTGTCATCCTCTTTCAATGTTGTATTGTGTAAATTGCGTGAACACAACATCCATTGCACGCTGTCCGTCTTGGGAGAGAGATCCTCCTCTACTTCTCTCCCTGAGGTTTCTTCCTGTTGTTTCTCCCTGTTAAAGGTTTATTAGGGAGCTGTTCCTTATCCAACGAGAGGGTCTAAGGACAGGATGTTGTGTTGCTGTAAAGCCCACTGAGGCACATTTGTAATTTGTGATATTGGGCTGTACAAATAAAATTGATTTGATTTGATTTCTATCATGTACTTGCGTACACAAAAGAAAGGAAATTCCATTTCCCCCAGCCCACAGCAGTGCGACACAAAAAAGACAAAAACGCACACCCCAAATCTCCCAAAAACGACACAACCAAACATGAGGGAAAAAAACCCCAACACAGTCCAAAATATTCCACTGTCCACGAGAACAAACGCCAGCCAGGATGAGTGTCAGAACTGCTGGTCTGCATGGGCTAGCAGTTAGCTTAGCCTGCCCCACTTCTGCGTCCTGTCAGACCGCCCTCGGTGTTTCCCCCTCGGTTGCAGCTCTGGCAGGGCCGTGGTCCCTGGGCCCACCAGATGCCACAGACAAAGCTCTCCCAGCTGATTCCTGATCAGCACCACTTGCCAGTTTCTCCCCAGGTGCCTCTCTGTTGTAAAGTTTATTTTAGTATTTTTCAGTCTTGACCTAAGCCTGTATTTTGGACTTGAGACGTTTGTGTAGCCCCCCTCCCCCCTCCCTTTTATTTATAGTAAAAACAGCTTCAGACATCACAGGAGCAGCACTGCCACAGCTTCAGGACAGGTACACCACCCGCTGCAGAAGGAAGGCCCCTGGTATGATGGAGGACAACATCCACTCAGCTCAGGGTCTGTTCTCCTGCTACCCTCAGGACAACGCTTACAAAGCGTCGGAGCTCCCACCAGCCGCCTCAAACACAGGTTTTACCCCCCGGAGGTCAGAGTGATGAACAGTAGGCTCCTTACATAACATGAAGTGATTTATCTTTTTGTGGAATTTCTAATTTCTTTCTTGTTATTATTTACTTATTTCACGTTTTAGGGCTGAGAGAGCCAGGGTACATGCAGGGTCACTGCATTTGAAGGTACATGGTACTTTTTATATGTATATGATAATAAAGTAAAACTTTAACTTACTGCCCGGATCTATTTGTCTTCTTGGTACCGACCCAAGCCCGTCTTTGGCCACCGAGTTCTGTCAAGCCCCTGGTTGCCTGTGTCCTGGTCTCCCCGCCTGTGTTGAATACTGATTTTCCCCGAGCCCTGCTTGTACCTTTGCTGCGATTTTTGACTTTTTGTATATTCAGCAGGACTGGTTTGCCCTTTGTTTTTTTCTGCCTATGTTATGTGACTTCGAATTTCATTAAACATCCACAAAGTCACCCCTTGTGTCTACTGAGTCAGCTCCTACTAGGCCCTGATATCTACCGTTGCATTTACTTTAGCATTAAAAGTACGGGAGTGTGTTCAATGCATTATCCCCGTCTTAATTCATGCATGTTTTATGCATAAACCTCTATGGGCGACATTTTGGAGGTCATGCTCTTATCAGCTTGAAGATATCCTCTTCTGCTGGCAGGCATGCGAGGAATTAAATCTGTTCTAATTTTTTCTATTGCGACTTGCTTTATCATATCTCATCTCATCTTCAGCTGCTTCTCCGGGGTCGGGTCGCGGTGGCAGCAAGCTAAGTAGGGCACTCCAGACCTCCCTCCCCCCAGCAACGCCCTCCAGCTCCTCCCGGGGAATCCCAAGGCGTTCCCAGGCCAGATTGGACATGTAGTCCCTCCAGCGAGTTCTGGGTCTACCCCGGGGTCTCCCCCCAGTTGGATGTGCCCGGAAAACCTCCAAAGGAAGGCGCCCAGGAGGCATCCTGATCAGATGCCCGAACCACCTCAACTGGCTCCTTTTGACGTGAAGGAGCAGCGGCTCTACTCCGAGCTCCCTCCGGATGTCCGAGCTCCTCACCCTATCTCTAAGGCTGAGCCCAGACACCCTACGGAGGAAACTCATTTCAGCCAGTTGTATCTGCGCTTTATCATATGTCCATCTGAAATATGTTTGAATAAATTAATAGTTTACTGTGACTTTATCAGACTATATTTAAATTATTAGCATCTCCTTCAAATTCCCATACAGTTTTAAGAGGCTTTCACATCAGGGACCTGGATCCAAGTACACTTAACCCCAAAGACCACTTTGTTTGATGAGTGAAAACTCTTCACCATTCCTGGGCACAGATCAACAAACCGTGCCAGGGTCCACTAGAAAAGGTGGTCTCGAGAATGGTTCATGTGTATTTGGGTACAGTTCACCTCAAGTGTGAAAACTCCTGTACCAAAACACAGAACTGGACCGCTATGTGACGTCATAATCGGCACTATGTGACATCGCTCTCATCCTCTGAACTGCATGGACGTAGCTGATAAAATAGGAAGGCAGATGAGACGGCCGTTCTTGACATTGTGTTGAAAATATCAATACTAGTATGCATAGTACCAAGGTCGACTCCATTGTATGGGCTCGAGATCTTGTGATTGCCGCAATTTTCTAAACTGGAGTGACAACATAAACAAATGTGTCCTTGATGAAGCAAGTGTACGCTTCTTCTTCTTCTTTGTGTTTATTGGCAGATTGTACGCCAACTAGGTGCATAACACCACCTACTGCTTCAGAGTATGTAGATATGCAAGTGTACTTGAGTACGTAACAACTTTACTAATGTGAACGCTAAGCGGCGGGGGAGTGGAGGGGGGGCAATCATACTGAGGCATGGTATGAAGCAGTCGTACCTAATATGAAAACATTCTTAATGTCATATTTTCACACAATGTCCACGTCTAATTTTTCATGGTATTACGATTGCCATTTTTATTTCAAATAATTACCTGCAGATTTTGGAATAGTCATGGGCAGTAGCAGTGGCCCTTGGGGCCCTGTCATAGGAGTCTGAGGCACTGGGGTGGAATATGGGTAACCGTCATAGGCCTGGGGGACAGATTTGATGGCTTGAGAGGTGGAGGTAGGGGCAACTACATGGCCCACTGCAGGCAGGGGTGTAAACAGGGTTGCTTGTGGCATGGGGTAGACATTACGCTTGGGCTCTAAGGCATGGGTGCCTTTGCATGGAGTTTTGTGGGAGGACTAAAGCCAGACTTTGATCAACATGTTGGGGCACATCGATCAGCACGAACGAGGAGTCGTTACTTTGGCTGGGTCCAGACTCAGCTGCCCCATAGCCTTGTGTAGTTGCTGGAGGTGTGTCAAACTGCACTAAGGCTGTTGCACCATGTACCATAGCTGTCTGATCTAGAGTGGATGCCTGTCGGTATAGGTGTAGGGCACAGCAGGTGGTATTGTATGGTGTATAGCTGGCTCTGGGTCAAGGGGCTGAACATAGACCTGCTGGTCCTGAATATGGTGTTGCGATCGCTTTGGCCTCACTGTTGGCTGCTGACTAGGAGCGCCAGCAATCGCTCCCTCCATATCCCCAATGGACTTCCCTGGAAGCTTACATTCAGAAGATACGGTGTGGTTGTGGCTCACTGTGAGCTCAGTGGGAGGATGGAAACTTGCCCTTACCTTAAAAGAATAGAATGCTAGATAATAATAATTAGAATGACAGAATGCTTTACATAGGAGGTACAGGTACTTTGTTCTTTGTACCCTTCCTGATTCCCTCCCATTCGTCGTATTTGAAGGAGTACCATGGCTCCAGGCAAAGCAGATAAATGGTCGTATCATGTCGGTATGGTCCTTTCTGATGTACATGCCTTTTCTTGCATTCATAATATATTAACAATAAAGCAGGACAGGCTTTGCAGTGGCCTACTCCCTCATACAACCAGCATAGAGAACCTCACTAGAAATCCACATCAAACTCATCAATGTGTGTTAGCATTAACACTAACATAATATGTTCTTGATTATGCAACTGCATCAAGATGTGTGTGTACATCTGTCAAGTGATCAAAATTTGTTCAATCATGCTAACGGCGGATGATTTACGGTGGATGAATTCAGATGAATACTGAGATTAAAAACCCGTGACTTATAATTTGTCAAACTGACACCAACTGAATTTCCATCATGATTCTTTAAGCCATTCATTTCGGTGATAATTCAGCTGAAACTGATGTTTCATTTAAATGCCGGGGATGGAAAATCCTTGTTGTGGAGCCTCCAGATGACTCAGCGGAGGGAAAATGTCAAGAGGACGATATGGAGCGCTCTGCCTCCACGCACCCATTTTGATTTTATTTTAGCTGCTTGAAACGAGGCTGAATAAGATGAAACCGGAGTGGCCTTAGAACAACATGGGCTCCTGTTGGAGGGCCGCTCTCTGACTCATCTCTAACAAGCAGTCTGCAAAAAAAAAGGCCACATCTCTATCCAAAACAAAGCCGCATTCACCGTCTTCAGCTCTCTCTCTGCTATGGTTATGCAAAACCTCACTCATGGAAGGAAGATACCGTGTGTGTACACACACACACACACACACACACACACACACACACATCTACTCACGTTCCCCTGCATGTTTTCCTTCAGCCTCTCTTCCTCTATAGACTCCGGCTCTCTCGCCCACTCTACCTCGCCACTCATTTCATCCACGGTCTCTTTAGACGTCATTTCCTACAATCTGATCACTATAACCGGTAATTTAATCAAACCGGTGACCCTTTGCTTCCTGCTAGTTGTGTAGAGGACAGAATGGCTGGCCTTCAGGTTTACATGTAGGATTTGTAAAAAAAATAATGGGCTTGAGACTCAAGAACACTAAAGTTGACTCAGAATTAAATTCAAAACTAAACGTATAATTACTTACTATTCCCTGGGAGCAGTAATTTTTGTAAACTTATTATTTTTTACTTTTCTATTGAAATAAGCCATTTCTATTGAAATAGGCCCCCTTTAGTCGAGCGGTTAGCGATGCCACCTTGTGGTGCAGTACACCCCGGATCAAGTCCCGCAGCGGGCGGAGATATGCTCGGTTACATTCTGTTCTTAGTGTTTCAGTAGTACCCACGAACAGCAACACATTCCATTCATTAGCATGTGTGTTAGCATTAGCAATAGCATTAGCACGTGTGTTAGCATTTACAATGTGCAACTGAATCACTTTATCTCTCAAAAAACATTCAGGTTGTGAGAATACTTCATCCTGGAAAAAACACACTTTTCAGGTGGTTCTCATGTGGTTCTAATAGTTCTCATGTGGTTCTAATAGTTCTCATGTGGTTATAATAGTTTAACCTCAATCTGATATGCAGACGGCATGCTAACAAACTCATGACATGTCCATCTGTGTGTACTACGGCCAACAGTTTTTCCAAAAATCAAGTTCAAACGAATTTGAAATGACACACAATTCGTAGAATGAATTCGAATGTGCACCCCTCCCCTCCATTCAGTACTACAACACATGCAGTCTGGCCAACGGTTTTCCCTCTCAGTGCAGCTACGCAGCTCTCCAACAGGTAAAAAGTACACAGAACTGTAAAAAAGGAGTACAATCTGTTTAAAAATTATTCAAATAAATGCCTCATTGTACCAGAGGCAATGGGATGCAGCAATGCAACCTTGTGGTTTTTCCCCTTGCACATTAAATAAATCAAGTCAACTTCTATCCATGATGACCCTGTAGTTAAAATGATCTAGTTAATCAATTCATCCATCCATCCATTATCTGAATCGCTTATCCTACTCAGGGTCGCAGGGATGCTGGAGCCTATCTCAGCAGTCATTGGACGGCAGGCGGGAGACACCCTGGACAGGCCGCCAGTCAATTCAGTACCAGTTAACATAGCCTAACATAGCCAATCCCTGCATAACCAGCTGCATTATCACTTGGCAAACTCACCTGTTTTCTGATGTAGCCCACTTGTAATCTCAGAAAACAAGGCTGGCACGCAACCACGTGCAACACAGACGCAGTTAGTGTAGCAGGTAAACACACCACCCGCTCCGCCCTGCCTGGTGATTTTAGGCCTAACAATGAATGACCACAAAATTAAAGGTAAAACGGAGGACACTAGCGACAACATAGCATCACTAGCTTAGTTTACCGATAGGTCAATAGGGCATGCAATAGGTCAAGCTGATTTTTTAGAGCGCCTTCGGCTGGATAACAAGGAGAACTACTCCAGACTGCTGTGCTTATAGAGGGTGAATTTTGAATTTGAACACATCATTACAGTTCGAATATTCACTTTTTTCTCCCATGTTCAAACGAATGTTCCAATTTTGAATAAAAAATGGCAGCCCTAGTATGTACTATGTGGTAGTACCTGTATCTCACCGTGTTTAACTGTATGGAGGATTATGTGTCTTTGTGGGCCAGTGGGCCAGCCCTATAAACGTGACTGTCCGTGGTTGGCTGGACCGGACCAGCGGGCCAGCCCCATAAACGTGACTGTCCGTGGTTGGCTGGACCGGACCAGCGGGCCAGCCCCATAAACGTGACTGTCCGTGGTTGGCTGGACCGGACCAGTGGGCCAGCCCTATAAACGTGACTGTCCGTGGTTGGCTGAACCAGACCAGCCCTATAAACGTGACCGTCCGTGGTTGATCATGTTTGGAGTGACTGAGTGACAAAGTTAATGATTGGGCTGCTGGATCAGGTGACCAACAACATCACTGAAGTTAAACAATTGATCAGCTGACCAGCAAGGTCACTGATAGGTGTCCGGGTGGCTTGGCGGTCTATTCCGTTGCCTACACGGGGATCTCCAGTTCAAATCCCCGTGTTACCTCCGGCTTGGTCGAGCGTCCCTACAGACACAACTGGCCGTGTAGCGCGATCCCCCCACGTGCTACGCCCCCCTGGCGAAACTCCTCACTGTCAGGTGAAAAGAAGCGGCTGGCTACTCCACATGTATTGGAGGAGGCATGTGGTAGTCTGCAGCCCTCCCTGGGTCGGCAGAGGGGGTGGAGCAGAGACCGAGACAGCTCGGAAGAGTGGGGTAATCAGCCAAGAAAAATTCGGAGAAAAGGGGGGGAACAAAAAACAAAAGCAAAACAAGGTCACTGGTAAAAATGGAAGTGGGAGTTTACCTATTGGCTGTTGCTCTTGCTCGGCACGTGTGTTAGCATTAGCAACACACGTGCTAATGGATGGAATACATTGCTGCTCGTGGATACTACTGAAACACTAAGAACAAAATATTTGCTGCTCTTTCCACATCTGCTTCCACACCACCAGTCCAGCATAGAGCCGTCAGGAGAGGAACCAGCCCTCCATGAGCGACACGAGGGCGAGTCCACACCCCCAAATAACAACCAGTCTGACAGAACACTCAATACAGAGGGAGCCTTAGAGCAACGAGAGACATCTGCAGACAGAAACAGATGAAAGAGGAGGGGGAGTTGACAGACAATTTAACTGTTATTATAATTATTCTAATTACGTTATTTAGAATCAAAACATCCCAAGGTATGAATGGAAAGTATTATTACTGTAGCCTCTATTCATGACCTTTTTTTACACTCAAACGTAGCTTAACCATGTCATGTGATGTGCTAATTCAGTACACTTTAACACCAAATATCACTGGCACCACTACAGAACACTGCAGACGAGCATTTAATGTGCAGGAATTCACATTGTGATGATCCCTCTAACAAACTGGCCACAATTTCCAACAGTGACCATACACGGTTCAGACACATAGTAGGTTTTGACCCAGTCTTGCTGTTTTCTCATTGTGCTTGTGGTTTCTTGGCTGCACAGTCTGCGGTATGGCTGGTGTCCCTCGCTGCTAATCTGTCAGGGATTTACACTTCCAGTTTGGCTGGACAGCCACATTATCACAGTTGGCATTCAGGGGCAGTCCATGCGGATGCCTTTTAATCCTGTGAACAATGCTCTAAATCCTGCCGAATACACAAAGACGAACAACAAAGAGTCGCAATGACACTGCACGAGGTCACGTTGGACTTCACTCCTCATTTCCGCACTTTTTTTCTCCTTCCTTTGCTGTAGATGCAGTTGGAGACAGAGACAAGCTGCCAGAAACCCCCATTTTCAGCGGAAGACATTTCCGTGGACGATGCCAGACAGCCTCTTCCCCACAACTCTTATCTGGTCCTTTTCATTACGTCGATGGACTCTGTTTTGTCTCCCACGCCAGGCCGGGTTTCACTAACCGGTCACTCACACAAATGAGGATGGAGGCTATTTTTATGCTTATGCGAGTCTTCACAGAATAATAATAATAGTCTATGATATTTCCACATTCATCTGATGATGGGAAAATTCAAACCACTGTTGGAAGACTGTGAGATATCCATGGGAGAAAGAGGAGGGTCAGATCCAAATCATCTGCACCACATTAGAGACAGGAAAGCACCGACAGAGAGGAAAGACTTTTGGCCTTAAAAACAAACTGATTTGTCTCAATCTAAATGGCCTCTGTAACATCTTCCCACGTCGCTTCCGGTGTGGGAAGATGGCGGAGCAAATTCATGTTTATGGCGGCCTCACCCTGTACCGTCCACGCAGTGTCTTTGTGCACGTCTGCATCTAAGCTGGTCTTCGTTTGATGGCTGGGAGAGCTGGCGCTGGATCGGCAGGGAGAGCCTGGTCTGCTACATCTTGTGGGCCCAGGGACCACAGCCCTGCCTGGAGCTGTGCCCGAAGAGGAAACACCGAGGGCGGTCTGACAGGACGCAGAAGCGGGGCAGGCTGAGCTAACTGCTAGCCCATGCAGACTAGCAGTTCTGAAAACACCGAGGCCAGTCTGGCGGCGGCCTCGCCTAGCCTTGACTGTGTTTTTAGTGGAGTGCGGGGAGGTGTGTAGAAGGTGTCTGGCTGGGAGAGCTGGCGTTGGATCGGATGAGGGGGCCTGGTCTGCTGTGTCCTGTGGGCCCAAGGACCACGGCCCTGACCAGAGCTGCACCTGAAGAGGAAACACCGAGGGCGGTCTGACAGGACGAGGAGCGGGGCAGGCTAAGCTAACTGCTAGCCCAGGGGTCGGGAACCTTTTTGACTGGGAGAGCCATAAAAGCCAAATATTTCTAAATATATTTCATTGAGAGCCATATAGTATTTTTAACGTATAATAAATTAAATATGTCTTACTTTTAATGCGACTTCTGGTGCTGCATGGTTTTGCTGATGGCCTTGTAGTCTGGTTCATACGTGGTGAGGTTGAGCTTCATGCAGGCGTTGAGGCTTCCATCAGTTAAACGTGAGCGTAGGTTGGTCTTAATGTTCCTCATATGCGAGAAAGACTGTTCACATGCATATGTAGAGCCAAACATGGTCAATACGGCAATACTCACACGCTGCATTGTGTGGTATGTCACAGGAAGCTCGTTCCAAGTTTTAAGAATCAGCTGGTCTTCAGGTTGAAGATTTTTAATTTCTGTCCACTTGTGTTCCCTCGCCAGCTCTGCTCGCTGTCGCGCAAGACTTTCCAACTCTCCATTAAGTGACTTGAACTTACTCATCCACATGTCTGATGCCTTCAGGTCAGCAACTTCCAGCTCAAAGTCTCCGATAGAGACCCCGGGGATGCATGTCAGGTCGATTTTGTCCACTGCACACTCATGTGGATGAGTGATGAACTTGAAAAGACCAGTGTGCGCACGAAATTCTCCAAAACGTGCTTTGAATGACTGCAGGAGATTGAACGTAAAGCCAGCTAGCTGCTGGAGATCCAGATGTTGAGTGGAGTCACTTGCTAAGCATGCATCTCTAAATGGTTGCAGTCTTTCAAAGTGCAGAAGACGACCTGTTTCAATGTCCCTGAGAAAGACTTCCAGCTTGCTTTCAAATGCAAACACTGCTTGTTGAAGGGATGAGATTGTATTTCCAATACCTTGCATTTTCACATTGAGCTGGTTCAGATGGCCAGTTATGTCCACGAGATAGTGAAACTGCAGGAGCCAGTCAGAGTTGTCTAGCTCAGGATGCTTGATGCCTTTCATTTCAAGAAAAGTCCGGATTTCACTCAGGCAAGCTGCAAAACGGCTGAGCACCTTCCCCCTTGACAACCTACGCACGTTGCTGTGCAAAAGCAGACCGGGATAATGATTCCCAACTTCTTCTAACAGAGCTTTAAACTGGCGATCATTTAAAGCTCGGGCAACAATAAAGTTGACCACTCGAATGACCAGAGACATCACCTCGCCAAGCTCCTGGCCACACGTCTGAGCGCAAAGCGCCTCCTGGTGCAGGATGCAATGAAAACTTAGGATGGCTCTCTTTTCATGTTCACGGAGAAGCGCTACAAATCCTTTGTTCTTCCCCAACATACAGGGTGCACCATCAGTACAGACAGAAATAAGTTTATCCATCGGTAGTTTTTTTTCTTTAGCAAACTCCATGAAAGACATGAATAAATCCTCTCCTCTTGTTGTCCCTTTCATTGGCAAAACAGCCAAGCTTTCCTCACGCAGTGTGTCACCTGCAGCATACCTGGCAATGATACTGCACTGAGATAGATGGCTAACGTCTGTTGACTCATCTAACGCGAGAGAAAAGTATGTCCCGGCGTTTATGTCCTTAATTTGTGTTTCCTCGACTTGATTTGCCATCATGATGCTACGATCGTGCACAGTTCTTGCTGACAGGGGCATGTCTTTTATTCGTTTGATTATCTTGTCTTTATTTGGGAAGTCATCAAACAGTTCATTGGCCACATCAAGCATGAATGTTTTGGCATACTCGCCATCTGTGAATGACTTTCCATTCCTTACTATTGCCAAAGCCCCCGCAAAGCTAGCGGAATTCCCGTCACCTTGCTTGGTCCACACACGTAGTTGCTGCTGACTCGTCTGCACTCTCCGCTGTAGCTCCTCGCATGCCCTTTTCCTGCTGTCCCCCGCTGGAGATTTCGATGCAAATGAAGCATGGTGCGTATCGAAGTGCCGCTTTATATTTGACCGTTTCATCGATGCAATTTTATCATTGCATATTAGACATACCGCAGATCCTGCTCTCTCCACAAATGCAAATTCCTCTGTCCACGCAGCCTGGAATGCACGGTAATCATCGTCTTTTTTTCTTTTCGCCATCTTTTCCGTTACAAGGGTTGAAGCGGATAAACTAGTTGGCTATCTGATAAAATTGATTCCTTCACCTTTACAATGACCCGGACATGCTCGCGAGCCATTGGTTCTCGACCCGACCCACGGTTGACCCGTGACCCGTGAAATTTATCTTCAAAACTAATTTCTGTTTACTTTAAAATGACACAGTATTATTAAGAAATATCACAAGTATTTTAAAATCAGTTCCAAACTGATTTTTTTGAAAAAAAAATAATTTTCAACTCAAAATTGTCTGGGAGCCATATGCCGTCACCGGAAGAGCCATATATGGCTCGCGAGCCATAGGTTCCCGACCGCTGTGCTAGCCCATGCAGACCGGCAGTTCCGACAGTCATCCTGGCTGGCATTCGTTCTCCTGGACAGTGATTTTTTATTTTTATTTTATTTTAGCTATGTGTGTTAGTTTGGATATGTGTGTTCTTGTAGTTTTTGGGTGTGTTTTTGTATTTCTGTTGCACCACTGTGGGCTGGGGGAAACCACGTGTCATTTCATTTCATGTGTACAAGTGCATGAAAACAAACGACAAAGTGTTTCTAACTTAGAATCTGGCTTTGTCTCACTTACAGCACTGGCAATTATTTCAAGTCCGACCTGATTTTGTTCATTAACGTCTCCATTCACAGCGCTGATGATGGTTTGTCCTTTATATGTGACGCATTTCAACACGAACCCTGTCAGCGGATTGATGACCCTGTCCAGAAAGTCTCAAAGGATGGATTAATCTGTTATGAGGCCCCGGGGTAAAAAATGTACTGTGGGCTCTTACCAACCAGACTGATTATCCACTCTGTACACTGGTCACGTAACCTGTACCCTAATAATACACGGGGTAAAATGCCACAGCAGAGAATACATGGAAGAAAGAGACCGCCAAAAAGACAGGAGATGACATACTGGCACCAGTCAGGCACATTTCTAGGATTCTGCAGCGTTATTCAGTAAAGGTTGGTGTAAATGGGGCATCTGAGTAGAACTTCGGGTATCCTATCAAAAAATATATGAGAACAGTGGGACCTGGCACGCCGACCCAGCATACACCATAATATAACTAACTTGGCAGCACTAATAATGTTCAGTTACACCAGCTTATGAATTATCTAATTTTACAGTCATCATTCACTCATCAGTACATCCACGTGCAAAAATGAACTTCAACAGACAGGACACCGTACGTATGTACTTCAGTAGTGGATATTCCTAAACTAATCACAACAAACCAACTGACACAGGGAGAATCTGGGGCCTCTGGGGCTCCTGGGCAGCTGCCTGGCTCGTCCAAAGCATGCTGGGATATGCACCAGACCCCTCTTGACCCTTTTAAGGGTCAAGAGGGGTCTGGCCTATCATGGGTCGATCTGGTCAGTATCTGGATATAATGTGGATATTTTGTGTTGCCAAAGATACATGTGGATATCATGTGGATCTGGTGATGTGAGACTGGTGCCGCTTTTCCACTACATGGTACCGGCTTGACTCGACTCGCTTCTGTGTCGTTTTCCATTACCGTAACAGAACCCCCTCAGTGCACCCGCTCCAGTTTTTTTGGAACCTCGACAAAGACGTTACCACAAAAGTGGTAACAGCCACCAAAATGCCGGTTCTTTCCAGTAATGGAAAACGAAAAACGGGCGAGTCGAGTTGAGCCGGTACCATGTAGTGGAAAATGGGCATAGGTGTGTTGTGGGATCGTGTTTGTGGTAACGTGGAGATATACCTTAAATGTTGTCATTCCCTGGTCTTCAAGGCTGCATTACAGCAAAGTGAGACCATTTCTTGAACTTATTCCACTGTTTTAGTGACATAAACAATGAATGTCTCCACCTGGTGGTCATCACATCCACATTACTAATGACCATTATTGTCACTTGCTGCTGTGTACATATCTTGTGAAAGCACCAGTAGTCATCCACTAAATATCACCACATCATCCATATGGACGGATTCTCTCAAAAATACTGTGATATTGGCGGCACAGTGGCGCAGTGGTTAGCGTGGTCGCCTCACATCAAGAAGGTCCTGGGTTCGAGCCCCGGGATAGTCCACCCTTGGGGGGGGTGTTGTCCCGGGTCGTCCTCTGTGTGGAGTTTGCATGTTCTCCCCGTGTCTGTGTGGGTTTCCTCTGGGTGCTCCGGTTTCCTCCCACAGTCCAAAGACCTGTAGGTCAGGTGAATCACCTGTACTAAATTGCCTTTAGGTGTGTGTGTGTGTGTGTGTGTGTGTGTGTGTGTGTGTGTGTGTGTGTGTGTGTGTGTGTGTCGGTCCTGTGATGGCCTGGTGGCCTGTCCAGGGTGTCTCCCTGCCTGCCGCCCAGTGACTGCTGGGATAGGCTCCAGCATCCCTGCCACCCTGAGAGCAGGAGAAGCGGTGGGGATGATGGATTGGTAATGGATGGAGGGATCCTGTGATATTTGATTTTATCAACATTGCCTGGTCTTAACAAGGTGGGATACAGACAACTGATGCAGGGGTAGTTTGTTTGGGATTGATTTTAATATCGACCAGATAAGATCCACCGCAGTGAGATCACAGCTCCTTGCAGAATTAGTCTGAATTAAACATTCACTCTGCTGGAGTTTTCTGTCAACTTGTTTGCGGAGATAACAGAAGAATTTCAGCCCACGTGGGATTCCTCTGAGTCCGTCCATCATCTAAATGAGTTTATGGCAGTCCCGTCCACAAATCAACAAATCAACAACACAAAACTCACTCCTACTTCGGTCCCTCTCCTCTTTAATTTCCCCTCTGGCGTGATGGGATTTCTCTTCATGATGAATGGAAAACGCCGAGCAGCTCCCGTCACTTCACAACTCATTTCCCCCACATATCTCTGTACCGCTCCGCTTCAGCTGATAGCGGGAATGAATAGCAGAAGAAAGAAAAATAAAATAAAAAAGATTGCTTTGTCACCTGCATCGTTCAGAGCACTTTACCTGGCAAACATTTCCCCGCTGTCAGCACAATATCTGGGCGAGGAGAGGAGGGACGCTGCATTACCCAGATATTACTCATCAGGCTGGATGGTAGAGTATGTATGTCAGAGTCCCTCAAACTCCATCACACACCGCCGCCGCCGCTGCCTTCCAATTCACCAGGCACCCCATCACTTATCTTAAAACCCTGCCTCTCTTTGTTTTGTTGTTGCTTTTCACCTCGCGTTGGACTAAACATCTCTGAAGATTCAAAGTCCTTCATGTATTAAATGAATTACGGATCCAGCGAAGACGCTTTACCTAGCCACCATCATCATCACTCTCAGCTCCGTCACAGTACAACCCACGGCAGGCCTGACGGCTTCAAACCCACCATGGAGAGCATTCAGCCCAACGCAGAGTTCATGCCACAGCCTACTTCCCCCCGTCCACATTATCAGACTCGACCAGGGACAGTTCACCCCAACATTTCTCCTCCTCCTGTAGTGTCGTTTATCCTTCTACACCATTCTGCCATCAAGTCCCCAGTTCGGAGATACTGGCACCAGAGATAACAGCTTCCTCTCCAGTACAACGGAACTGGATGGACTCAGCTTCTGTTGCTTAAAGCGCCAAAAAAAGGGGGCATCCGGGTAGCGTAGGGGTCTATTCCACTGACTACCAACCAACACAGGGTTCGAATCCCCGTCTTACCTCCGGCTTGGTCGGGCGTCCCTACAGACACAATTGGCCATGTCTGCGGGTGGGAAGCCGGATGTGGGTATGTGTCCTGGTTGCTGCACTAGCGCCTCCTCTGGTCGGTCGGGGCGCCTGTTCAGGTGGGAGGGGGAACTGGGGGGAATAGCGTGATCCTCCCACGTGCTACGTCCCCCTGGTGAAACCCCTCACGGTCAGGTGAAAAGAAGCAGCTGGTGACTCCACATGTATGGGAGGAGGCATGTGGTAGTCTGCAGCCCTCCCCGGATCAGCAGAGGGGGTGGAGCAGAGACCGGGACGGCTAGGAAGAGTGGGGTAATTGGCCGGATAAACCACCAATAAATAAATAAATAAACCGCAATGTCTCTTTCCAGAAAACACGATCCGGTTACTCGAGATAACCCACAGACCTTGTGAGCGGTTTCATGTAGGTGTAGTTGGGTCTAAGGAAGTAGTTCCTACATGAAGCTGCTCACACTGAGGTGTGTAGATTCTCTCCAGGAAGTGGGTCATGATTTCTGGAAAGACTCATTGCTGTTGAGCTCTTCAAATGTTTTTTTTTTTGGCGCTTTGCATCCCCGGATTAACACAGCGTGGTGCCCGAGAGCGACCACACTTGAAGCGCCCCCCTCCTCCCAGTTTACACAAAACAAGTGACATTTAATTTTTTCAGCGGCGGTGCTGTTGTGCGCACCGTATGTCCTCGAGCATGCGACACCGGCCCGTGTTCACACATGCCAGAATAATTTAAAATTTCAGCATTTGTCCCCAGTTTGTGGAACACTTAGGTGCATGTATTTGGCGGGGGTTTTGGGGGTTCCCCCCCCCTCCAAGAACAATTTATGTTTTTCAACAAAATATATGCAATTTCACATCATTTTTGACCATTATTATTCCTACCATATTTGTGTACAAAAAGTTGGAAAAGCTACAGCAGATAAACTACGACTGCTATTCTCCGCAGCTGCCGTTAGAGGTCGCCACAGCAGATTATTCGTTCCCATCTCTTCCTGTCCATATGCCATCACATCTGTGATGATCTTCCATGTCATGACACCATACTGCTGCTGCTGCTGCTGATCACCACCTCTCCTCCTCTTAACCTAGCTTCTACTACTCTTTCCCATGTCGTCATGCTGTGGCTGATCCACTTTATACCTCTGTAGTTGCCACAGTTCTGCACACCGCCCTAGTTCTTGTAAATCGGTACCAGTTCTCTCACTTTCCAAGATTGTGTTACACAGTCTAGCTAAAATCCCCACTGGCATCTCTCCTAAACACCTCCATGCCTCCACAGGACCAACTGCCTTTCCCCTCTTCATCCTCTTCATAGCTGCCCTCACTTCCTCCTTGCTAATCCAACACACTTCCTGATTCTCTATCCCTACACCATCCAACCTTCTCTCTCTCTCATTTTCTTCATTTATCAGCCCCTCAGAGTACTCCTTCCACCTTCTCAGCACACTCTCCTCACTTGTCAGCACATTTCCATCTCTGCAATTCATCGCCCTAACCTGCTGCACATCCTTCCCAGCTCGCTCCCTTTGCCTAGCCAGTTGGTGCAAGTCCCTTTCTCCTTCCTTAGTGTCACCAGGGGTGGGCAGTCTTATCCAGAAAGGGCCGGTGTGGGTGCAGGTTTTTGTTCCAACCAAGCAGTTACACACCTGTGTCTCCTAAACAAGTTCCTCAGCCAAGACTCTACTGGCTGATTAGTGGGATCAGCTGTGTAACTGCTTGTTTGGAACAAAAACCTGCACCCACACCGGACCTCTCTGGATAAGATTGCCCACCCCTGGGACTCTAACCTCACTAATACAACTCACCACACGTCTTTTCCTTTGCCTTAGCCACCTCTCTCTTCACTTTACACTGCACCTCCTTGTACTGCTGTCTACTCTCTTCATCTCTCTGACTAGTTCTCCAGCTCTGTTCAGCCGGTGGAGTGGGCCGGTGTGAAGAGAATTTCCATCCAGCCATCCATTATCCGAACCGCTTAGCTTGCTCTCGGGGAAGCTGGAGCCTATCCCAGAAGTCATTAGGTGGCAGGCGGGGAGGCACCCTGGACAGGCCGCCAGGCCATCACACAGGGCCCGCGTACACACACACACACACACACACACACACGCACACACACACACACACCCTATGGACAATTCAAGTCTCTAGTGTATCTCACATGTATGTGTTGATTGTGGGGGGGGGGGGGGGGCTCCACACTAGAGGTCTATGATCGAACCCATGGACCTTTTTACTGTGAGACAAAAGTGCTTACCACTAAGCCAGCCATTATCATTAATATTATACACCATTATGATATGAAATCAGCATTTTGGGTTCGATTAGAATCACCATTTTCCGTTGAATCATTTTGATGTCATCAGGCATTGAACGCCTGACAATTTCACTGCAGAGAAAATCTCCATAATCTTGTTAGCATGTGATCCGACGTTAGATGTTAAACAAATCCAGTCGGTGTCTGGGTGCTGCGAGGAGCCAGATGGGTCTTTGTTGTGGCCCCACGCCTCCAGTAGCGGGTTTGTGATTGGGGATTTGTTGTTTTAATGTAAGCCTTGGTGATCTGCATGGTAATGGAACATGGCTGACCTTGATGCATAATTTCAGCGTGCCACAAGCAAACAGTCATTTGCAGTGCCAAACATTTTGAGGTCCTTATCAACCTTTTTCTGTTTGCATGTCAGACCTCTCGGAGAGGTTCCCAGCCAAAATAACTCAACATACATCCCCAGACCAACAACACTGCAAACAAACAACCTTAGAAATACAAAGGTCAAGGCCAACACGTCCATACGACACATGTCAAAAATACTGCTTGTGTCCCTACAACCGACAAGACTGACGGATAAAAACTAAAACGACGTCAACAGCAGATCGGATGCACTGATATTTATACTCATATTTGGCACTTAATAGTTAAGTGCCAAATATTTAGAGGATCCATGAATCCACTGGATTTATTCAGCATGTGAGGGTGTATTACTGAATAGAAGATTTGTCACATATCTTAACTTTTAATGTTAAATGACACCGCTTCTGGTGTGGGAAGATGGTGGCGCAAATTCACATTTGTGGCGGCCTCAGCCAGTACCGTCGATGCAGTATGTTTGTCCACGCCCAAGTTTTTGTCGTCATTGGTAGGCTGGGAGAGCTGGCGCTGGATTGGCTGCGAGAGCTTGGTCTGCTGCGCCAAGGGCGGTCTGACAGGATGCAGAAGCGGGGCAGGCTAAGCTAACTGCTAGCCCATCAGTTATCGGAACTGCCAGCCCATGCAGACCGGCAGTTCCGATGGCACCGAGGGCGGTCTGGCGGCGACCTTACCTGGCGCTGACTGTGGTGTTTTTGATGTCGTCGCGTGCAGTGTGGGGAGGTGAGTCAAAGGTGTCTGGCTGGGAGAGCTGGCATTGGATCGGCTGAGGGAACCTGGTCTGCTGCATCCTGTGGGCCCAAGGACCAAGGCCTTGACTGGAGCTGCGCCCGAAGAGAAAACACCGAGGGCGGTCTGACAGGACGCAGAAGTGGGCAGGCTAAGCTAACTGCTAGCCCATGCAGACCGGCAGTTCCAACAGTCATCCTGGCTGGCATTTGTTCCGTTGGACAGTGATTTTTTTGTTGTTGTTTAGTTTGGATATGTGTGTTAGTTTGAATATGTGTTTTCTTGTAGTTCTTGAATGTGTTTTTGTCTATGTTGTACTGTTGTGGGCTGTTGTGGGCTGGAGGAAACTGCATTTTGTTTCACTTCATGTGTGCAAGTACATGAGGTGAAATGACAAATAAAAAGTGTTTCTGATTCCTAAAAACGGGGAGTATTTCAATAGTTATACATGGCTGGAAAAGCTCTTCTACTTTGAGCGCTAAGTATTTAGGACTCTTATATCATCCAACTGGATCTATCCAGCACGTGCAGCACTTCTCAACTCTCCAGGTTGTAAAAGGACTATTGAATGTGATGTTTTTTTGGACAACAGGGAGAAGTTATGAGTTGCAGCGGTCTGGGACCAGCCCTCGTCCAGGCTCCGAGAAGTTTCTTTACGTTTCAGCTTTCATGCCCCGCAGAAATTCACAGAGTACATTTGCCATCTGTGGAACATCCAAGAGGAAGAAGCTCAGTGATCTAGACGCGATCCGTCATGACAGGCCGGCCTCGACGCGCTGATGTGTCACTCGCTCGCTCAGCCGCCCTCCACTCACCACTTACTCAAGCTCTCTAATTGCCTCAGCGCTAAACCAGACTGCTTATCGGCTGAGATGGAGGAGGCGAGAAAGAGAAGGGTAAATCCATTTGTTTGCAAAATAAATCAAAAGAAAAATCTTCCAGTTCTTACACAGAGGTACCTCAGTTTACCACTACAACTAAACTGAGCAAAAAAAACAAAACAAAAAAAAGTTCAGGATGGCAACTCCGTCCCTTTCAAAGGACTGAAAACATTTTTTGGAAGTGCAGGCTGGCTGCTTCTGCAGGACACAACATGATGAAGCATAAATAAACTCATCAGCATTTAAAATGTGGCCTTAATTACACAAAACAGGAACATGTGTATGAATACAATTCTTCAGTGTAGACATTCCTCTGTGCAGACATCGATATATTAGATAAGTTATAAATAACATTTCTGTCTCTCTCTCTCTCTCTCTGTATATATATATATATATATATATATATACTAGATATGACTCATCATCAGCTCGAGTATCCTCGGATGTCATATTCATCTTCTGAAAGCTTGTTTAGTAGGATGGGTCTTAATAAAACACGTCCATGTTTTGCTACAACTAGAGACATGAGCGGCATCAGACTGGACAGAGTCGGTGACCCTGAGCGTTGACCACAAGAAGGTTCTTGTGCCCAGCGTCTTGTAAGTTTCACCGCTGGTCATTGATTGGCTCTTCCGTCGAAATAACACATCCACTGTGCTGCACCCCCGTAGCTTTGTTATTCAACCCATAACTGGGGTAACCTTGACTCACTATCAGGGCATGTCCACATGCCAGCGGGCCATGATAATGAGTCTACGGGGGGTTACTCCAACGGGGTTTCTGTTCGGGGTTGCCCCACCTTTAGCCTTTAGCTAAAAAGCCTTATCCTGGAAGGCAGCGGTGCACCGGTCCAGTTACTTTATAGGACTTTGTAGATATGACTACATTCAAAATAATGAATAGCTGTGCTACATCAGGTCAAGAGAGGGAGAGAACTGAACTGGATTTAACACTGAACTACAGGACTACAACTGAACTACAGGGCTAGCCTGAACTACAGGACTACAACTGAACTACAGGACTACACCTGAACTACAGGACTACAACTGAACTACAGGGCTAACCTGAACTACAGGACTACAACTGAACTACAGGACTACAACTGAACTACAGGCTACACCTGAACTACAGGACTACAACTGAACTACAGGATTACAACTGAATTACAGGACTAATCTGAACTACAGGACTACACCTGAACTACAGGACTACATATGAACTACAGGACTACAACTGAACTACAGGACTACAACTGAACTACAGGACTACACCTGAACTACAGGACTACAACTGAACTACAGGACTACATATGAACTACAGGACTACAACTGAACTACAGGACTACAAGTGAACTACAGGACTACACCTGAACTACAGGACTACAACTGAACTACAGGACTACACCTGAACTACAGGACTACACCTGAACTACAGGACTACAACTGAAATACAGGACTACACCTGAACTACAGGACTACAACTGAACTACAGGACGACACCTGAACTACAGGACTACAACTGAACTACAGGACTACACCTGAACTACAGGACTATCAGAATCAGAATCCTAACTAAAAACTAACAAGATACAAGATAAGAAAATAGAAACAGAAACAAACAGAAATAAAAGATAAATAAGAAATAAAAATAAGAACTATATCAACAAGCATGGTGCACATAACACCCTATCTATACTGCACTATCGCAGCACACAACAAGCAGCACAAACAAAACCCGGCAGGGCCAGTCCAGTGACCATGAACTCAGGGTGTCTGACACTCTGAGGGAGGAGCTGTAGAGTGAACTACAACTGAACTACAGGACTACAATGGATATGTTTATCATTAAGCTACTCATACCAATAAAAAAACATAACGAGATACCTGTTACGAGGAAAGAGTACAGAGGAAAAATCCTTACACACAAATCCGTCGACCCACAAAGTGTATACACACACACACACGGACAATTCAGTACGGCTGAGTCACCTGACCTACATGTCTTTGGACCGTGGGAGGAAACCGGAGCCCCCGGAGGAAACCCATGCAGACACGGGGAGGACATGCAAACTCCACACAGAGGACGACCCGGGACGACCCCCAAGGTTGGACTACCCCGGGGCTCGAACCCAGGACCTTCTTGCTGTGAGGCGACGGCGCTAACCACTGCACCATCGTGCTGATATATCTATATCTATATCTATATATAGATATATATGTAGGGGTGTGACGCTGGGCAATGTAACTGTATGATTCTTTGGGAAAAAAACATTAGCAGCTGATGAGTGCAAGACGCACGAAGCAGGCCTGTACTGCTATGCATTAAAATCTTTTTTCCTGTATCTGTGTTGATATATATATATATATATATATATATATATATATATATATATATGTGTGTGTGTGTGTGTGTGTGTGTGGGTGTGTGTGTGTGTGGTATCAATGGAAATAGCAAAAGCACAGATAATAACTCCCACCGGTCAAAGTCATGAACCATTCTAGCCCAACAGAGAACAATGGTGTAAGGACTCATTAAGGCCACATGGTGTTTGGGTTTGAAGCTGTAGTATCTGGTTCACTTCGTGTTTGATAGGGACCTTCTAAAATCCTCACCTCTCACAGATTTATGAAGACGTTCAACACCAACAAACCACCGCGTGGATGTGGGGAAGAGCCATGCCTGGCTCATTAATCATTATCAGAGACGGGGCTGAGGACTTGTTTTGAAGCCTGTTTTCGGGGAGGAATAATGACCTCGACACTGACCCCGGTCTTTTCGTTATTCACCAAGTCAACCGAAGCTAATCCGCAGCTTCACAAATCCATTTTTTCAGTCACCTCTAAACTGGTGCCAGCAGATCTGCACCATGTTGACTTGAGCTGAGTCTAGTTAAGCCAGCGGCCCCTGGCACGGGAACAGGAGAAAGGCTGGCAGACGGCGAGCGCCCCACCAGCCGGTCTACACAAGGGCATGTAGTGAGCCGCCGAGGCCCCGCAGCGCTCTCCCTCTGAGGCGTGGGGAACTTTTAAATTAATCTAATTAAAAGAGGGCTGGGAAAGACAAGTTGAAAGATAAGGCTGCCACAGGGCGCCGGCAGCCTGGCACCATCGCCATTCATCCTCCTCACTCCAACTAGTTATTAAGTCCCACGGGGTCATGTGGGCGTGGTCGGCGAGTGATGGTATTAAATAGAAAGTCAGCCTGATACCTGCAGACTGCCAGAGACCGACAACAAAATGAATCAAGAGGAGTGGACTGATAAGGTCCCGAGAGGAGACGAGTGATTCAGCGCTTCCAGCCGTCTTACTCGTGACAGAGGGGAGTGAAGTAACACGGAAACGGATCCTGGAAACACCGCCGCCACTACATCGGCGGGTTACGCTACAATCAATCGTGACCTGTCACTGTGACAGATGGGCTTCTAAGAATGCTGTCAAGGTCTATTTTTACCCGTCATATTTGTTGTCATGTTTACTGGTATCACATTTTGTGCTGTGTTTGTGTACGTGTGGATTAAAAGGCGACATCAGACCTTACCAGGACTGTCCTGAACAAACACGCTAAGCGGTACCGGAAGATTTTTTTTTGTGGATTTTTCCCTTTTTTCACTCCAATTGTACTTAGCCAATTACCCCACTCTTCTGAGTCGTCCCGGTCTCTGCTCCTCCCCCTCTGCCGATCCGGGGAGGTCTGCAGACTACCACATGCCTCCTCCCATACATGTGGAGTAACCAGCCGCTTCTTTTCACCTGACAGTGAGGAGTTTCACCAGGGGGATGTAGGGCATGGGAGGATCACGCTATTCCCCCAGTCCCCCCCCGAACAGGCACTTCGACCGACCAGAGGAGGCGCTAGTGCGACCAGGACACATACCCACATCCGGCTTCCCACCTGCAGACACGGCCAATTGTGTTTGTAGGGACGCCCGACCAAGCCGGAGGTAACACGGGGATTCGAACCAGAGATCCCTGTGTTGGTAGGCAACGGGATAGACCGCCACGCCACCCCGGACTTCTTTAAAGTAAGATTTTTAAATGAAATTAGTATTTATTAATACTGGAACATCACACACATGTGTTTGTCATAAATCAGGAGTCAAGAACAGTTTGTAATTTCATCTCATGTACTACGCACACATGTACTACGCACACAAAAGAAGCGGAATTCTGTTTCCCCAGCCCACAGCAGTGCAAAACACAACACCAAAACACACATCCAAAAACATCCAAAAACAGATACAACAAAGCAACAATAAATAAAAAATAAAAATAAAAAAATCAGCCAAAAACACAGTCCATCCAGTGCAACACAGTCCACCGAGTGCAACACAGTCCAACAACACAGCCCAACAACACAGTCCACCCAGTGCAACACAGTCCAACAACACAGTCCACCCAGTGCAACACAGTCCAACAACACAGTCCAACAACACAGTCCACCCAGTGCAACACAGTCCAACAACACAGTCCACCCAGTGCAACACAGTCCAACAACACAGTCCAACAACACAGTCCACCCAGTGCAACACAGTCCAACAACACAGTCCACCCAGTGCAACACAGTCCAACAACACAGTCCACCGAGTGCAACACAGTCCAAGGTACAACACAGTCCACCCAGTGCAACACAGTCCAACAACTCCACCGTGTAGAGAGTGAACGCCAGCCAGTAACCAGGAATCAGGAACACTGTCATTTCACTTCAGCCCATGAAATCAAATTAAAAAACACATCCCACAGCAGTACAACACAAAGACAAAAACACATCTCAAAACTAAAGAACACACATATCCAAACTAACACATATAACTAAACAAAAAAATCACTGTGCAAGGGGACGAACGCCAGCCAGGATGACTGTTAGAACTGCCGGTCTGCATGGGCTAGCAGTTAGCTTAGCCTAACCCGCTTCTGCGTCCTGTCAGACTGCCCTCGGTGTTTCCTGCTCGGGCCCACAGGACGCAGCAGACCAGCTCTCTCAGTTGATCCAGCGCCGGCTCCCCAGCCAAGCGAAATCGACCATCAAAATAAAAAACTTCACACGACGACACAAACCTAGACGTGGATGTGGACACGGACAAAGACACTCCATAATTGGTACTGGATAAGACCGCTGCAAACGCGAGTCCGCGCTGCCATCTTCCCACACCGGAAATGTCTACTTTACACAGACAGCAAAATAACTGCCTCCTCCACAGGCCCCCTCTGGACAAGATGCTCACATGTTTTTAAATGGTAAATACACATTTTGCTGTGTGATATTTGTTTCGATCCATCTACCCTGCAACGGACATATACATGTGTTGTCTCAAAAAGCCAGCAAAGCTGATCCCTCTGACGGTTCCGTCAGATTGATGGATGGCACTTGAAATTGTCCAGTAACAATTTCAAAATGCGGCAAACGACATAAAATTCATGGTCAAAGCAGCCCCTGCACGTGGCCCTCCTCGGATTTAACAGCAACGCTGACAACAGCCATGACCCGACGTCAGCACCCGTGTTATGAATCAGCAGGTGGACTGACCGCAACACTTCCCTTCAGTGAAGGAAATCAATTATTTGTCTAAGAGGTGACTTGTGCTCTGGAATGTGGCATGCCCGAGGCAAGATGCCCCCGAGGCAAGATGGCAGCAGCAGAAAATGCCAACTGCTGGCTACAAAGAGAGGCAATTAAAAATCCAAAATGCAACCTACTGCAGCTCTTCAAAACACACACACACACACACACACACACACACACACACACACACACACACACACACACACACACACACACAAAAGGCAGTGGATGGAGTGGGCATGGCAGCTGTAGACAGAGGTATAAGGAATATAAACATCTTCTTTTCCTTTCCCAATATGATCTCTGCAAAAACATCATAGTCTTAACTTTTCCCCCCAAAATCCCATTTCTCTTGTTTTTAGTTTTATTCGGTTATTTATGTCTGATGAGGGAAGCCTTAAAGTTTGCGGTGGGCACTTTATATCTGGTGCATTTAAAGCCCTGTTTGGGCCCATAGAGAAGAGTGCATGTACGCGATGTTAACAGCCACATATTTCCAACCCTAGAGATGCCTATGGGACCAAACAAGGAAGGAAAAAGAGGCTTTGTGCAAAGCATTATGGGAAACAGAAGTTATGTTTGTGTTGTATAGCAATCACCATATATCAACCGCTATATATATATATATATATATATACACACACACACACACACACACACACACATAAAAATGGAAGAACAAGCTTGTTTCGTGCTCAATGCACTCTTCAGCTGCCTGCATGGTTACAGTAAACGTCCTTATTGCCTACGTTCTGTGTGTGGTGTTCAATTTTCAATTTTATGTGTGTATATATATATATATATATATATATATATATATATATATATATACACACACACACGTATATACTATATACAAACACACACACACTATATGGACAAAAGTGTTGGGACACACCTCTTAATCATTGAATTCAGGTGTTTCATTCAGACCCATTGCTACAGGTGTATAAATCCAGCAGCTAGCCATGCAGGCTGCATTTACAAACGTGTGAAAGAATGGGTCGTTCTGAAGAGCTCAGTGAATTCAAGCGTGGTCATAGGATGCCACCTTTGCAATAAGTCAGTTGGTGAAATATCTTCCCTGCTAGATATTCCACAGTCAACTGTAAATGGTATTATTGAAAAGTGGAAGCATTTAGGAACAACAGCAACTCAGCCACGAAGTGGCAGACCACGTAAAGTCACAGCGGGGTCAACGAGTGTTGAGGCGCATAGTGCGTAAAAGTCGCCAATGCTCTGTTGACTTGGTAACTGCAGAGTTCCAAACTTCCTCTGCATTAACATCAGCACAAAAGCTGTGTGCCAGGAGCTACATGGAATGGGTTTCCATGGCCGAGCCACTACATGCAAGCCTTACATCACCAAGCACAATGCCAAGCGTGGGATGGAGTGGTGTAAAGCACACTGCCGCTGGCCTCTGGAGCAGTGGAGACATGTTCTGTGGAGTGATGAATCATGCTTTTCTGTCAGGCAGTCTGGATGACGAGTCTGGTTTGGCGGATGCCAGGAGAACGTTACCTGCCTGACTGCATTGTGCCAACTGTACAGTTTGGTGGAGGAGGGATAATGGTATAGGGTTGTTTTTCAGGGGTTGGGCTAGACCCCTTAGTTCCAGTGAAGGGAAATCTTAATGCTTCAGCGTACCAAGACATTTTGGACAATTCTATGCTCCCAACCTTGTGGGAACAGTTTGGGGAGGGCCCTTTTCTGTTCCAGCATGACTGTGCCCCAGTGCACAAAGCAAAGTCCATTAAGGCATGGTTGTGAGTTTGGTGTGGAAGAACTTGACTGGCCCGCACAGAGCCCTGACCTCAACCCCATCGAACACCTTTAGGATGAACTAGAACGGAGATTGCCAGCCAGGTGTTCTCGTCCAACATTAGTGCCTGACCACAAAAATGCTCTTCTGGATGAATGGGCAAAAATTCCCACAGACACACTCCAAAATCTTGTGGAAAGCCTTCCCAGAAGAGTGGAAGCTGTTATAGCTGTGAAGGGAGGACCAACTCCATATTAATGTCTATGGATTTAGAATGAGATGTCATAAAAGCTCCTGTAGGTGTAATGGCCAGGTGTCCCAATACTTTTGTACATATTGTGTGTGTGTGTGTGTGTGTGTGTGTGTGTGTGTGTGTATATATGCTTCTTCTCCACTCCTCAGCTATCCTCTCACTTTCCAAGATTGTGTTAAACAACCGAGTTAAAAACTCCACTGCCATCTCACCTCCATGCCCCCACAGGTATGTCATCAGGACCAACTGCCTGACTTCTGCAGGAGAAATAAGAGGTGATAAAGTACAATGGTGCGGAGAATATATCAGATGCTGAAATACATGTTAGCAGGTTACTTACATACATGCCTGAGGTAGATGGACATGACAGGGTGTACCAGTATACGTACAGTGTACAGTACAGTATGTACAACATGTACAGTACAGTATATACAACATGCACAGTACAGTATGTACATGTACAGTACAGTATATACAACATGGTTGGATTTATTGACAGTGTTAAGCATTCATTTGAATGACAGTCCGCAGAAAGAAACTGTTTTTATATCTGGTTGTTTTGGGGTATAGTGCTCTGTAGCGCCTCCCAGAGGGGAGGAGTAGGAACGTGGTGTGACCAGGGTGTGATGGGTCTGCAGTGATGCTGCCTGCCCGTTTCCTGACTCTAGAGGTGTTTAAGTCCTGAATGGAGGGCAGGTTGGCACCAATGATTATCTCTGCAGACCTAACTGTCCGTTGTAGTCTGTCCCTGTCCTGTTTGGTGGCCGAACCAAACCAGACAGTGATGGACGTGCAGAGGACAGACTGGATTGCTGCAGAGTAGAACTGAATCAACAGCTCCTGAGGCAGGCTGAACTTCCTGAGCTGGAGGAGAAAGAACATCCTCTGCTGGGCCTTCTGCTGATGTCTCATGAAAATCGTCTCATTTATGTAAAGCCCAACATATAGCCACGGATAAGTTTGGATCAATTTCAACTTTGGCAAGGTCCTGTTAAAACTCCTGACCTGTAAACTCTTGACTGCTACCCCGGCACAGTCATGGCTGAGAAACTGAACTCTGACAGAAGTGGAGTTATTTTCAAAAACCACACTGTAAAACACATTTTTACACCTTTCGGTATTTGGCTGTTTGATTCTTTCTTTCTTTCTTTCTTTCTTTTTTAAGGATTTTTCTCACCTTTTCTCCCCAATTGTACTTGGCCAAATACCCCACTCTTCTGAGCCATCCCGGTCGCTGCTCCACCCCCTCTGCCGATCCAGGGAGTGCTGCAGACTACCACATGCCTCCTCCCATACATGTGGAGTCACCAGCCGCTTCTTTTCACCTGACAGTGAGGAGTTTCACCAGGGGGACGTAGCGCGTGGGAGGATCACGCTATTCCCCCCAGTTCCCCCTCCCCCCCGAACAGGCGTCCCGACCGACCAGAGGAGGCGCTAGTGCAGCGACCAGGACACATGCCCACATCCGGCTTCCCACCCGCAGACACGGCCAATTGTGTCTGTAGGGATGCCTGACCAAGCCAGAGGCAACACAGGGATTCGAACCAGCGATCCCCATGTTGGTAGGGAACAGAACAGACCGCTACGCTACCCGGACGCCCCAGTTTGATTCTTTTTTTAATTGCACTTCTGTAGGTCATTCACGTCTCATTCACATGTGTTTTTATTATGTATTTACCAGCTTGTATTTATTTTTCTTCCACTGCATTTGCAGCATGTTAATTCGTGGGGGGGGGGCCTGTAGAATAAAGTTTCATTTGCAGCATGTTAACTGGGGGGGGGGGGGTTGTAGAATAAAGTTTCATTTGCAGCATGTTAACTCGGGGGGGGGGGGGCTGTAGAATAAAGTTTCATTTGCAGCATGTTAAGTCGGGGGGGGGGGCTGTAGAATAAAGTTTCATTTGCAGCACGTTAACTCGGGGGGGGGGCTGTAGAATAAAGTTTCATTTGCAGCATGTTAAGTCGGGGGGGGGGGCTGTAGAATAAAGTTTCATTTGCAGCATGTTAACTCGGGGGGGGGCTGTAGAATAAAGTTTCATTTGCAGCATGTTAACTCGGGGGGGGGGCTGTAGAATAAAGTTTCATTTGCAGCATGTTAAGTCGGGGGGGGCTGTAGAATAAAGTTTCATTTGCAGCACGTTAACTCGGGGGGGGGGGCTGTAGAATAAAGTTTCATTTGCAGCATGTTAAATCGGGGGGGAGGGCTGTAGAATAAAGTTTCATTTGCAGCATGTTAAGTCGGGGGGGGGGGCTGTAGAATAAAGTTTCATTTGCAGCATGTTAACTCGGGGGGGGGGGCTGTAGAATAAAGTTTCATTTGCAGCATGTTAACTCGGGGGGGGGCTGTAGAATAAAGTTTCATTTGCAGCATGTTAACTCGGGGGGGGGCTGTAGAATAAAGTTTCATTTGCAGCATGTTAAGTCGGGGGGGGCTGTAGAATAAAGTTTCATTTGCAGCACGTTAACTCGGGGGGGGGGGGCTGTAGAATAAAGTTTCATTTGCAGCATGTTAAATCGGGGGGGAGGGCTGTAGAATAAAGTTTCATTTGCAGCATGTTAACTCGGGGGGGGGGGCTGTAGAATAAAGTTTCATTTGCAGCACGTTAACTCGGGGGGGGGGGCTGTAGAATAAAGTTTCATTTGCAGCATGTTAACTCGGGGGGGGGGGCTGTAGAATAAAGTTTCATAACGGTCTAATTGCTTTTCTTTATGTTCTCTCACAGCGAGCAGAGCGGCTGCAGACAGAAGACGGATGTGTGTTTACTGAATTCCGGCAGGTAAGTGGTGTCTTCTCCATCATATAACAGCCCACCACTCCCGCGTGACGCATCCTCCTTTACAGCAGGTCAGTAGGTTTTATTTAGCCACGCCGCCGGCGATGTACGGACTCACAGCAACAAGCTCATGGACATGAGTGCTCTGACGGTCGGCCCTGTCACAATCACAATGTATAGTCCTAATAAGAAGTGCTCTTAAAGATACACTTTGAGCTCAGCCTTTGTGAACACACACACACACACACACACACACACACACACACACACACACACACACACACACACACACACACACACACACACACACACAGTGTGTGAGACTGAGGTTGTAACCTGGGCTCACTTTTCTCTTCTGTCTACTGGTGTTTTCTGCAAGCCTATTTTTTCCGAACACTGCAGTACTAAAACGTTTATCACCAATTCCTTTAAAACGGACAAAAAAGGGGCGTCCGGGTAGCACAGCGGTCTATTCCGTTGCCTTCCAACACGAGGATCGGCAGTTCGAATCCCCGTCTTACCTCCAGCTTCGTCGGGCGTCCCTACAGACACAATTGTCCGTGTCTCCGGGTGGGAAGCCGGATGTGGTTATGTGTCGTGGTCGCTGCACTAGCGCCTCCTCTGGTTGGTCGAAGTGCCTGTTCGGGGGGGAGGGGGGAATAGCGTGATCCTCCCACGCACTACGTCCCCCTGGTGAAACTCCTCACTGTCAGGTGAAAAGAAGCGGCTGGTGACTCCACATGTATGGGAGGAGGCATGTGGTAGTCTGCAGCCCTCCCCGGATCAGCAGAGGGGGTGGAGCAGAGACCGGGACGGCTCGGAAGAGTTGGGGTGATTTGCCAAGTACAATTGGGGAGAAAAAGAGGTGGGGAAAATCCGAAAAAAGAGAGAGAGAAAAATACAAAACAAAACAAACAAGAACAAGAATGGCTGATGGAACAAAGTCGAGAGGAAGAAGCTTTGGATAGCTACATATAAAAGGGTTTACTAAAGGGCAGTAATAGCAATGCAGGATGGCGCTCCCACACCGCAGTTCCACTTCCTGTGTGGGAAGATGGCGGTGCAAATTCACATTTGCGGAGGCCTCACCCAGTGCCATCGGTGCAGTGTCTTTGTCCACGCCTGCGTCTCAGTTTTTGTCTTCCTTTGCTGGCTGGGAGAGCTGGCGCTGGATCAGCTAGGAGAGCTTGGTCTGCTGGGCTGTGGGCACGGGACCGCCGCCTTGCCCGGAGCTGCACCCGAGGAGGAAACACCAAGGGCGGTCTGATAGGACGCGAATCCCTGTTCTCGCGCCATGCTGTGGTAGTTTGAAGCTTTGTCAAGTGGTGTTCGTGCATGGTGTTCCGGGACTCGAGTCCTCTTCAGCTTGTGGTAATAACTATCTTCTGTGGGCCGCTGCTTGTTGTCCCTTCAAAAACCGTTTCCACATCTCACCATGGCACGTCTTGACATGAACGTGAAGATAATCTCAAGCAGACACCATACTGGCACTGAACTAACAGTAGTGGATGAATTCCGGTTTAATAATAAACGCAAATTGTTCAGACAGCGACCCCATCATCACTCTTAACTGTATTTCTATCAGAATTTGACACGCATGAACTGCAACTGCAACTATTTTTCAAAAACTGTCATTAGGAAATAACCACGTTTTAACCTCAATATGAATGAAATAAATGTATTCTTACAATGCAATTATAGTTTATCTCAAATGTGTCCGTCCAGGCATTACACATTCAATTAGGAAAGATACCCGTAGCCATGCGAAGAGCATGTCTGGCGAGCCATTAAAAAAATGGCACAATCTTGGCATTTCAGCCCAGATACCTACCCCAAAACCCAAAGAAAACCATGTAGCTATGAGTCCTAAATGAGTACAAAGTCCTCTCAGGGGAATGTCCTGTGATTCACTGCCTCCATCATCCTACCAAACATCAGTGAAACCCCTCAGAGAAGCTTCAGGGGGACTACATTTGCCCTTTGATCCTGGCGGGCTCCAGCTCTCCGTGTCCCAATTACCAGGACGCCACTGGTGATCACATTCATTAGTTTGGAAATGAGATAATAAGTGTGGCTCATCATTATAACTTCTATGGCTTCTCTTCCAGGCAACACCAGCTATTGCATACAAACTGCGGTCAATTAATGCGCTTTTTGCAAGTTACACAGTGACCTTATCCAAAGTGACAAATGGCCCATTTCTTCACACACCCCTGCATCCCAACATGCATCTTCTTATTGACTGCCTACTTTCCAAATGCCACATTTGTTCCTGCTTACTCCCAGGGTCAATTTTTATTTTCTACTCCTTTATGGTGAAGCTGCCAGCTGGAAACATGATCGTTCATATGGATTACACTACATCTATCTATCTATCTATCTATCTATCTATCTATCTATCTATCTATCTATCTATCTATCTATCTATCTATCTATCTATCTATACCTATATCTATCTATATATATCTATCGCTGCCACATGGCCAACAGTATGTAGACACCTGAACATCACACCCATATGTGCTTGCTGAACATCTTCCAAAATCGTGAGCAGTGATATAAAATTAGTTTCCCTTTGCTGTTATAACAGCCTCCACTCTTCTGGGAAGGCTTCCCACTAGATTTTGGAACATGGCTGCAGGGTTGACTAGAGAGTTGACAAGAGAGGATCTAGCAGGGCAGGAACTTGACCAACTGGCTCATTGGAAACGTGGCATCCTATGACAGAGACCCGTTGAAGTCACGGAGCTCTTCAGTACGACCCATTCTAGTACTGCTTATATTTGTCTATGGAGACTGCATGGCTGTGTGCTTGATTTTGTGCATCTACCAGCAATGGATGTGGCTGATATAGTCAAATCCACTCATTAGAAGGGGTGTCCGCATCCTTTTGGCCATGTTGTGTCCCCAAACCACTGTTTGGGTGACCAAAAGTGTCGTGAAAATGATTTCTGAAAACACAAGTTTTCATGTCTTAAGAGTTTTCTGACTGAAACTGATAATTCCTTCTGTTAAGTATCAAGGTTCTACCATTCTGGTGCAAAATGGCTGCCGTGCATCACTCAGGTGGGTGCCTCTGTTAGGAAATGGGGATGATATTCTTCACCGGTCGAGCTGTGATTAGACATTGTGTTGTTTTTTTGTTGTTTTTCATTGAATATCTTTGATTTTAGTGATGAAAACATTCACGTCAACATCATCTGGTTTTACGACAGGAGCCTGAGAGCAGAGGGTAGCTTATTTCATTTTGCTCTGATTTGATCTTTTCTTCGCTCAAACTGGCCTTTTGAAACAAAATATTATTTTGAAGTCAGAGGATTTTATGGACTGGGTTTTATGAAACCCCTGGCAATAAGCAGTTCTGCTTGTTGTCCATTCATTCATTTGTTGGTTCGTTCATTCAACACAGAAATTCAAAAGACAAACAAATGGAAAGTTCTCTGTAGAACTTTATCAGCTGTGGTAAAACTGTTTTTTAATGGATGTCCATTCAATTGTATAGAAAATCTTATTGAACAGCTGCACTCCCAACAAGACAAAAAACTCCCAAATCCATCCGACATTTGCTGACCGAAAACGGGAAACGGAGTTTCACCTCTACATTCACACATTTGTTTTCACCATTACAATCCTGTGTTTTGGTAGCAGGGCAAAACTTTGGTTTACATCATACTGGACCTTTTTGTCAAAATTTTCAATTTTATTTTGTGAATTTTCTAAACTTCCCAAGCCGACGGAGAAATTACATCCTTTTCTGGGCCATTTTGATGATTGTGTCTGTGTTGGACACCCACCTTAGGTCATGGGAGATTGTGGATCCCAAAAACCTCCAGCAGACACCAGACAGAGACAAGGATTCACAGCAGAGTGCTGTTGAGTATGGTGTGTGTGTGTGTGTGGGGGGGGGGGGGGGGGCTGCTGCTGAAGTCCACTCATCTCCACAGTTTTGAGAATGTTAATTTCCAGGTTGTTGTGGCCACACCAGAGGGCCCCCGTCTATATGCAGACTCGTCACTGTCCCGGATGAGGCTGATGATCATTGTGTTGACTGCAAACTTCAGGAGTTTAACAGACGAGTTTCTTGAGATGCAGTCGTTTGTGTAGAGGGAGAAGAGTAGAGGGGAGAGCACACATCCCTGGGGGGCATCAGTGCTGATTTTCCGGGTGCGGGATATGATTTTCCCCTGCCTCACCAGCTGCCTCCTGTCTGTCAGGAAGGTGTTAATCCACTAACAGGTGGGGTTGGCTACAGTGAACCGGGTGAGTTTGGAGTGGAGGATTTCTGGGACGATGGTATTGAACATTCAGCTGAAGTCCACAAATAGGACACTTCCATATGCTTCCGGGCAGTTCAGGTGTTACAAGATGTACTGCAGTCCCATGTTTACTGCATCATCCACTGACCTGTTTGCACAGTAGGCAAACTGCAGGGGGGGTCGAGCAGGGGGCCTGTGATTTCCTTCAGGTGGGCCGACATCAGTCCTTCAAAGGATTTCCTGACCACAGACGTCAGGGTGACGGGTCTGTAGTCGTTTAATGCTGTGATACGGGGTTTCTTGGGGACCGGGATGATAGTGAAGCCCTTGAAGCAGGGGGGGGACTTCACACAGCTCCAGTGAGCTGTTAAAGATCAGTGTGAAGATGGGGGCCAGCTGGGTCAGCACAGACTTTCAGGCAGGAGGGAGACAAGCAGTGTGGGCCTGGTGCATGTCTCTGGAAGAGCTAACTCACATCCTCGTCACAGATCCTGAGTGCAGGTCAGTGGGGAGAGGTGAGGGGCTGGCAGGGGGAGAGTTGGTTGTGTGATGTGGCTGGAGAGGGTGAGGGGTGTGAGAGTGGGCTTATCAAACCTGCAGTAAAACAGGTTCAGGTCGTCAGCCAGTTGATGGTTCTCTGCAGTGTGTGGGATGGTCTGCTGTAGGTGTTGGCATCCTGCAGGCTTCCCCACACAGATGCAGGATCCTTAAATGAAAACCTGCTTTTCAGCTCTTCAGTGTAGCCCCTTTTGGCTACTCCGATCTCCTTTATCAGTCTGTTTTTGGCTTGATTGCACAAGATCCTATCTCCACTCCTGTAGGCCTCCTCCTTGGCCTTACGAAGCTGCCCGAGTTTTGCTGTGAATCAAGGTTTATTGTTGTTAAAGGTGCGGAAAGTTTTGGTGGGCACACACGTCCTCACAATAGTTGATGTAAGATGTCACAGTGTCAGTAAGTTTGTCTGGGACTGTAGACGTAGCCTCAAAAACACTCCAATCAGTGCAGTCAAAGCAGGGCTGAAGCTCCAGTTTTGACTCATTGGTCCATTTCCTCAGTTTTAACCACAGGCTTTGCAGATTTTAGTTTCTGCCTGTAGGTTGGGATAAGATGAATCAGACAGTGATCAGAGAGGCCCAGGGCTGCACGGGGGACAGAACGATAGGCGTCCTTTAATATTGTGTAGCAATGATCCAGAGTGTTTTTGTCCCTGGTGGGACATTTAACATGCTGTCTGTATTTTGGCAGTTCGTGGCTGAGGTTTGCCCTGTTAAAATCACCGAGGATAACGAGTAGGGAGTCTGGATATTTGTGCTCCATGTTTGTAATTTGATCAGCCAGGTGTTTTAATGCCTCTTTAACACAGGCCTGGGGTGGGATACAGACACAGACCAGGATAAAGGATGATAACTCCTGTGGTGAATGAAATGGTTTACAGTCAGTGAAAATAGTCTCTGGGTGAGGACTGCATGATTTCTTCTACACCATGACATCTGTACACCAACCTTCGTTTATACTGAAGCAGATTCTGCCACCGCATTTTTTCCCAGTTGTTCCATTTCATGGTCCGCTCAGAGAAGTTGAAAGTGTGGCAGATGAAGTGTGCCCTACGGTATATGCTGACCAAGCCAGGTTTCAGTGAGACACAGGACGGCAGAGCCGGAAACGTCCATGTTTGTTCTGTTCAGGAGCAGCAGTTCATCCATCTTGTTGGCCAGAGTGGACAATCGCCAGGTGGATTGATGAGAACACAGTTTGAATTCCCTGAAGTTCCAGTTTAACGAGCGCTTCCTCTTGCTTCCGGTGGATATTCGGAGGTTTAAAAGTTCTTCCCTGCTGGATGTGATCAGTGACAGCTGGAAACTAAACAAATAAAAACAGAAAAGTACTAGAGAGCACAGAATCAAGGCTGCCATCTGTGGTGCTATCTTGGTTTAGACCATTTTCCAAAAGGTATCTATCAAAGGACACAAGTTCAACAATTGACCCCGAAGATGATCAATCAGTTTTGATTATCGGTTATCATCAGCATAATGCCAGACTAAATATGGCTGACAAGGTATGCTGCATGAATCATATGGTAGAGTAAACCGTAATTACCTGCCACAACAACTGATAACTGCCTCCGCCAAGCTGGCCTACTAGTCCATCTTCAGGGGGTAATGACCCTCTCTCTGATGACCCCCCCCCACCACCACCACCACACATCAGGTTCAACTTCATTCAGGCATTAAAATGAAGTCCCCTTGTTACGGCGCGCCATCATTCCAGTCCATTTCCACTCGCTGTTGAACATAAACTATGATCTTATGGGCGTCCTGCTTCATGTGCCTCCTGTTTGCGGCTCCACATCTCCCGTTCCGACAAAAACAGTAACCGTGATGTAGAAGAGAACAGCAGATACACATTTTTTCTCTTTTTTTGGCAAAAGCAACATTAACCTGCAGGTATTTTTGTTGGGAGGGTTTGTTTTGGCCAGAAATGTTGCTTGGTGGGTTTAGAGAGGTTGTGAAGGTCACAGTGTTTGGTTTCTCCTGTAGTTCTTTTGCTCATCTTAATCAAGGTGTCCTTCTTGGACGACAGGCATGGGCACAAGTCAATAAATACTGGGATGGCATCCAGCGCTTTACCTATGCCCTGTCCAGAGGGTTAGTGGTTGTGTCAGGAAGAGCATCCATCATAAAATTTTACCAAATCAATATGTGGATTCACAAGACCATACGGGATCGGCTGAGGCCCGGGTTAACAACGACCGCCATTGGTGCTGTGCCCTCAGGGTACCGATGGAAACTGTACAATCTGCTGTGGTGACCCCTGAGAAAGAGGGAGCAAGCTGTGAGGAGAAGAAGAATCAAGGTGTCCTTGTATGCTGTAGTGACCTGTAGTTTCAGATTCCTTTGGCTTGATGGCTCCACAGCTCTCACTTATGAAACACAGTGTGTGTGGGTGTGTGTGTGTGTGTATGTCAGATGGATACACACACACACACACACATGCATACAGTTAACTTGATGTTGCAGTACAGTAATATAAATCTATAATCGCCGAATACACTCACACAATACACATAGTACAACTAATACACACAGTACACAAAATACCCAACAACACACCCTCAAAAGAACTGCTGAGCTGCTGTACTGGAACTCTGTCTCTCTACTCCACACAAGCACTGTTTTGTACAAAACCCACAGGATCCAAAGGTTGCTGGTCCAGTACAAGCACAATAGCTGTTCTTTTATTAATGTACTCTAATTAATCCCCGTGAGGAAAGTCATCCTCTCCATGTAACCATCCTACTGTATAGCAGCAGGGGGCAGCTGCAGTGCCCGGGGACCAACTCCAGTTCTTCTTTCCATTGCCTTGCTCAAGGGGCACAGGCAGGAGTATTAATCCTAACATCCATCCATTATCTGAACCGCTTATCCTGCTCTCAGGGTCGTGGGGTTGCTGGAGCCTATCCCAGCAGTCATTGGGCAGCAGGCGGGGAGACACCCTGGACGCAAGTCTTTTTGATGGTGGGAGGAAACCGGAGCACCCAGAGGAAACCCACACAGACACGGGGAGAACATGCAAACTCCACACAGAAAGGACCTGGGACAGCCTGGGGTTCAAACCCAGGACCTTCTTGCTCTGACGAAACAATGCTGGCCACTGGGCCACCGCGATGCCCGACACCAATACTCCTGGTAAATAGTCATTACCCTCCTCATTTCAACCTGTAGAAGAGTTATTTAAAGGACTACTAGTAAAAAGTTTTCACCCTTCCCATTTAAAGCCATCCCAGCGCCAGTAAATAGTCAGTGCCCTTGCTTGAAGAAATGAAATCCCTGCCTGTCTCTATCTGTATACAGTCTGGGCTCTCACTATTGATCTGGATCTGGCCGCTCTTTCCAAACTGAGTCCTGCTAAGATATTCAATGAAATATTTAGTTTGCCTGGCCTGTGCTTCTCCCTCCCTCCAAATCCAGCCAATCCTTCCCAGTCGTACCTGCTGATCCAAGCTCTTCTCTATTTATTTTTTTTTGCTGTTGCTTTTTTGCCATGCCTGGATCTGGCCTGCAGTTTTCCGTGTGCGGTGCATAATATAAAGCCAGTTGGGTCCACATCGCCGCACAGTAAAGGCTGAAGTGCACAGAGAACATAACAACACTGCTCTCTGCCTCGCTCATTCAGCGAGAGCGTTACGGGGGTTATGAGCTGAATCCTCCTCCCCAGCCGCCATAAGCCCCCATGCTGCCGAATTACTGCACCGACATACAGCAACACACAATGTCTGGACTGAACACATGCACAGCTGTGTTGGACAGAGAGACAGACAGAGACAGAGACGGGAGGGGGGGGGGACAGAGAGAGCGACAGACAGACAGAGAGAGACAGACAGAGAGAGAGACGGAGACAGAGAGACAGACAGAGACAGAGACGGGAGGGGGGGGGACAGAGAGAGCGACAGGCAGACAGAGAGAGACAGAGAGAGAGACGGAGACAGAGAGACAGGGACGGAGAGAGACAGAGAGAAAGAGACAGAGAGACAGACAGACAGAGAGAGAGAGAGCGAGACAGACCGACACACAGAGACAGACAGAGAGAGAGAGACAGAGACAGAGAGAGACAGGAATGGTAAGAGACAGAGCAAGAGCGAAAAAGACAGAGACAGAGGATGTGGGTCAGTGTGTGTGTGTTTGTGTGTAACAGAGATAATTGTGTATGTGCAAATGAATTTATACGTGCATTACATCTCTATGTGTATGGTGTATACATGTATGTACATCTCTACCTATGTGTATGATGTATACATGTACATATCTATGTGTATGATGTATACATGTACATAGCTATCTATGTGTATGGTGTATACATGCATGGGCATCTCTATGAGTATGATGTATACATGTATGTACATTATTTGTATGATGTATACATGTATGTACACATATGCGTATGATGTGTGCATGTATGTAAATATATATGTGTGTGTATGATGTATACATGTATGGACATCTCTATCTATGTGTATGATGTATACATGTATGTACATTATTTGTATGATGTATACATGTATGTACACATCTATCTGTGTATGATGTGTGCATGTATGTACATATCTATGTGTATGGTGTATACATGTACTTACATTTCTATGTGTCTGGTGTATACATGCATGTGCATATCTGTGTATACATGCATGTTCATGTCTAGCTATGTGTATGATGTGTGCATGTATGTGCATATCTATGTGTATGATGTATACATGTATGTAAATCTATGTGTATGATATGTATTTACATTTCTATGTGTCTGATGTATACATGTATGTACATCTCTGTGTATGACATATACATGATGTACATCCATATCTATGTGTATGATGTATACATGTACATATCTGTGTATTATGTATACATGTACATATCTATGTGTATGATGTATACAAGTATGTACATATGTGTATGATGTATACACATGTGCACATATCTATGTGTATGATGTATACATGTCTGTACATATCTACCTATGTGTACAATGTATACATGTATGTACGTAGCGATGTGTATGATGTATACATGTATATGTGTCTACGTATGAATGTTTGTCTGAGAATATGTGAGTCGTGTGCAGTCGATTGTGATGTGTGTGTGTGTGTGTGTGTGTGTGTGTATCTGTGCTTGCATGCTTGTTTACTTGTGTTTGTGCGTGACAGACAGGAAGGAAGAGAGAGAGAGGGCCAGCCGGAACAGAGACCTATTTGCTGCTACCTGACCATTTACATTACTGTATGCTGTGTATTTTGTATATCTTTAATAGCGTGTTGTGCTATGTGTAGTGTGTGTACTTTTGCTGTACCCTGGAGAAATTCAAAGACAAATCTCCACCGAGGTGGACAATAAAGTCAGCCAATCACAGAGCGCATGTATGGACCATGTACAAACGGACCCCGCTGGCTCGGTTCCGCAGTCTCATCTTCATGTTGTCTGTGCAGAGTGCAGCACGCACGCCATGCTGAGCACCACACAAACACACACACACAAACACACACCGACACCATGAATACAACAGCGCACAGACATTAAACATCCTGAACATGCAGCCACAGCTGGCCAGTTTAGATGCCTGATCCACCACCAACACACCCCCAAGACTTAATTAGCATCCTCATATTTCCTGTTCGGAAGAAAACAAACACAAAAGGAAGAAAACCGCAGGGAGCGTATCCCCAGATCACCTGCGATGCACTCTTATTACCTCTCTGCTGTGAATGTGAGAGGGTAAAGCATCCAGTAAAACTCTGTTAATATCTGTTCCTCAACTCTGCCGCCTCCCCTCTTCCTCCATGTCTCACCTGCTGCCATCTTTTTCATTTTTCCCCTTTTTTCTCCCAATTGTAGCCAGCCAATCACCCCACTCTCCCAAGCCATCCCGGTCGCTGCTCCACCCCCTCTGCCAATCTGGGGAGGGCTGCAGACTACCACATGCCTCCTCTGATACATGTGGAGTCCAGAGGCGGCTGGTGCTAAAAAACTTTGGGGCGGGGGGCTATTTATCTTGGTGCAGCACACCTGACAGCTGCTTTAATGTCCACACAGTCCCAGGGTAATTAAGAAGGACCATGTAGCCTATAGATGTTATCAGGGTTGGTAGACGGTGGATGATTGACAGTCGAGACGAGGCGTCGTGGTGGGTGTGAACATGATTGACAGCCACGAGAATTGTCCAATCGCATTACATCAAAAAACATTAAAACAACACCAATTCACTGCCAATAAAAGTGGGGGTGTCTGAGGACACAGAACTGCGCCCCCTGGAAAACCTGAAGAAACCAATCAGACAACATCCTCAGGTCACCTGCTCGCCACAAGTTTGAGGGCCTACATAAGGTATGGTTTGGCCGGCGCCCCTCATCCAGGAAGTATATGTATTCAGACAGAAAGCAACCAAACACCATTTGAACCAGTATTTAATGCTGCTGACAGGCGCTCACAGACTGAATACTCTTTTATTTCATCATTATTTGCATTATACAACTAAATTACATTTAACATGTTAAATAGATTTTCATCTCTTGAAATTTGAAGGGGGCGATGCCCCAGCACCCTGTACTGGCCAGCCGCCACTGGTGGAGTTGCCAGCAGCTTCCTTTCACCAGACAGTGAGGAGTTTCACCGGGGGACTTGGCGCTTGGGAGGCTCACGCTATACACCCAGGTCCCCCTCTCCCCCAAACAGGTGCCCCGACTAACCAGAGGAGGCGCTTGTGCAGCGACCAGGACACATACCCACATCTGGCTTCCCACCTGCAGACATGGCCAATTGTGTCTGTAGGGACGCCCAACCAAGCCAGAGGCAACACGCAGTCTTCTTTTCAACCTGAACAGGTACACACAGAATTCACAATCCACAGTTCAGATTCACGCTCCACATTCTGAGTCTCAGTAAATGTTCCTCCCTCCCACGTTGTTCTTAAGTTGCTCTGATGTATTGTGATGTGCTTTGCATTGTTATGTACAGAATGTGCAATTTACAAACCCCAAATTCCAGTGAAGTTGGGACGTTGTGTAAAACGTGAATAAAAACAGAATACAATGATTAGCAAATCCTTTTCCACCTATATTCAGTTGAATACACTACAAAGACAGGATATTTAATGTTCAAACTGATAAACTTTATTGTTTTTTTTGCAAATATTCCCTCATTTTGAATTTGATGCCTGCAACACGTTCCAAAGCAGCTGGGACAGGGGCGTGTTCACCACTGTGTTCCACCACCTTTCCTTTTAACAACACTCAATAAGCGTTTGGGAACTGAGGACACTACTTGTTGAAGCTTTGTAGGTGGGATTCTTTCCCATTCTTGCTGATGTACGACTTCAGTTGCTCAACAGTCCGGGGGCTCCGTTGTCGTATTTTGCGCTTCATAATGCGCCACACATTTTCAATGGGAGACAGGTCTGGGCTGTAGGCAGGCCAGTCTAGTACCCGCACTCTTTTACTACGAAGCCCCACTGTTGGAACAAGTGCAGAATGTAGCTTGGCATCGTCTTGCTGAAATAAGCAGGGACGTTCCTGAAAAAGACGTCGCTTGGATGGCAGCACATGTTGCTCCAAAACCTGTATGTACCTTTCAGCATTAATGCTGCCTTCACAGATGTGCAAGTTACCCATGATGCCATGGGCACTAACACCCCCCATACCATCACAGATGCTGGCTTTTGGACTTTGCGCTGATAACAATCGGGATGGTCCTTTTCCTCTTTAGCCCAGAGGACACAATGTCCATGATTTCCGAAAACAATGTGAAATGTGGACTAGTCAGACCACAGCACACTTGTCCACTTTGCGTCAGTCCATCTCAGATGAGCTCGGGCCAGAGAAGCCGGCGGGGTTTCTGGGTGGTGTTGATATATGGCTTTGGCTTTGCATGGTAGAGTTTTAACTTGCACTTGTATATGTAGCGACTAACTGTGTTAACTGACGATGGTTTTCCCAAGTGTTCCTGAGCCCACGTGGTCATATCCTTTACACAATGATGTCGGTTTTTAATGCAGGGCCGCCTGAGGGGTCGAATTTTGGGCCTTGCCGCTTACGTGCAGAGATTTCTCGGGATTCTCTGAATCTTGTGATGATATTATGGACTGGAGATGAGGAAATCCCTAAATTCCTTGCAGTTGTACGTTGAGAAACGTTGTTCTTAAACTGTTGGACTATTTGCTCACGCAGTTGTTCACAAAGTGGTGACCCTCACCCCATCCTTGCTTGTGAACGACTGAGCCTTTCGGGGATGCTCCTTTTATACCCAATCATGACACTCACCTGTTTCCAATTAACCTGTTGACCTGTGGAATGTTCCAAACAGGTGTTTTTTGAGCATTCCTCAACTTTCCCAGTCTTTTGTTGCCCCTGTCCCAGCTTCTTTGGAACGTGTTGCAGGCATCAAATTCAAAACGAGTGAATATTTGCAAAAAACAAAGTTTATCAGTTTGAGCATTAAATATCTTGTCTTTGTAGTGTTGTCAATTGAATATAGGTCGAAAAGGATTTGCAAATCATTGTATTGTTTTTATTCATGTTTTACACAACGTCCCAACTTCATTGGAATTGGGGTTTGTACTTTAAGTATTATAATTTGGTTGATTGACTGATTAACTGACATTTCATCAGTGGAGACTGACCAAGATGGACAGTCTAACCATGAGAAAAAAAAATGGTGTGTTGCCTGATTTAGGAAGGAAATGTGTGTCTCTGTAACCAGCGTCTCTATGTAGCTCATTTCTAGCTGCAATTTTGTTGAAATCGAACCTGACGTTTGAGATCCACTCACGTCTGCGTTTTCGTGACGGACCTGATTGAGGCCCGTCTGGTCTTAAGTAGGACACAGGGGATGACAGTGAGAAAAGGGAGATGTCGGTGATGTTGAAGATGATGATGATAATGACAAGAGTGCCTGATCACACTGGCTCGCTCAGCGAACCTCATTTTTGACAAAAACAGAAAGGATGAAGATTCTCTAATCATCGGCTCAAAACAGTGTTTTGCCCGCACTGCTGGGCAGGAAACAGAGAGTCAAGCATCCAGACAACAGCACATCATAATGGGGTTTATTATAAAATGACTCAAAATAAACCTGGACAGCAAGGAGCTCAAGTGATTGGTGACTAATATCTACTGACGTATTAGATTTAGTATGGCTCTAACATAATTGATAAGTAATATCAGAATCAGAATCACAGTTATTGCCAAGTACAAGAGCAAATAAGGAATTAGTCTTGATATGTTAGTGCAAATAACAGTAAATAGTAAAGATAAAAGTTCAAAAGAATAATATATAAAATATATATACAAGATATATGCAAGATAGATCAAGCAGGTCACGACTGGTACGATGAGAATGACAACGAAATCCAACAGCTCACTGACATCAAGCGGCAAACCTTCATTGCCTGGCAAAATGACATCAACTGCAAGGCTAAAAGACTAGCCCATGCCAAAGCAAAGGCAGCTGTTCAATCTTGGGGTAGGCAACTGAAGAACCAGTGGTGGACAAGGAAGGCTCTGGAGATCCAGCAGCTTGCTGACTGTGGGGATACCAGAGGTTTCTTCAATGCCACAAGAGTGATATATGGCCCCAGCCACCGTTGCCTAGCCCCCCTTCGCTCCAAAGATGGGCTAATGCTGCTGAAAGATAATAATTCAATGACCAACAGATGGAAAGAGCATTATGAGGAGCTACTGAACAGGGACACAACTCCTGAGATGGAGGCCCTTGACCAACTCCCTAAACAACACATCAACGAGAATATGGGAGCACCACCCAGTCAGAGCGAGGTGCAGGATGCCATAAGGAAGATGAAGAACAACAAGGGTGCTGGACCTGACTGCATCCCAGCAGAAATCCTGAAGGATGGTGGGCCAGTTCTCCTTAGTCACATCCATGCCCTGCTCCTCAAAATATGGGAAAAGGAGGAAATCCCTTCATGACTTAGGGATGCCTCATTGTCTCCTTTACAAAGGGAGACAAGGCAAACTGCAGAAATTACCGTGGCATTTCCCTCTTATCCACCACTGGGAAAACTCCTGCCCAGGATTTGGCTAATAGACTCCTCCCCCTGTCAGAAAACATTCTCCCTGAGTCTCAGAGTTGATTTCGCCCAAATAGAGGTACCATGGACATGATTTTCATTGCTCACCAACTACAAGAAAAATGCACGGAACAAAATCAACCACTATACATGGCCTTCATAGACCTCACTAAAGCCTTTGACTCTGTGAACCGTCAGGCTCTCTGGCTGATTCTGTCAAAAATTGGCTGCCCGGACAAATACATCCGGATACTGAGACTATTGCATGACAATATGTCAGCCACAGTACTCAGTGGCAGTGGAGATGAAACGGAACCCTTCAGGGTTCACATTGGAGTCAAGCAGGGCTGTATCATTGCTCCCACCCTGTTCTCCATTTTCATTCCTGCTATCCTCCATCTTATGGGTAAACACCTGCCACAAGGAGTCAGAATCACGTACAGAACCGACGGACAACTCCTGAACATCAATAGATTCAGGCTAAAAGCAGAACCACCACCATATCCATCATGGAACTGCAGTATGCTGACAACAATGCCCTCGTCGCCCATTCAGAAGAGGACCTACAGTTCATTCTGGATGCTTTTGCCAAGGCATACAAGCAGCTTGGTCTGTCCCTTAACATAAAAGAGACCCAGATCCTCTACCAGCCACCACCCAAGACATGCATGCCCAGCCAAGGGCGAAAACTCCCTGTTTTTTTTTCATTGTGCCAGCCAAAGTGCCTTGTGTTGAGGGTCACACAATAAAAATTTTTTTTTAAAAAATCACTCTCGAAAAAAAAAAGTCCAAAACCAACCAGTTATTATGGAAAAATTGACAAAGATAAATGGATGTTCATTTACTAATCAGTGAGAGACATGAGAGCAACGGGATGAGGCAATCCTGATGTCGGGGCTGTATTCTGTTGTGGCAAGCCTGAGGCACTGGCCAAGATGTGCATCGGAGAGTCTGTTTCTTTCCTGGCTCTTGAACAAGGTCATTGAAGAAAATGATGACTCACATGTGTACGTGGGGGGGGGGGATTGTGAGTAGGAGCATTGCAATAGCTCTCATGTTTTGAATCAAGTTTGGGGAACCACGGTGATCCAAAAGTCACTCACCCCAACCTCCTTGTGTTGTGCTTTGAGCAAATCAGATGTTCTCATCTCCAAGACCTCCATCTGAAGAGTTGCCTCATCTATGGAAGGCAGCCTTTTGGCCTCTGCAGTCCACTGGCCGTCAGCCGAAACGGAGAACGGCCATCTCAGAAAGAGAAGGATGTCACCCTAAACTAATCGTTCCTTGAAGTTTTCTGCCAGACTAATCATGAAATCCTTCATCGCTGGATCCTACCACATTTTCATTCTTTTCGCAATGTTCCCACAGATGTGGGAACTGCAACTTTCTCCCATGAATGTCTCTCCAACAGGTTCAGACGCTACATAAATTGGGGCTCCCATACTAGCTTATCAGTTAGCACTATTTAAAGCTTCAGAATGCTAATTTTCAATAGTAAAATGTACAAAAACAAGAAACCCACACTCTAATCCCAGCGGTGCCTCCAATTTATGTAGCGCCTCTCTAGCGGGTTTGGCTATAGTGAGAGGTGGCTATCCTGTGTTCTTTAAAACATCTAATCAAATAAGTGGGGTTTCACTAATAAACATATCAGCGTTTAACTTGTATGTGTGTAATTACTACTTAGTAGGCTATATGCAATACTCTTTCATTCAAAATCACAATTTAAGCATTAATTCGTACACTTTAGAATTAAATTAGAATGTCTAGAATTACTTGTAATCCGTAAACACTCTTCCACTTTTAAACAGAAAATACTCTTTTTCTTAATTAACTTAAAATATCAAAAGTAGTCATTCACCACCACTGTGTTATAAGAAGTATAAAATATTTACTTAGAAAATATTGTTCAGTGTTTAAATGCTTCATTTTCAAATATCTTTTGAAATCTCCCAGTCAAATGCATACACATACACACTGAAAACATAAGGGCCCAAGAAAAAAAATAGCCGGCAATAACCTAGCCTAGTTTCAACTACCCAGTTCGACTGATGCAGGCCTGAGTGTAGCTTGTGAACGTTGTAGCCTTAAACAAAATGGCTGCTTCACCACGCAGGCAAAAAACAAAATGGCTGCTTCACCACGCAGGCAAAAAACAAAAGAACGGTACCTTTCTTCAATGGAATGTAGCCTCCAATACACAAGGTCCAAGGCGGCAGCAGCAGGAGGAGATATGACAAGAAGATTCACGATGAAGAGAAGACTCACGCAGTTGACGATCTCGGCAAAGTCCACCACTCGGCAACGCTATCCAGCTCCGTCGGGGTCTTTGTTCGTCGTCCGTTTCGCAGTTCCACACAGGCTTTACTAGTCCAGGTCGCTGGTCGCTAGCTTGTTAGCAAAGTCCATGCAAAAGCACTAGCCACTAAGTCAGCAGCTAACTTAACCTTCCTTCTGTCTTCTTGTGCCGAGTAGTTCACTCAAAACGGACATAAATATCACCATTAAAGTTTAGTATAAGAGTCCTGGTTGAACACTTTCACTAAAAATGGTGTACACATTAACATAACATTTCGTGTTTTCCTTTTCAGCAGACCACACGCTTCTCACGTCTTACTCGTTTGTCGCTCTCTCTCAACTTACTTCCTTGTCCTTTGACCTCCAATGTGATTGGCTCATTCACCAGAGTTTCAGAAATAAACTAAATTCACAAAACATTTGTGTACCTCTTTCTTCCTATTCTTACAGGCATTTTTAAAGCATTTTCACGTATATTATTACACAACAAATATTTAACATTTTTAGATGCTGTATTCAGTAAAACATGAACATTACCCAATATGCATTTCTCTCATTGAGCAAAATCATAACTTCCTTGCTGGTCAATGAATCTTAACGTTTTAACCGTAAATTCTATTTATTAAACTATGAAATTATTTATTCAAAATGATATCTTATAATAATGAATACATTTCAACAGGGTTACATTCTCATCTGTGTTATCTATCCATCAATCTATCTTATCTATCATCTTATCCATCTATCATTTTTATATCCGTCCATCCATCTATCCATTTAACCCAGATGGTCTCGCTTCATCAACTTTTCATCCTCCTTTCTCTGTCTGTTAATGACAGGTCCATCATCACTGCTGAAGGTTCGAGAATGATTCAGGATGAGAGGCAAACAGCTAAGCCAATGGGCTGCCAACTGGGGATAAATCCTCTACAGCAACTCACAGGAAGTTAATTTATATTCTGGTTTGATATAAATGTCTGTGCTTGTGCTTGTTGTACTGTTACTCATTACTATGAGAGATGCATGTGTACTGTGTCTGTATACACAGTACACATGCAGTACAGATGAGCAGCAGACTTGCCATCGCAACAAGCACAATGACCAAGCTCAACACGATCTGGAAAGATAAAAACCTGCAACTGCTCCGCACCATCATACCAACGACTCTTCTATACGGTGCAGAATTCTGGACCCTAACAAAAGCTATGGAAAAAGCAATACAAGCCTCTGAACTTAAGAGCATATAGAGGAATGCTGCAAACCCCATACACAGCACACGGCACCGACACTGAGGTGCTGAACAGAGTTAAGGAAGCTACTGGTCACCATCATAGTTTACTGACAATGGTAAAAAAAGGAAATTAAACTGGTTTGGGCACGTTTGCAAAACAGAAAGGACACTTGCAAAAGACATCCTGCAAGGCCTGGTAGAAGAGACTAGGAAGAGAGGGAGACCGAGAAAAACCTGGGTACACAACATGGAAGAATGGCTTCAGATGAGCGTAGTGGAGGCGGGGAGAGCTGCGATGGATATGGAACGCTGGAAGAGACTGGTTGAGGCTGTGCTCCTACGACCTCCATAGGTTACGGAACTGATGATGATGACGATGTATACACATGGAAATATTCTATGCCTCTGGTCACACACACCTTTTTGTTCTTTATTTACTGCCTTTTGTGTTGGGAAATCTAATGGAGTATGATGCTGCTAACCTGGGTGTCATGACTGATGACCAACTAACCTTTAAGGCCCACGTGGCCTCGATAGCTTGGTCGTGCTGATTTGCCCTGTACAACATCGGGAAAACTAGACCCTACCTGTCTGAGCATGCAGCACAACTCCTGGTACAGGCTCTTGTTATATCACGCATTGACTACTGCAACTCCTTACTGGCAGGTCTCCCTGCATGCACTTTCAAACCTCTGCAGACGATCCAGAACACGGCGGCGCATCTGGTCTTCAACCAACCCAAAACAGCACATGTCACTCCGCTGTTCATATCCCTCCACTGGCTCCCAGTTGTTGCCTGCATCAAATTCAAAACCTGGATGCTCGCTTACAAAACAGCAACTAAAACGGCTCCCGCCTACCTGAACTCCCTCATCCAGGTCTACACTCAGTCCTGCTCACTACGCTCTGCCAATGAAAGGCTCCTGGCACTTCCGCCACCATGGGGCCTGAGTCACTAGCCGACTCTTCTGTAGTTCCCCGGTGGTGGAACGAGTTGCCAAACGCCATTTGATCCGCTGAGTCCCTCTCCATCTTTAAGAAGAAGCTAAAAACTCAGCTCTTTCTCCAACACCTCCACACCTGATGGTATTAATAATAATTTTTTTAAATCGCTTCTATGCACCCTATGCATTGCCTTTGTACAATTGAGGAGAAAAAAGGAGGACCCCCCCCCCAAAAAAAGAAGAGTAAATGGGCCTTCCAAACTGAATGATGGTACTTTGACAAAGAACATGTTATTATTCAGGTGTCTGAAATTCAGATTTGACCAGAAATGTAAAGCACTTTGAGTGGCTGTTGCAGCTAGAAAAGCGCTATATAAAATGCAACTTGGTTGACTGATTGATTGATTATTCATGGTATCCATCCGGAGGCACGGGTCCGGGGCGTGCATGCATGAGAGAGTGTGTGTGTGTGTGTGTGTGTGGGGGGGTATTAAAGACAACCTGAGAGCTGCTCAGGACAGAACCCACCGCCCGTCACTCTCTATAAGAATGAATCATGTAAAGACATGGTGCAGTGCAGCTCACCATAAACAGCATCTATTCTTGTACTTTAGTGGAGACACGGCTTCTGTTTCTTCGTAGCCGTGATCATTTGCCTTGCAGTAATTACCAAAAGTAGTTCATCATGTTTTAGTACTGCAGCCCTGACTACCTCAGGGCTTCAACCGCCATTTTACATTTAAGCCTGAACAAATTCATTTTTACCCCAGTTTATTTTTTATATGTGTTCCAGACACTCATTACTGGTGTGCAATATATTACAACTGAAAGAAGTAAGAAAATTACAACCTTGTTTTAAGTTCAAAGTAACGGGGAGTGCAGAAGAGAGGTGAAGAAGAAAGTGCAGGCAGGGTGGAGTGGGTGGAGAAGAATGTCAGGAGTGATTTGTGACGGAAGGGTACCAGCAAGAGTTAAAGAACATAAGGGCTGTGCGAAATGACCAAAAACTCATATCACGATATAGGTCTTTCATATCACGATAACGATACATATCACGATATAGGTCTTTCATATCACGATAGCGATACATATCACGATATAGGTCTTTCATATCACGATAACGATACATATCACGATATAGGTATTTCATATCACGATAACGATACATATCACGACATATGCCTTTCATGTCACAATAACGATACATATCACGATATAGGTCTTTCATATCATGATAGCGATACATATCACGGTATAGGGCTTCCATATCACGATAACAATACATATCACGAAAAAACTCAGTACGCACCTGTCCAATCCAGAAACTCTGGATGACCAGTGAGGTCCGGGATGCAGCATTCAAGTCAGGTAACTGTGAGGCCTACAGCACAGCCAGATCCAACCTCAAAAAAGGCATCAGAACAGCCAAACATAAATATTCCCTACGAATAGAGGACCACTTTCACAATAACTCTGATCCCCCCGGCGAATGTGGCAAGGCATTCAGTCCATCACAGACTACAAAAGCTCTAATCGAGGTCCCACTGTCCATGATGCCTCCCTGCCAGACAAGCTAAATAATTTCTATGCCCGCTTCGACAAGGACAATACTGACCCAGCCACAAAAATCCCCAGCCACCCAGAAAACCAGGTGCTCACTCTATCAGTCGCAGAGGTCAGAGAATCACTGCGCAGAGTGAACAAACGGAAGGCTGCCGGACCAGACGGCATACCGGGTCGGGTCCTCTGGGAATGTGCCGACCAGCTGGCTGAGGTCTTCACACCTGTATTTAACCTCTCACTGTCCCAATCTAAAGTCCCGGCATGCTTTAAGACCACCTCTATCATTCCTGTCTCCAAGAAACCAACATCTACATGTCTGAATGACTACCGACCCATAGCACTCACCCCCATTGCCATGAAGTGCTTTGAAAGACTGGTTCTGGCTCACATCAAAAACATTACCCCCCCCCCCCCCCCCCACATTCGACCCACATCAGTTCGCCTACCATCCCAAAAGGTCTACTGAGGATGCCATTGCCACTGCCCTGCATGTTGTTCTGACCCACCTTGAACTTAACAACACATATATCCAGATGCTGTTTATAGATTACAGCTCTGCCTTCAACACTATCATCCCTGCCAAACTAACCACCAAACTCCTCTCCCTTGGCCTCAACCCCTCCCTCTGTAACTGGACCCTGGACTTCCTGACCAACAGACCTCAGTCTGTTAGGTTAGATGACCACTCCTCCTCCACCCTGACCCTCAGCACAGGTGCCCCTCAAGGCTGTGTTCTGAGCCCCCTCCTTTTCTCCCTCTTTACCCACGACTGCCTGCCAACTCACCCTTCAAATGTTATAGTTAAGTTTGCAGATGACACCACAGTCATTGGCCGTATCACCAACAATGACAAGGCAGCCTACAGAGATGAGATTGAGCACCTCACATCATGGTGTACTACCAACAATCTTGTCCTTAATGTGCAGAAGACAAAGGAGCTGATTGTGGACTTCAGGAGGTCTAGAAGCTGCAGCCACTCCCCCATACACATCAGTGGGGTGGAAGTGGAGCGTGTCTCCAGCTTTAAATTCTTTGGAGTCCGCATCAGCGAGGACCTTTCGTGGACATTAAACACCCAGGCCCTTGTGAAAAAGGCCCAACAACACCTGCATTTCCTGAGGAGGCTGAGGAGCGCCCGTCTACCCCCCAAAATTCTCACCAACTTCTACCACTGCACCATAGAGAGCATCCTGACCATCTGCATCTCAGTGTGGTACGGCAGCTGCACCTCAGTAGACCAGAAAGCTCTGCAGCGGGTCGTCAAGGCGGCCCAGCATATCACCGGTACCCAGCTCCCAGCCATAAAAGACATTTATCACAAACGCTGCCTTCGAAGGGGTCTGAGCGTCAGCAGAGATCCCACCCACCCCAACCATGGACTGTTCTCCCCCCTGCACTGCTACAGGAGCCTCAGAGCCCGCACTACCAGGCTCAAAAACAGCTTCTTTCCACAAGCTGTTGCCCACCTGAACCTGGCCACCCACTGAATGTCTGTAGATATTTTTAAATATTTTGTATTCGAGCTCTCTTTTAACATTTTTAGCTTTTAGTCTTCATGTATTGTTTTCTTATACTGTGTTTGCTGTGTTTGTCTGTCTTGCATTGTTTGGTGAAGCCACAGCCCTCATTTCCTTTTTAACATGTGCCTGCACATTGTTTTTAATCACAATAAATTGAATTGATAACGATATATATGACGATATAGGTCTTTCATATCACGATAACAACACATCACGATATAGGTCTTTCATATCATGATAACAATGCATATCACTATATGTCTTTCATATCACAATAATTATACAAATCACGATAACGATACATAAAACGATATATGTCTTTCATGTCATAACGATACATATATGTTTTTCATATCAAGATAACAATACATATCACAATAATGATACACATGACGATATAAGTCTTTCATATCGCAATCACGATACATATCATGATATAGGTCTTTCATATCATCACAATACATATCACGATATGTCTTTCATATCACGATAACGATACATATGGCGATATAGGTCTTTCATATGACGATAACGATACATATAACGATATGTGTCTTTTATATCACGATAACAATACATATCATGATATAGGTCTTTCGTATCACAATAATGATACATGTCACCATATAGATCATTTTCTGTAAATTCAATGAATAAACAGTTTATGTAAAATGACCACATGGAAAGGCCTATTTCTTATTATATTTTGAATTATATACTCGACAAATAAAAGGTACTTACTTATATTTGATTATTTTTCTCCTTTTATTTAGAACCTTTGTGCAAATTTTTAATGAAGCATGTAACAAAATATAAAATATTAATGTCTAAAATATAAAAAGGTAAATAGAAAAAACACTTTTCAACAATAGTTGCATAGGTGGTAAAAGAGGCTATTGGTGTTTGAGTCTTTTGTGGGGACCGGCGTATGGCATATTTTGCAAAGTACAGTTTTCTGCTCCATGTCAGACTTTCCATACCCAAACCACTTCCATATGATAGAAGAAGCTCCTTTTTTAGGTACAAACTCCTCGTTTTGCCCTGACTGGCCGGAGTCCTTCTGTTCGGAATTACCGCGTTCTGTGTTTCGTTCACTGTCCTCCATGTTTGTATTGCCTTCATGCAAATTTCCTGCCTACATCCGTGCTGTGCAAAGAGCGGAAAAGATCGTCCCAATGACGTAAAATACTGCTGTTAAGACTGTGATTTGCAACACAATGAAATAAACAACAGAGCTTAATATGAAACAATAGATGTTTTCCATCTTCACATGATATATATCGTCGTATCACACAGCCCCAAAGGGAAGGTTTACAAGATGGCTGTGAGACCAGCTATGTTGTATGGTTTGGAGACAGCGGCACTGATGCTAAGACAGGAGGTGGAGCTGGAGGTGGCGGAGTTGAAGATGATAAGATTGTCATTGGGAGTGATGGAGGACAGGATTAGGAACAAGTATATTAGAGGGAAAGCTCAGCTGGACGGTTTGGAGACAAAGCAAGAGAGGCAAGATTGAGATGGTGTGGACATGTGTGGAGGAGAGATGCTGGGTATACTGGGAGAAGGATGCTGAATATGGAGCTGCCAGGGAAGAGGAGAAGAGGAGGTTTATGGATGTGGTGAGGGAGGACATGCGGGTGGCTGGTGTGACAGAGGAAGATGCAGAGGACAGGAAGAGACGGAAACGGATGATCCGCTGTGGCGACCCCCAACGGCAGCAGCCGAAATATTAGTAGTAGTAGTAGATGGTGACTGTTTTACCAAGTTTCCCCAAAAACTGAATTGTAATAATAACGCCTGGTACCTTCCTTCATTGTCTGTGCTGAAAGCTCGGTGGTTTTGAAGCTTTACTGCTGCACAATGTGAACACATGCAGAGGAGAGGTATCGAGCAGTAAATGATCACTCTATTTCAATGTTATCAAGGCAGTCGATATCAGATTCATTTACAATAACGCACACTGTGGTCACCCGTCAACGAAGCAAATCAAGCCGTTTTGTCAATGACGAGAATAAATAAAGCGCATATTGATCTTCGTTTACGGCAACAAACTCCATTTGCTTTAACTGCTGCTCTCAGCTGCACCGCACAAATTCACCCACTATGATGTAATCTGCTGAAACCAGCCCGCTTTGCTCTGCATGTTGCTGAGCCGCCCTCCTTTTGCCAGAGTCCACCGTTTCATTGATTGGAATCACGTTTTACCACCCAACTTAAACTTTACATGAGGTTTACATGACGGCAGCATGAAGCAAAACATCTAGGAGTGATTTTTGATTTTTAATTCCAAGGCTCATTTGCGGGGTATCACAAAAGCAGCATTAGAAGTCATAGCAGGGACAGGGGTAAACTACTGTACAAATATAAAATATTGAGCTCTCAGTTGCGTCTGGTAGTAAGCAGGCTGATGCTTCCTAGGCCTCCAACAAGAAAGTGTAACATTCACAGTGTGTTTGACTCTCTCGGTGTGTGTGTATGTGTGTGTGTGTGTGTGTGTGTGTGTGTGTGTGTGTGTGTGCGTGTGTGTTGGGTTATGGATGAACTCTGGCAGATCCTTAATTGAGGGAACTCCCGCTCCATACCTAAACTGAAGACCCATTGGAAGACCTTTTTACGACATCAGGCAGTTTTATGGAATGTTCAAAAAGGTCATTAAGCCACTACTGCTGGACAAAGGTAATCATGGGCTCTGTTGACAATGGAGAATCCCATGGAAGTATTAATGGTTGTTTAAATAACTGGCTGCAGTAAATTAAATGAGACTATTTTTTGTTTTTAACAGTGAAACACTCAATCTCCATGATGAAGGCTTTACCAGACATTTTCCCATCACCTGTGGCTTCACCCAAGAAGTTAGGACATGCAAGTGAGGCTACGCTTCACATTCCTGAGGTAAGAAGTTTGTGGATGTATAAGAATTTTCACATTTCTTGACCATACGATGATAAGAGTGTGAACTGCTTTTGTGGTCATAGTTGTTTTTCTCTGAGAAAAGCTGAGCCGGAAGGCAAAGCTCTCAAGTTACCAGTCAATCTTCGTTCCAGCCCTCACCTATGCTCATGAGCTTTGTGCAGTCACCAAAATGGTGAGATCGCGGATACAAGCGGCTGAAATGAGTTTCCTCCGTAGGGTGTCTGGGCTCAGCCTTAGAGATAGGGCGAGGAGCTCAGACATCCGGAGGGAGCTCGGAGTAGAGCCGCTGCTCCTTCGCGCTGAAAGGAGCCAGTTGAGGTGGTTCAGGCATCTGATCAGGACGCCTCCTGGGTGCCTTCCTTTGGAGGTTTACCAGGCATGGCCAACTGGGAGGAGACCCCGGGGTAGACCCAGAACTCGCTGGAGGGACCACATGTCCAATCTGGCCTGGGAACACCTTGGGATCCCCCAGAAGGAGCTGGAGGGCGTTGCTGGGGAGAGGAACGTCTGAAGTGCCCTACTTAGCTTGCTGCCTCCGCAACCCGACCCCGGAGAAGCGGCTGAAGATGAGATGAGATAAGATGTTTATCTCTGTGTGTTTGTGTCAGTCTGCAGAAGACCCCAACACCTTTCTTCAGGTGAGACCACTCTCAGCCCTGTTGTGATTGTCTGCGAAACCAACATCATACTGACCATTGGAACCATGCCTGTGGTGACCTTCCCACATCTTCACATCTGTCACCATCTTACAATGCTGCAATTGCAAACATTCCCCAATCCTCTGTGACTAGTAAACACAGCCACGGTAACCCTGATCACAGCAATTTGCATATGAAACCCATCATTGGTTTGGGTCGTTATGCCACTGTATAAGGGTGGGGACACCTGCAGTCAGGTGAGACTGAAGAGGTCACTTAGATGATGATGAAACGTTTCTGTCAATAAACAGATGAACTGATTGGAGTTCCTTTAATTTTCTTACCTGGATTAGTGGGTGTTCATTAAGGCATGCACCATTTTCAAGATATCTTTTCTAAAATATGGCCTTATTTCAAGATGATGGCACAAGCATTTGTAAGCACTTTTTTCCAAGATATTGAGAAAATAATTCTTAAATCTTTTCTTTGCATCCAGATAAAATGTATTTCAGTTTAGTCTGGCTGCATTAGTTTTAAGATGTCTGTGTGTTCTTAGAGCCTAGATAATTTCATTTGTTCTAAAAAATCTTGGCAAGTGAAATTTTCCTGTTCTGTTGCAGATAATGCTGTATATTTTAAGTAATATTTGCCCCCATTTTATTGTTTTTTCCCCCCCCTTGTTTTTGGGAGCTGCCTTTTGCAGTGTAAGGCACGTGGCTTAAGACTCAAAAGGTGACCCTGAGGGAATCTTCCACACTGCCAAAAAATGCCAGGTCAAAATGGGAAAAGAACTGAGCATTTTCAAATAAGAAACTCCCCAAAAAAGAAAAATAAACTGCCCGTGCAGTAAGATATTTCAACTATAGAAGATTTGATGAAACCAGATAAATATTCAAAAACAAAAATTAATAATCTTGCCGTTCTTGATGAGTAAATGATTCTTGAAATAAGATATTTCTGTCAGACTTAAATTAAAGCCTGTCAGAGTTGCTCAGATAGACTGGTTTTGCAACAGAAAAGTTAGAAACTTTTCGATCTACTTTGAGACACATAACAGCACACACACTAACAATGCCATGGTGAGAGTTTAACGGATATATTCATTTCATTCTCCCCACCGGGCACAGCAAATGTTCTGTAAGTACTTAGTGAAGGACGTTTACACTTGGTTGAAAAATGCTGCATCATTACTGAAAACTCTTCCCATTTAAATAGATCTATGTGGTCATTCAAATGAATTCTCAAAAACCATAACATAAGATACAACCATTATGACCACAATGAGACAGTCCCGTGGTGTTTTACCTCGTTTGGTAGCTGCCCATTAGAATGAACTGGACTTTGACACTGACATACACTACTCTGCTACCTTTCTAAGTATATAGCACCGATCGATGAAATTATGATTTTGTAGGAAAAGTACTCAACAAATTAGGAGCAAAATAATCCAGTGATTCAAGCAAACTCTTTAATAGACAGCTGATGATTGCTTATGGCATGAAACAGGCTGTCGGCATCTTTAGTATAGTATGAGAAATTCCGTGTTCATCTTGCCGAGCAAATTACATATTTGTTCTTCCATCAGGGTGGAGAACTGTAGGAATGTGACTGAGCGCATTTAATAACTGCTGAATGAAAGGCAGAAACCAACACTATGGATAATATATCAAAGCAAAAGACACCGCTTCAGACAAAAGACAAAGCACTACTACTACGTTGGGCTGCTCCCGTTAGGGGTCGCCACAGTGGATCATCCGTCTCCATCTCTTCCTGTCCTCTGCATCTTCCTCTGTCACACCAGCCACCTGCATGTCCTCCCTCACCACATCCATAAACATCCTCTTTGGCCTTCCTCTTCTCCTCCACCCTGGCAGCTCCATATTCAGGATCCTTCTCCCAGTATACCCAGCATCTCTCCTCCACACGTCCAAACCATCTCCATCTTGTCTCTCTTGCTTTATCTCCAAACTGTCCAACCTGAGCTGTCCCTCTAATATACTCGTTCCTAACCCTGTCTCCAAACCATATAACATAGCTGGTCTCACCACCATCTTGTAAACCTTCCCTTTAACTCTTGCTGGTACCCATCCATCCATCCATTATCCAAACCACTTACCCTGCTCTCAGCTGGAGCCTATCTCAGCAGTCATTGGGCAGTAGGCAGTGAGACACCCTGGACAGGCCACCAGCCCATCACAGGACACACACACATACACACACACACACACACACACACACACACACACACACACTTCCCACCTAGGGACAATTTAGTATGGTCGGTTCACCCGACATACATGTCTTTGGACTGTGGGGGGAAACCGGAGCACCCGGAGGAAACCCACGCAGACACGGGGAGAACATGCAAACTCCACACAGAGGACGACCCCGGGGCTCAAACCCAGGACCTTCTTGATGTGAGGCGACCGTGCTAACCACTGCACTACTGTGCCACCACTCTCGCTGGTACCCTTCTGTCACAAATCACTCCTGACAGTCTTCTCCACCCACTCCACCCTGCCTGCACTCTCTTCTTCACCTCTCTTCTGCACTCCCTGTTACTTTGGACAGTTGACCCCAAGCATTTGAACTCATAAACCTTCGTCACCTCCACTCCTTGCAGCCTGACCATTCCACTGTCCTCCCTCTCATTCACGCATAGTTATTCCACCTTGCTCCTACTGACTTTCATTCCTCTTCTCTCCAGTGCATACCTCCACCTCTCCAGGCTCTCCTCCACCTGCACCCTACTCTCACTACAGATCACAATGTCATCCACAAACATCATAGTCCACGGAGACTCCTGCCTGATCTCGTCCGTCAACCTGTCCATCACCATTGCAAACAAGAAAGGGCTCAATACAAAACACAGCTCACAATCTATATTCAACAATCACCTCAATGATAAAACAGAAGTGGATGTTTAACATGAAGATCTATCTGGTAAAGTTTAGGATGGTATAGTAACATGTTTCCCCAGTCTGACCCACAAAGAAGAAGGATTTTTCTTTCCTTTCTTTTTTTATGGGCATGTTATCTATCCATTTCTCCGGCTGTAAATGAACTCGGGAGTTGTCAGGAGTCACACAAAGGGGATGAAATCATCTAGAACGAAGAGGGAACAAAACAGATTAAAGACAGTAAATGTCTACTGCTTACCACTTGGAGAAGCAATCATTCCCTCAGCCATGGCCTTTTCTTATTTTCTCTCTTCTTCTGTGGTGATCCCCCCTCCGCTCCCTTGCTCTCTCAAGCTTTTATCTGGTTTTAGAGAAGCAGAGGAAGAGAAGAGAAAAAGAAAGCGTTGAAGTCACGGGTAAGCTTATAGCCCACAGTGGGAATCAATACACAAAGACCATAATTTTAGACACATTTTGAAAACAGAGTCCTCAGACAGTCTGACTGGTAGACGGGAGAGACACAGAGAATCGATAATGGCAGCGGGTGACAGCAAATCACCGAGCTCTTGGCTATATATGCCACATTTTCAAAACCCTCACAAACAACAGAAACTGCATGGGACCCACATCCTTTCCTGAGTGGAGCTCATAGTGGTCAAAACCGTTCCGGCTCCACAACCAAACGGATTTCTTTATGAGAACTTTCTTATCAGTTTTTTTTTTCTGTCCTTACCAAACAGTCTGACCTAAGTATCTCAGCACCCCCATCTGCTCCTCGCTCCACCATAATGACTCCCTTCATCTCCACTACGGGGAAACACAGAGGATGGTGATTATGCAAAAGGCATGCCTGAGATGTTAATGCTGTGACGGGGTAGGGGGGGGGTGCAAGATAGAGTTATCTCATCTTCAAGTCCAAAGGCTGAGACATTATAAAAAAAGAAAAAGAAAAAAGTTGGATTCAGGACACTTGTTAAAATCACTTCTGACACGCTGTGCTATTAGTACACCATTAAGAGTTCAAGGACAATAGCCGTCCTGTTTTTTGATCATTTAGCCATTGGATCCTCTCATTAAGCCCAAACCCAGGTTTCCACCATGCCGGCGGAATATTGATAGGCCATGAAAGAGTGACTTTGTTGAATTTATAATAACCCCCTTTTTCGTCTGCCCTTGCTTCTGCGGATGAGGAACAAGTCTGGGTCGCTCCGGAGTGGATAAATGACTTCCTTGATGTTGAGCTAGCTCCCCCTTAATGCTCAGATGATAAAATGGATCCATTCTGGAAAACTAAAGGTACTTTCTTCCCCACCTCCTGGATGCCATTTGTGATCTAATGGGTGTCCTGGACTTCTCCCTCCCTGTGCATTGTATGGGAGCTCCTCTTAGACCCACATTCACTGCACCTGGCAAATAAAGTGGTCATGAAATACGTTGCTGCATAAAAGATCCTCTGTACTGAAACATGTAGACTGGTTTCCAGTTGTGAGTTCTGCAGCTAGCTCGGCCTTTTCTTCATCCATGAGTGCACAGACCACCATGAGGAACCAGGACATGCAGAAGAGCAGCCAGGAGGTTCTCCTTCATTATGCCACCACAAAGCATCTTAATACGCAGCAGCATCTGGATGCCGTTATCCTTAACAGAGCTTCGTTAACATTTGTTTCTTATCAGCGTCTGCCCAAACCCAGATAATCAGGGCTTTATTCCGGGGGGAATAAGGGGTATTAAACCATAGCCGAAAGCTAAAGCAGATGGACGCTCCTCATCAACACTGGGATTCAGGTTTTAAGAACAAAGTGAAATGTTCACCTCTAGAGGTCAAGAGGTGTTGTCACGTCATACAAATGCATTTACATGAACATCTCCTCAACTACAGTATGAGCTTCTTCAGGGGCAGCTCGGCGTAGGAGCGTGCTCGTAGGAGCGTGCTCGTGGGAGTGTGCTCATAAAGGCATTTACAGTAAACCATAAACATGTTATCTGTCTCTGAACATTATGTACCTGACTGGGTTCTTAACAGTGGTCCTGAAGTGCTTTACTTCATCAAAATGGTTTCCTTCTCCACATAGAAATGTAATCTGTGTGTGTGTGTGTGTGTGTGTGTGTGTGTGCAGTGTTTCTTAGAATTCTCTATCTGACAGGTGCTTTCTTAAGGGCCTTTGTATCACAGAAAGTTATTTTGACTTTCTGTGGTTTTCTGGTCTAGGCTGCAGCCGGTCCTGAGAGAGATGGAGAGCGCGTGAGCAAGAGAGAGAGAGAGAGTGACAGAGAGCAAGAGAGAGTGACAGAGAGCGAGCGAGAGAGTGACAGAGAGAGAGAGAGATGGAGAGAGAGTGAGCAAGAGAGAGAGAGTGACAGAGAGAGAGAGAGATGGAGAGAGAGCGAGCAAGAGAGAGAGAGAGAGATGGAGAGAGAGCGAGCAAGAGAGAGAGTGACAGAGAGAGAGAGAGATGGAGAGAGAGCGAGCAAGAGAGAGAGAGAGAGAGAGAGTGACAGAGAGCAAGAGAGAGTGACAGAGAGCGAGCGAGAGAGTGACAGAGAGAGAGAGAGATGGAGAGAGAGTGAGCGAGAGAGAGAGAGTGACAGAGAGAGAGAGAGATGGAGAGAGAGCGAGCAAGAGAGAGAGAGAGAGATGGAGAGAGAGTGAGCAAGAGAGAGTGACAGAGAGAGGGAGAAAGAGTGACAGAGAGAGGGAGAGAGTGACAGAGAGCAAGAGAGAGAGTGAGCAAAAGAGAGTGACAGAGAGAGGGAGAAAGAGTGACAGAGAGAGGGAGAGAGTGACAGAGAGCAAGAGAGAGAGAGTGACAGAGAGCGAGCGAGAGAGTGACAGGGAGAGGGAGAAAGTGACAGAGAGAGGGAGAGAGTGACAGAGAGCAAGAGAGAGAGAGAGAGATGGAGAGAGAGCGAGCAAGAGAGAGAGAGTGACAGAGAGCGAGCGAGAGTGACAGAGAGAGGGAGAAAGAGAGTGACAGAGTGAGAGTGAGAGAGTGACAGAGAGCAAGAGAGAGAGAGAGAGATGGAGAGCGAGCAAGAGAGAGAGAGTGACAGAGAGAGGGAGAGAGTGACAGAGAGAGAGTGACAGAGAGCAAGAGAGAGATGGAGAGAGAGCGAGGAAGAGAGAGAGTGACAGAGAGAGAGTGACAGAGTGACAGAGCGAGGGAGAGAGAGTGACAGAGAGAGAGCAAGAGAGAGCGAAAGAGATGGAAGAGAGAGAGAGAGATGGAGAGAGGAGCAAGTGGGCGAGTTCAGCGCGAGGGAGAGAGAGTGACAGAGAGAGAGTGACAGAGAGCAAGAGAGAGATGGAGAGAGAGCGAGCAAGAGAGAGAGAGTGACAGAGAGCAAGAGAGAGCTGGAGAGAGAGCGAGCAAGAGAGAGAGAGTGACAGAAAGAGAGAGTGACAGAGAGCAAGAGAGAGATGGAGAGAGAGCGAGCAAGAGAGAGAGAGTGACAGAGAGCAAAAGAGAGATGGAGAGAGAGCGAGCAAGAGAGAGAGAGTGACAGAAAGAGAGAGTGACAGAGAGCAAGAGAGAGCGAGAGAGATGGAAGAGAGAGAGAGATGGAGAGAGAGTGACAGAGAGAGAGTGACAGAGAGAGAGCGAGCAAGAGAGAGAGAGTGACAGAGAGCAAGAGAGAGCTAGAGAGATGGAAGAGAGAGAGAGATGGAGAGAGAGCGAGCAAGAGAGAGAGTGACAGAGAGAGAGTGAGAGAGATGGAAGAGAGAGAGAGTGACAGAGCGAGGGAGAGAGAGAGAGTGACAGAGAGCAAGAGAGAGCGAGAGAGATGGAAGAGAGAGAGAGAGAGATGGAGAGAGGAGCAAGTGGGCGAGTTCAGCTGTGGAGGAAAACCTAAGCATAAGCAGCACGTTGTCTCTTGTCCTTGTGCGGATCAGTGGTCCATACGTAATCCTAATGAGAAGTGGCAACACACACGGACACATATAGTGTGTGTCGCCTCTAATTGTGTTAGAAAGCACCGCCATGTCCTGCTTGCCCCTAACGACATCATGTTACTTGCTGCAAAAGGGTTTTTCTAGGTTGGAAAAAAATAAATGCAAAAATAAAATTGAAACAAGAACGTACACTTCCACAAATAATAAGTTAGTAATCAGTCAGCCCTTTACATGTTATTTGACACTGTAATTACAATGTTAGTTCTTCATTTAGCAGACACTTTTATCCAAAGTGACATACCCCTGACAGGTAATACAACACAAGCGAGGATCTCGTCAGGAGACGATGAAAGTAAGAGCCAACAAACTAGGTTTGAGTCCGATAGCACACAAGTGTCAACAGGCAGTGCACAAAGGCAATGCAGAGGGGGTGCATGGAAGCATTTTATGTCTTTATTTCTTTGGTGTACTTTTATTAATAGCATCAGGTGTGGAGGTGCTGGAGAAAGAGCTGGGTCTTCAGCTTCTTCTTAAAGATGGAGAGGGACTCGGCGGATCGACTGGAGTTGGGTAACTACAGAACAGAAGAGTCTGGCTACTGACTTAACCGCCAGCTATCCTTCCTGCGTCTGCGAGGACGAGAGGGTCTGCGGCACGGACATGTCCTCATCAGAGGGGGTCCGCGTGGACATCTGCGTACCTCCATATTTTTGTGTCCGAGTGGACAAGGGCGCCACTGCGCATGCGCTGGTAAACAAACGTGGACGCCGACTTTGAAGAGAGGCCGTGTGAAGAGGTTCGTCGTTACGCTCATCTTTATAATTCGTTATTAAAACACTACAAAGATAAAACCTTCTCCCGTCCACCACACGCATTTCCTGCGCCGTGTTGAACTCCCCGTCCGTGGTCCTGGTGGGATTGAGCAGCCGCGCACACCATTTTCTTGCTTTCACTTCTTTTTCTTTTTTTTCTCCAATTGTGCGAAATACAACAAACAAAGGAGCTCTTCTTCTTGCTTGTATGTCGCCATGTTGCCCGGAAATAAGTAACGCCGATCTCCTGCGCATGTGCGAAACGCGCGCTCCAAGCAGGCGCCCGCTCTGGAGTATATCCAGGCCGCGAATTTACGAATCCTACTATGGCCACGCCAAGGCCCGCCCTACTCTGTCTGTGATTGGCTAACCCTATCCCTAACCTTAACCAGCGGAGGCAACGAGTACTAGCCAATCAGAGGCATCGGGTCTTGGTGTGGCCATAGTAGGATTCGGGGTCTTGGTGTGGCCATAGTTAGGATTCGGGGTCTTGGCGTGGCCATAGTTAGGATTCGGGGTCTTGGCGTGGCCATAGTTAGGATTCGGGGTCTTGGCGTGGCCATAGTTAGGATTCGGGGTCTTGGCATGGCCATAGTTAGGATTCGGGGTCTTGGCGTGGCCATAGTAGGATTCGGGGTCTTGGCGTGGCCATAGTTAGGATTCGGGGTCTTGGCGTGGCCATAGTTAGGATTCGGGGTCTTGGCGTGGCCATAGTTAGGATTCGGGGTCTTGGCGTGGCCATAGTTAGGATTCGGGGTCTTGGCATGGCCATAGTTAGGATTCGGGGTCTTGGCGTGGCCATAGTTAGGATTCGGGGTCTTGGCGTGGCCATAGTTAGGATTCGTAAATTTGCATCCAGGCCCCGTTGTGGCGGAAGTGCCAGGCGCCTTTCATTGGCAGAGCGTAGTGAGCGGGACTGAGTGTGGACCTGGATGAGGGAGTTCAGGTAGGCGGGAGCCGTTTTAGTTGCTGTTTTGTGAGCGAGCATCAAGGTTGTGAATTTAAAGCGGGCAGCGTCTGGGAGCCAGCGGAGGGATATGAACAGCGGAGTGACATGTGCTGACCAGACGCGCCGCCCGCCCGCCGTGTTCTGGATCATCTGCAGAGGTGTGAAAGTGCGTGCAGGCAGACCTGCCGGTCAGGAGCTGCAGCAGTCAATGCGTGATAGTACAAGAGCCTGTGCCAGGAGTTTTCCCTACCAGGAAATATCCGATGAATGGCAGATAAATTATGTCGAAAAATCCGAGAATTTCTCTGGTACCCGAGTTGTCGAGTTGTGCCGTGAATAAAACGTGTCACCTCGCGAACGTTGCAGGAGATAGATTTTGTAATAGCTGACGTTAAGAAAACATCATATTTACTGCATTAAAATAATCTGTAAGTGTTTTTTGTTCTCCTCATCATCTGGAGAAAACAAAAAAACAAACTTATAAAGGCTTTGCAAATGTGCTTTAAACCCAAAAAGCGTTTGCAGCAACATTCACCTGTTTGGACTAGCGCCACCATGGTTTCTCCTCTCACACAACAGCGTGTGAATGAATGCTGACCAAATCAGAAGAAAAGCTGCACCAATTTGCTAAGTCAGATGCGCCAGGTTCCCGCGGACCACGTGGACGCAGCAGTAGGATGACCAGCCCGGAGCAGCCCCACCTTCAGGACCACCAGCCTCTCCGAGGAAGAAGAGAAGGGTCCAAAGCTGAAGAGCTCAGATTTTAGTTTGAACAAAACTTCTGGTGTCCTACAGCAGTTGCGTGAGTCTGCTGGAATGAACGGAGTTGTCGGTCTTCCTCCTTGTGGGTTGGCGTGGAAGCAGACAGTTTTGTTGTGGTTTGTTTTTTGTTCCTTATGCAGATGTGAGGAGCATGTCGCCGGCGTGCCATGGGGCCACGGCAGCCTTCCAGTGCATGTAAAATGAAGAGACAGCGTGTGTTGCAGAGATAATTATTAAACATGATGAAATTGTCAAGATGACATTACCCACGAGGCCTGAAATTATACAGTACTGCTATAGGGTGAATTTACATGATAGGATTTACCGCGAAGTGACCCGTAATCTTCACGCAGGAGGAAGAGTAGGAAGCATTTTGATTCATTTATTTTTGATCAAATGCGTTGTTCATATTTCTGATGCAAATTCAAGATCCAACATAGAATTCCTCTTTGAACACGTTAAAATATATGCAGCAAAAGAAAATAATAGCTTGAGATACACACAACATATTCAAAGGTGCAATGCTTGATTCAAATGTAAACCAAAGGTTCACCCCACTACCAAAACACACACCACAGAATTAGAAGCTGCCTTCACTCCCACGTTGATTGATGGGTCTCTTACTGCAGGGACTAACAACATATAAATCCATCCACTATCCGAACCGCTTATCCTGCTCTCAGGGTCACGGGGATGCTGGAGCCTATCCCAGCAGTCACTGGGTGGCAGGAGGGGAGACACCCTGGACAGGCCGCCAGACCATCACACGGCAAACACACACGGCGCACACACACACACACACACACACACACACACACACACACACACACACACACACACACACCAAGGGACAATGTAGTACGGGTGAGTCACCTGACCTACATGTCTTTGGACTGTGGGAGGAAACCGGAGCCCCCGGAGGAAACCCACGCAGACACGGGGAGAACATGCAAACTCCACACAGAGGACGACCCGGGACGACCCCCAAGGTTGGACTACCCCGGGGCTCGAACCCAGGACCTTCTTGCTAGGAGGCGGCTGTGGTAACCACTGCGCCACCGTGTCGCCACAACAAATAAATCCAAGTTTTTAATCTTTTCTGATGCTGAAAAAGGTTTGTTCACATCCCTAATTGGTTGTAAAGTTTGGAGTAAAACAGACCCATATTTTCAATTATTATCAGCTAAGAAGGACACAAGATGCTTATTTTATATCAACAATGGCAACTCTTCAGGTATGATGCCAACCTTAACACCTATAACTTATTATGAAGTAAATGTTGACTGCACAGTGTAATGGCTACAGAATCCCTATAAGCCTCGCTTTCAAGCTTATAGGGAACCAAATTCTGTCTGCCACGGTAGGATCTCGTGGGAGAATAAGGCTCGATTTGCAGCCAAAGGAAGTGCAAAATCAACCATTGCGCAACCAAAGTACGAAGAGGATAGGCTTTTGTTTTCCCCGATAGCTACTCGTAGTTCAGTAACCAGGAACACTGTCATTTCACTTCAGCCCATTAAATTAAATTAAAAAACACAGCCCACAGCAGTACAACACAAAGACAAAAACACATCCCAAAACTAAAGAACACATATATCCAAACTAAACAAAAAAATCACTGTCCAAGGGAACGAAGACCAGCCATGATGACTGTTGGAACCGCCGGTCTGCATCAGCTAGCAGTTAGCTTAGCCTGCCCCGCTTCCGCGTCCTGTCAGAACGCCCACGACGTTCCCTCCTCGGGCGCAGCTCCAGGCAGGGGCCGTGGTCCCCGGGCCCACCGGACGAAGCAGACCAAGCACTCCCAGCTGATCCAGCGCCAGCTACCCAAGCCAGACACCCTCGACACACCTCCCCGCACTGCTCACGACAACATCAAAAACACCACAGCCAATGCCAGGCGAGGCCGCTGCCAAACCGCCCTCGGTGTTATCGGAACTGCTGGTCTGCATGGGCTAGCAGTTAGCTTAGCCTACCTCGCTCTCCCAGCCGACCCAGCACCAGCTCTCCCAGCCGTCAAACGAAGACAAAACGAAGACAAAACTCAGACGTGGACAAAGACACTGCATGGATGGTACTGCGTGAGGCCCCTGCAAATGCGAATTTGTGCTGCCATCTTCCCACACCGGAAGCGGAGTTTATTATCTCCAGTTAGCGGAGTTCTCAGCTCCGGTTATCAGCGGAGTTAGTTATCTCCAGTAGCAGAAATGGCAGACGGTGGAACAACCGAAGTGACGGTGGAAACTCCACCTGGCAAGAGCCCCGTTGACAGAGGGAGCAAAGAAGGTGAAGAGAGAGAGTGAGAGAAACAGAGGTAAAACAAAGGTGAACCTCGGACGGGCGTTCACTCTATGGAGCGAGTGCCAGTGTTGTATCAAACTCTGTTTCCCCATCGAGATCGACAACACCCGCGACTTGAGAGGGTTCCAAACAAACAATTCAGCTGGCATTATTTCTACGGGATCAGGAAGTAACACAACCTGCACACTTATCAGTACTACTGGATGTTTTACTCTGCCGTCATCATGGCGCTGAGATCGGGGTTTCTAGTCCGAACTGGGATTCTAACTGTTGTTTCTTGCTTTGGAAAGTAGACAGGTGCTGATAAACGGAAAGCCATCTGGTTGACTTCGCGACAGCGGCTCGGACAATAAAAACACTTGGAAATGTAAGGGGGGTAACACTGACAAGTTGTCCGCTTTAAATCCAAATAGAGCTGGCCAATAACTCACTATAATTGTTTATTGTCTCACAATGGTTTTGTATCAGTAATACATTTGGATATTGCCGCCTCATGATATACAATTTTGATGTCTAAATGAATAATAATGAAAATCTATTAAGTAAAATTTCTCATAAAATGAGGTCCGCGATATTAGTTGCAGTGGTGTAATGGAGGGTCAACACATCTAAATGCAGTTTCCTCAACTTTTTAAGGGATGGCATCACTTTTCATTATGTAAATTCATAGTGTAGATCAAAATGTCGATATCGTGTAAAATCCCTTATGTTTGCTCCGAATATTTTCTAGTTCAGCATTGAACCCACAGTAGTAGGTACATGCAGGCCCCCTTCAGGGTCTTTACATTCACTACGCCTTCAACAGTCTTCCTCCCTCAGCTAATATGATCATATGGAACACTTAAGAGTTGGGATGAATGACCTGGACATGAAACACGTCGTTTCTTCACTTCCCTTCCTCTCTTTTGGCTGGAGAAATGACGTGGAGAGCAGGAGTCCCTGCTGGATAAATACACGCTTTTATGAAGTACATATCATCGCCAACACCGCCCGGCTGACAGTTTGGCAGGTGCAGTCACACCGATCTCACCCATCTTCCCCCTCGGCTATCTGTGGCAGCAGCAGCAGTGAAATATGGACGACGGTAAATTGAGATTCATCAGCCACACCTGCCTTGCTCACTGAAATCTATATTCAATTCCGCAGCATCTGTCATGGCGTTGGCAGGCTGAGGCATGTTGGGATTGAGAATCACTTAAGTGTTTTGAAATTAAGTGTGTGTGGTGGAGAAGTCTCGGTTCTCTCTCGCTCGCTTGCACTGGTCAGCATCACAGTGCACAAAACACTCCTCAATGGGTCTCGGGGGGGGGGGGGCAACACAGTCGTAGTAAACGGATAAACTGGTGGAGGGCAGATAGAAGCCATTTTGCGATGACTTCACGGAAGGTGAAGTCACCTACAACGCCTTTCTTTCACCACATCGCAGTACTAGTTTTTGTTTTAGATTTGGGTTTACAGCTCACACGAGAGTCAAAAAATAACATTTGAACAACACCAACTGGTATATCATAGCACTACTACATGAAGTAGCAGTAGTAGTAGTACTCGTGATACATAGTAAGCATATCATAGTAGTACCATTTAAAGTAGTAGTGGTTGTACATTTGCTAGTCATATCACAGTAGTGCTAAGTAGTAGAAAAACATGTTTTACATGTAAAAGTGCTATATGAAGTAAAAGTGGTGGTACACTAGCTAGAATAGTCATATCATTGTAGTACTACATGAGGTGGTAGAAATGTATGTTACATAGTTATATTAGTACTACATCAGGAATCAGGAACACTTTGTCGTTTCCTCTAGCCCACGGCAGTATAGCACGAAGACAACAACACATCCAAAACCTACAAGAACACACATACCCAAACTAACACACATGCCCAAACTAACACATATATCCAAACTAAACAAAAAAATCACTGTCGAAGGGAACGAACACCAGCCAGGAGACTGTCGGAACTGCCGGTCTGCATGGGCTAGCAGTTAGCTTAGCCTGCCCCGCTTCCACGTCCTGTCAGACCGCCCTCGGCGTTTCCTCCTCGGGCGCAGCTCCAGGCAGGGGCCTTGGTCCCCAGGCCCACCGGACAAAGCAGACCAAGCTCTCCCAGCCGATCCAGCGCCAGTTCTCCCAGCTAGACACCCTCGACACACCTCCCCGCACTCCTCACGATGACATCAAAAACACCACGCCAGTCAACGCCAGGTGAGGCCGCCGCCAGACCACCCTCAGTGTTATCAGAACTGCCGGCCTGCATGCGCTAGCAGTTAGCTTAGCCTGCCCCGCTCTGCTCTCCCAGCCATCAAATGAAGACAAAACTGAGGCACAGACGTGGACAAAGACACTAACTGGACGGTACTGGGTGAGGCCGCCGCAAGCGCGAATTCGTGCAGCCATCTGTCCAGAGCCCTAGAAAGAGAGAGTTACGTCAACTCCGTAGACGTCAGTGGGCCAATTATTTAACAGCAATGGCGGATCATGGGAGCCCCGGATAGTTCCAAACAGTGCGACCCGGGGCAATAGGATTTCTATGGCGAAGGTATGTTTCTCGCATTAATCAAAGGTTCTTACCTGGTACAGGTAAGAATCTAAAGTTGACATTTTAATGATGACCATTTTACAAGCACGCTTGAATCAAATTAACGATGTAATTTAAAGCGTGATAGCCCATCAATTTCAAACAAAATATTAGTTTTAATGTTCCTACACATGCGCATAGAATATGTGTCACGTTGGAATATATCTATATAGAAATGTAAAAATCTGAAAATATTGGTTAGTAGTTACCAGAAATCACGGCTAAGCAGTTCATTTAAATGACCCGCCAAGCTTCGTTTGGAACTATTCGGCGGCTACATGAACCACGTGACCCTCTCGCATTCTGACCCCTCAGTGATGTAACTCTCTCTTTCTAGGGCTCTGCATCTGCCCACACCGGAGCAACATGAAGTGGTACTACTGGTACATTGGCTGAAGAGCAGTCAAAACACAGCCAAGTGTACATGTCATGTCCAGTACATTGTGTCTTAGATCATCAATAGGCGGTGAATAAGGGAATCCAAGTATAAAACACATGTACAGTAACACAAAACAACACAACAAATTCATTATTTATGTTCAGTAATGCCAACAAGACGATAATCCAAAATTGCTCAGATTTTCTACATTTTTGATTGAGATGAACTGCTTCTGCCAAGTTCTCATCAGCTCCACAGACATTCTGTTATTTCTCCCATAATTCAGAGACAATGAACAGAGAACCAAAGACAACATAACAATGTAGTGTATCTGTGACAACTGCCTGGACAGCTGATGAAATAAACGAGAAAACAAAACCAGGAAAACTGGCTGAATTATGCATTTAACCCAGAGTAACATGACTCCATTTTGTTGGAAAGAAATCCTCAAAATGTTTCCCTTGTTGTCTGTCGGCTGAACAACCCTGTCAAAGTGACGACCAGTGATGTGACGACGAGGAAGTCGAGGGCGTGAAATTTTCTATTTTGTTGCAACGCTCAACCTCCATTTATCTTTACGTCATGCTAATAAAATGCTAATAAAGGTTCCTGATTGATGGGAAACAAGAAAGGTAATGATGTACCGAGCAGCAGAGGTCAGGCTTCTTCATGGAGGCTTTGCATGTGCGTTTAAGGAAGAAAAAAAAAAAGGTTAAAAGTGTGACACTTTTTAAGGGCGTCTGTTTGGGGGGGAGGGGGAACTGGGGGGAATAGCATGATCCTGCCACGCGCTATGTCCCCCTGGTGAAACTCCTCACTGTCAGGTGAAAAGAAGCGGCTGGTGACTCCACATGTATCGGAGGAGACATGTGGTAGTCTGCAGCCCTCCCCGGATCAGCAGAGGGGGTGGAGCAGTGACCGGGACAGCTCAGAAGAGTGGGGTATTTGGCCAAGTACAATTGGGGAGAAAAAGGGGAACCCCCCCCCCAAATGTGTGACCCTTTTTACCTTACAGACTTTTTCTAAATTTCCCCCCCTTTTTCTCCACAATTGCATCTGGCCAATTACCCCACTCTTCTGGGCCATCCCGGTCTCTGCTCCACCCCCTCTGCTGATGCAGGGAGGACTGCAGACTACCACATGACTCCTCTCATACATGTGGAGTCACCAGCCGCTTCTTTTCACCTGACAGTGAGGAGTTTCACCAGGGGGACGTAGTGCATAGGAGGATCGCACTATTCCCCCCAGTTCCCCCTCCCCCGTGAACAGGTGCCCCGACCGACCAGAGGAGGCGCTAGTGCAGCGACCAGGAAACAACCCACATCCAGCTTCCCACCCGCAGACACGGCCAATTGTGTCTGTAGGGACGCCCAAACAAGGTGGAGGTAACATGAGGATTCAAACTGGCGATCCCCTTGTTGGTAGCAATGGAATAGACCGCAACATTAGCTGGACGCCCCCACCTTATAGACCTTTTACCTTTAGTTTTTGACCTTTGACACTTGTGTGCTGTGCGACACTATCTAGACGGACATGACTGGTACACGCTTGTCACGTCATCCACCTCAGGCATGTGTGTCAGTAACCTGCTGACAAGTCTTCCAGCATCTCTGATATATTCTCTGCACCCCGGCTCCTCAGCACCTCTTATTTCACCTGGATGAGTCAGTCCTGGTGTATACATGTGAAGATCGTTGCACTGTGTTGTTAATTCTATGTTAAGTACACTGAGAGCTACCAAACCGGACTCACATTCCATGTGTGTGCAAACCTACATGGCCAGTCAACATGACTGTGACTGGCTTGCAATACATACGCAGTACTTACGCAGGTAACTCTGACTCACACTACATACGCAGTACATACGCAGTACATATGCAGTATATATGCAGTACATACGCAGTACATATGCAGTATATATGCAGTACATACGCAGGTGAAGGTCAGCGACCGTCTGGTCACAGTGCAGCTCACTAATTGCTCAGTCGCAGTTTAGTTTTCACTATTTACATGAATGGGGGTTTATAATGGATGATGACGATGATGATGATGGGGGAATGTTATCAGCTGAGGTGACAAAGGGGTCAAGGTTCAACTTGGCAGGTTTGATTCTGCACTAGAAAGCGAGGCCAGGCGGAGCAGAGCAAACACGAACAACAACAAAGCATTGGGGATGAGTGTTTTTTTGTTGACTCAATGAAATCGGTATGGTGAAGGAAGGCGGCACGCCCGCTCGCTGACCCCACCCCCCCGCCCCAACCTCACTGACCCTCACATCAAACCTCAGCAATGTGCCTCCGCTGAGGTCACTGCCGCTGCTGCGCCACACTGACCCCGAGGTCAGATGGAGATGATAACGGGGTCGAAGTGACGTGGGCTTCAGAAAACCAGAAGAGAGAGCTTCTTCAAGATGTAACAAGAAAGACAAAAACTAAAAAAGGTCTTAATGAATTCTACTGCGGCACAACTCCTCCAGGGTGAAAAGGCTCTTGATGGTTTTTACCTTTTCAAACAAACACTGATCAACATGTCGGATGTCATTATTCATCCTCCAAGAAGAAAAAAAAGAGAGAAATTGGGCTTGTCAACGTTTCTTGCTGAGTCTAAACACACATGACGCCACTTGGGGCATCTGAGGAGACACCCCATCCAGGGTCGTGTCGCCCCATCACAACAGCAGAGAGACGGTCTGTTTCTACAGCCTCCATTTTGACCTCTTGTCGCCGGTGTCAGTAGCCTCACACAAATGTGTAACGGCAGCAGTAAAGCTCTTTATTAGCTCTGGGAGAACAATGAGCCGTGTCAGCTGATGGCGGAAGACCCCCCTCCTGGTTCCCACATTGCTGAAACCCAGGACATGATAATCAATCGGCACGCTTCATTTGGTTTATGTCTACCTCCGAACCTTCCCAGTGGAAAAGAGATGCTGCTGATTTCCAGCCGCCAGAGCTGTTCAGCGTCTCCTCAGCTCTGCTGCTGAGGCCCGGCACCCCGCGCTGCAGGACAGCTGTCAATCACAGCTGGCTGGCACATGTACGTATGGATTCACATGTTGTTTAATTATATGGGTATACACAGTCACACATCTGAATTTACGATCCCAGATTAGAGATTACAGGCACACAATGCTTGGCACTGTTGCTCTTATACACGCTTGTTTAAAAAAGAGAAGTGCACCTGGGACTTCTGCTGACGTGTAGCCGAGTTCTCAAAGTATGTATTAATAATAGTTAATCTATATAATGTGTGTATTAATAATATTTTATCTAGCTATTCTATTGGCTGGCTAACGTTACACTGAAATACATTTTTAAATAGCCACTAAAAGCCAACAACTAGCTAGGTATAGTGTGGTTACCCCTCTTTCTCTATGTAAAGCGACCTTGAGTACCTTGAGAAGCGCTGTATAAATAATGTATTATTATTATTATTAATTTTCACGTTTCCTGTTTTACATCCTGTAGAGCCGGGTCCAAACTATGGACCTGAGGCACTATAGGGCAGATGTCTCTTGATTGACAGTATTCGTTGTAGTATGTGGGCTGTTCCGAGTAGGGGGATCTTCTGGACTGCATGGATGTTGGTGTTTCCTGGGATACGGTTGGTGAACTTTTCCATTCCCTTCTTCATGAGTCCTAGAGCTCCGATGACCACTGGTGTTGTTTGGGTCTTCATTCCCCACATCCTGTTGACTTCAGTCTCCAGGTCTCTGTACTTGGTCAGCTTCTCTGTGACTTTCACTGAGGTGTGTTTTTTGGATGGTGTTGCCATGTCGATGAGCATGCACCTCTTATGCTCCCTGTCCTTGATAACGATGTCGGGCTTGTTGGCTGTTATCTCTCTGTCAGTGTGGATGGGCGTGTCCCAGAGGATGGTGACGTCATTGTTCTCAGTGACCGTGTTTGGCTGATGTTGGTACCACGTCTCAGTGGTCTTGGTCTTGTAACTCCTGCAGATCTTCCAGTGCAGGTATGCTGCTGCCTTGTTGTGCCTGTACATGTACTCGGTCTTTGCCAGTTCCGGGCAGCCTGAGACAACGTGGTCGATGGTTTCTTCGTATATTCCACAGATTCTACATTTTGCGTCTGTTCCATCTTTGATGATGTGATGGTGACAGGATCTGGTTGCCAGGCTCTGGGCTTGTGCAGCGATTATCAGACCCTCCATCTCTGCTTCCAGTCTGGTGATCCTCAGCCACTGATGTGTCTTTGATTGGTCCGTGTCTGCTTCTTTCATTTTTTCGCGTACTTCCCGTGCATTGCTTTTCTTGAATTGTGCAGCTTCTTTATTGCTGCAGTAGATCTGATGTTTTACAATTTGGAGGAGTGAGTCATCTGTTTTTGTCAGGTATGCATCTTGAAGGTCAGTTCGAGTTGGACTAGGCCTCGTTCTCCTGAAGCTCTTGGTAGGAAAAGCCTGTCGACATCTGCTTTTGGGTGGTGCATCTTCTCCATCGTCAGCATCTTTCTTGTTTTTATTATTATTATTATTATTATACTGTATCATAAGGGCCATTTATCACATCTCATTCCCCAAAAAGTTGGATCAATTAGCAGCCAAACGATGGTATGCACTTGTGCTCAATTTTTCCTCCCCTCCCCCGCCCTTTTTCTCCCCAATTGTACTTGGTCAATTACCCCACTCTTCTGAGTCGTCCCGGTCGCTGTTCCACCCCCTCTGCTGATCCGGGGAGGGCTGCAGACTACCACATGCCTCCTCCCATACATGTGGAGTCACCAGCCACTTCTTTTCACCTGACAGTGAGGAGTTTCACCAGGGGGACGTAGCGCTTGGAAGGATCACGCTATTCCCCCCAGTCCCCCCCCCCAAACAGGCGCACCAACCGGCCAGAGGAGGCGCTAGTGCAGCAACCAGGACACATACCCACATCTGACTTCACACCCGCAGACACGGCCAATTGTGTCTGTAGGGACGCCCGACCAAGCCGAAGTTAACATGGGGATTCGAACTGGTGAGCTCCATGTAGTAGGCAATGGAATAAACCGCTACGCCACCCGGACCCCCACACGCCAGCCATCTTCAACATGGAGATGAAATCAGAATCAGCAAGTGACATAAGTAATAAAGGACTCATTACAACCTGACCAGAGATCCGTCTAGTGGCGGCTTAGCTAGTTAAAACAGAGTAATCCAGAAAACACCAGCCACCCCTGACTCAGCACATATTCCCAACTCCTCACCTTGTCCTTAACAGTCAAATAAAGTCTGGAGTCACGTGATAGTTTTGGTGGGGTGAGTCGTGCCTCAAACAACTTAAAAAGCCATCCCGGTCTCTGCTCCACCCCCTCTGCTGCTCCGGGGAGGGCTGCAGACTACCACATGCCTCCTCCCGTACATTTGGAGTCACCAGCCGCTTCTTTTCAGCTGACAGTGAGGAGCGTGAGGAGTTAAGCTTCACAATGAGGAACATTCTGAGTGGTCCAGGGTGGTTGAACAAATCAAAAAAATTTCACCTCGGAGGGTCTGGGTACCGTAGTGGTCTATTCCGTTGCCTACCAACACGGGGATTGTCAGTTTGAATCCCCGTGTTACCTCCGGCTTGGCCGGGCATCCTTACAGACACATTGGCCGTGTCTGCAGGTAGGAAGCCGGATGTGGGTGTGTGTCCTGGTCGCGGCACTAGCGCCTCCTCTGGCCAGTCAGTGCGCCTGTTCGGGGGGGGAGGGGGAACTGGGGGGGAATAGCTTGATCCTCCCACGCGCTACGTCCCCCTGGTGAAACTCCTCACTGTCAGGTGAAAAGAAGTGGCTGGTGACTCCACATGTATGGGAGGAGGCATGTGGCAGCCATCCCCGGATCAGCAGAGGGGGTGGAGCAGCCACGAGGATGGCTTGGAAGAGTGGGGTAATTGGCCAGATACAACTGGGGAGAAAAGTGGGGGATCAAAAAAAGAAAAGAAAATTTGACTCTTTCCTAAACTGAATCAACCGTGACTTGAACTGTCTGAACTTGTGACTTTTTTTCTGCCACCGCTCACCTGTGTGACGCCTCTGTTGTATTTGTCATGGCTTTATTTTATTTTTTTATCTTTTATAATTATTCCTTTTTATTATTGTCATTTGTCCCACATGACATAACCTAGTCTAGCATTTTATGGTACGCCATTATTGGTTTCTATATGTAATGTGAATGTTTTGAAAATAAAAATCACAAATAAATAAGATTCTATGGAAGTCTGACTAGCACATCCGAATTCACAAAAAAAGATGTCAAGCCGTCGTCTGCTTGCCAGATTTTGTCATGTTTGCTGACTGATACTGTAAGCATGAAAGACTGATCCGCTGCTGCGTTCTATGATGCATGAACCTGCCAAATGACCTGACAGGATGATTGATTCGCCAGCAGGATGTGAAAATAGTCCCGCCTGTGCTCAGGTGACTTTTTCCAGGAACTGAAATCAAGACTGATTCGTGTTAGAATGGAAGCTGAGACGGGTGAGACCGGTGGCAGAGCGGGATGCTGAGACCGCTGAGACCGGTGGCAGAGCGGGACGCTGAGACCGCTGAGACCGGTGGCAGAGCGGGACGCTGAGACCAGTAAGACTGGTGGCAGAGCAGGACACTGAGACCGGTGGCAGAGCAGGATGGGATTCGTAATGAGGGAAGACGAAGCAGCTGTTGACATGCACTGACCTTTACAAGAAAGCTGCTCCACTCACTTTAGGAGTACTATCTCTACACCCCCCTGGTGAAACTCTTCACTGCCAGGTGAAAAGAAGCGACTGGTGACTCCACATGTATTGGAGGAGGCATGTTGCATTCTGCAGCCCTCCCCAGATCGGCAGAGGGGGTGTAGCAGCCCTGGGACGGCTCGGAAGAGTGGGGTGATTGGACGGGTGCAATTGGGGAGAAAAACGAGGGGGGGGGGGGTTACATCGGATACATTACATATCAGCTGTGTTGACCAATAAACGATATGCTTTAAAACAGAAGAACGACCGGGATTTCACTCCTACCTAAAATGACCATGGGCGGTCATTTTGACCGCCGCAATTTTTAAACTCTATATTGTGTCAAGATAAATACCCAGTTGAGATATTAATGCATTACATAGGTTAGTATCTCTGTTATGAAACTAACTGACACCAAAATTAACATTTTAACAACTATAACACTATTTTTAAACAATTTAAACCAGAGACATGGTCGAACTTGAATAACAAAATTGAAAAAGTGAAAATATTACCTGAAAAACAAAACAGAAAACACATATTGTTAATCTAACAAACGTAACAAGGCCTATAAAACATGACATACAAAAAAAAAAAGAACTGAAAATAAATATTAAAACAGTCCCAAATCTTGACCGGAACTTAAAAACTACTAGAATGACCATGGGCGGTCATTTTGACAAGTGCGGTTTTTAAACTCTATATTGTGTCAAGATAAATATGCAGTTGAGATATCAATGCATTACATATGTTAGTGTGTCTGTTATGAAACTAACTGATACCAAAATTAAAATTTTAAAAACTTTAATACTATTGTAGCGAATTCGGGGGGCAGCCCGAGAACCGCCACAGCCGGGACGCAAACCCGTACCTCCCGCATCGCGGGCGACAACGTTAACCAGTCAACTAAAGGGTCTGCCCCGTTAGCCAAGGGCTAACGTGTCTACTTGTACGTGTACGTTACACTATTTTTCCAAAAATGTATTTATTTATTTTATTTCTTGTGGATTTCCCCCCCTTTTTCTCCCCAATTGTACTTGGCCACTTACCCCACTCTTCCAAGCCGTCCCGGGCTGTGATCCACCCCCTCTGCTGATCCGGGGAGGGCTGCAGACTACCACGTCTCCTCCCATACATGTGGAGTCACCAGCCGCTTCTTTTCACCTGACAGTGAGGAGTTTCACCAGGGGGATGTAGCACATGGGAGGATCATGCTATTCCCCCCAGTTCCGTCTCCCCCTCAAACAGGTGCCCCAACTGACAAGAGGAGGGGCTGGTGCAGCAACCAGGACACATACCTACATCCGGCTTCCCACCCGCAGACACGGTCAATTGTGTCTGTAGGGACGCCAAACCAAGCCGGAGGTAACATGGGGATTCGAACCAGCGATGCCCATGTTGGTAGGCAACTGAATAGACCGCTACGCCACCTAGACGCCCTATTTTTCAAACAATTTAAAATAGCCACTGTCCAACGCCTGTAAATACTGCAGCGCCTCGGTGGTAGTCATGGCGCGTCTGTAACGGCATCTGTAACCAGACATGTTGGACATCATCACACATCAGGTTTAGACTATTTCTCTGCACTGGAGGGCGCTAGTGTGTTTCTAGGACAGAGCAACGAACTTCACGAAGGAAATGATGTGACAACACACGTCGTAAATACTGACATGACGCACACGAGGACGCGCAAATTATGAGACGGTCATTTTGACCGCTCATTGTCGTTTTTGTCAACATCTTATCGTAACTTTTTTGTTTTTGTGTGTGCAATTGATCTAAAACTAATTTTAAATGCAAATATATGTAATTTTAGGAGAATTCAGGGGGCAGCAGGTCTGTATCTTTTTTTTCCACAAAATTATTAAACTGTGAAATTGGTGGCTGTAGTCCATGTACCGTACTCCTGCAGAAACATCTTACACACTAACAGAGCTCAAACTCTCATTAAGAAATACATGCTTGACTTGAAAAGAGATACTCCTGTGATAATTTATCAGAAGTATGGAATGTTTTTCTACATATCGGTCACTAATCACCACTGACAACATGTTTCCAGGCTGATAAGCCGATTACCACGGTGCAATGCAGCCGTGAGGATTAGCCGCAGGTTAATGGATCACTGATAGCTGTTTGTGCTGATTGCTTGTGCATCATTTGTGTGTAATGATAGTCAGTTACAACGCAGGCCACAGAAAGTCCCAGCAGCCACCTTTCTTAGGAGGCATTTTTGCTTTCTGGGACACTTGATATCCATGCTCAGCCAGAGGAAATCAAACCGGCCCATTTTTAAAAACGAGTCTTCCTTTGTCAACAAAGAACTGCTCAGTGCAGAGAAACACAAGAGGGATCAAGAGTCAGAATCGGTTTAATTTGCCATGTCACTTTTCTACTTGAGCAAATCTAGCACGTGTTGCTCACCATGACACTTAAAAAGCAATATGAATATTTCAATAAGCTTAGCGCTATGAGACAATTGGATGTTCCATGTGTGCGCCTGTCTAACTACATCATGTGTATCCTAGACAACTGAAGTAGAAGTCTGTATGTACAGTATGTAAGTAGGAGCTAGTTATATAGTGCAGTCCCACTTTACAGTGTCTAGTGTTAAGGTACAGTAGAGTGACCATGTTGTAAACTATATTCTTGCAGTCATGTGAAAAAAAAAGTACATAAAGTACAGTAAGACTTTCAACCAACACATCTGAACTGAACTGAGACGCCAACGTCAGGAATCAGGAACAACGAAACATGGTTTCCTCCAGCCCACAGCAGTGCAACACAAATACAAAATGTTTCTTTCAAAAACTACAAGAACACACATATCCAAACTAACACATATCCAAACTAAAAAAGAAAATCACTGTCCAAGGGAATGGACGCCAGCCAGGATGACGGTCAGAACTGCCAGTCTGCATGGGCTAGTAGTTAGCTTAGCCCGCCCTGCTTCCGCATCCTGTAAGACCACCCTCAGTGTTTCCTCTTCAGGCGCAGCTCCGGTCAGGGCCGTGGTCGTTCGGCCCACCGGGCGCAGCAGACCAGGCTCCCTCAGCCGACCCAACGCCAGCTCTCCCAGCCAGACATCTTCGACACACCTCCCCGCACTCCGACACCAAAAACACCACAGTCAACGTCAGGCAAGGCTGCTTGCAGACCGCCCTGTTATCGGAACTGCAGGTCTGCATGGGCTAGCGGTTAGCTTAGCCTGCCCTGTTTCCACGTCCTGTCAGAGCGCCCTCAGTGTAACCTCCTCGGGAGCAGTTCGGGGCAGGACTGTGGTCCCTGGGCCCACAGGACGCAGCAGCCCAAGCTCTCCCAGCCGATCTAGCGCCAGCTGTCACAGCCAGCAAACGAAGACAAAACTTAGATGCAGACGTGGACAAAGACACTGCATAGCCGGTACTGGGTGAGGCTGCTGCAAACATGAATTCGCACCGCCATCTTCCCACACCAGAAGCTGAAGTATGGAGGTGTGTCCCGGCAGCTTGCTGAAACTCCTGAACCTATCAGCCTAAAGTTTTTCGTGCACTTATGACTGTAGGATGAATAACCTCTAGTGGTTGCAGTGATTCAAAACCTCCGGAAAATGTTTGTTCTCGCTAACACCGCTCCCTCTCTTCATTCACGCTAGCTCGCTCGACCCATGCTGCTTTCCATCGCTGCCTGATCTGAGTCCACTGTGTGCTACGGTTGACTCAGATCAGGCAGCAACAGTGTCAAAACCAACACATTATGTATTTCGGTATGAGTGTTGAAAGTAAACGAGAAGTCGATCATATTTCCCAAGCCAGCAAATCATTCACTGCTGATCTCAGCACAGGAGAATTGGAGGAATACTGGATGAACCAACAATAATTCATCTTATTCACCTCACAGCAACACGGAAGTGCCAACTCTGCTTTAAAAATGCAATTTCAAAAGAAGGATTAATGAGTCACAGCTGGAAATCATCTCAGTAGCTACAAACCCCAATTCCAATGAAGTTGGGACGTTGTGTAAAACATAAATAAAAACAGAATACAATGATTTGCAAATCCTTTTCGACCTACTATATTCAATTGAATACACTACAAAGACAAGATATTGAATGTTCAAACTGATAAACTTTATTGTTTTCTTGCAAATATTCACTTTTTGAATTTGATTCCTGCAACACGTTCCAAAGCAGCTGGGACAGGGGCATGTTCAACACTGTGTTCCATCACCTTTCCTTTTAACAACACTCAATAAGCGTCTGGGAACTGAGGACACTAATTGTTGAAGCTTTGTAGGTGGAATTATTTCGCATTCTTGCTTGATGTACGACTTCGGCTGCTCAACAGTCCGGGGTCTCCGTTGTCGTATTTTGTGCTTCATAATGCGCCACACATGTTCAATGGGAGACAGGTCTGAACTGCAGGCAGGTCAGTCTAGTACCCGCACTCTTTTACCACGAAGCCCCGCTGGTGTAACACGTGCAGAATGTGGCTTGGCATTGTCTTGCTGAAATAAGCAGGGCAGCCCTGAAAAAGATGTTGCTTGGATGGCAGCATATGTTGCTCCAAAACCTGTATGTACCTTTCAGCATTAATGGTGCCTTCACAGATGTGCAAGTTACCCATGATGCCATGGGCACTAACACCCCCCCATACCATCACAGATGCTGGCTTTTGGACTTTGTGCTGAGAACAATCTGGATGGTCCGTTTCCTCTTTAGCCCGGAGGACATGACGTCCATGATTTCCAAAAACAATGTGAAATGTGGACTCGTCAGAACGCAGCACACTTGTCCACTTTGCGTCAGTCCATCTCAGATGAGCTCGGCCCAGAGAAGCCGGTGGGCGGTGTTTCTGGGTGGTGTTGATATCTGGCTTTGGCTTTGCATGGTAGAGTTTTAACTTGCACTTGTAGATGTAGCGACCAACTGTGTTAACTGACGATGGTTTTCCCAAGTGTTCCTGAGCCCACATGGTAATATCCTTTACACAATGATGTCGGTTTTTAATGCAGGGCCGCCTGAGGCACTGAGGAGGGGAGATATGGTCACCTGGAGGAGATCTGCACTCCTCTAGCTATTTTAAGTTTCTCCTGTTGATTCAAATTCTGCCCAAAGTCGATTTCAGTTAAGTCCACTTAGACAAAACAGCACCCTACTACTTCTGGTACAGTTATCTGTCAACTAAAACAGCATAGTCATTGGAAGAAAATGGCCCGCTAACCAACTGGTATCACGCTTAGTAAATGTAGTTCCAGGCAGTAGACAGTCTTTAGTGGTACACACTGTAAATGCTTAGAGACACTCCAAAACAAAACAAATGCAGTCTTCTCCTCTCTCACCATGCTCAGAATCAGGAACGAGTAAAAAAGGTAGATGAAGAAAAAAAAGTTGGGTAACTGGCTGCACAGTGGTATTATTCAGTCACAAATGGTGTCAGAAGGTTAATGTTGATTTAATAAGCAATTAAATTTAAGCTGCTGTTTCAGATTAGTGGAGTGAATCCCGATAAGAGATTCAAACCATACCCTCTTGCACGTGACCCACATGGGCCCCCTTAAGGTGCAGCGAGGGCCGGTGGAGGAGCAGGAGGGTGTTTGTTAGTTTGCCTTCTCCCACAGAATTACATGGCGTCTTAATCGGCTCAACATTCTCTCGGGCACAAATCGATGAGGTGACTGCTGATATAGACTAAGGGTGGGATGATACTGGATCAAATTCCGAATCGTTCGAGAGTCTTCACGGTTCGAGATGCTCCCTATTTTGCGAGATCGTGTGTATCATTAACACTAGAACTACCAGGATTTCCCTCCTACCTAAAATGACTATGGGCGGTCAAAATGACCGCCGGTTTTTAAACTCTATATTCTGTCAAGATAAATACCAAATTGAGATATTAATGCATTACATATGTTAGTATGTCTGTGAGGAAACGACTGACACCAAAATTAACATTTTAACAACTTCAGTACTGTAGGGAATTCAGGGGGCAGCCGGGAATCCGCTGCAGCCAGGACGCGAACCCGGGTCTCCCGCACCACAGGTGACTACATTAAACAGTTGACTAAAGGGTCTGACCCGTTAGCCAACAGGCTAGCGAGTCTACACATCCGTGATCGTTACAATACTATTTTTCAAACAGTTTAAAATGGCGGCTGTCCAACACCTGTAAATACTGCAACACCTCGGTGGTTTTCATGGTGCGTCTGTAACGGCGTCTGTACCCGGACATGTTGGACATGTTACCTGACAAACAAAATGGAAAACACATACTGCTAATCTAACAAACATAGCAAGGCCTATAAAACCGGACATTAAAAAAGGAACTGAACGTTGTGAAGGAAATGATGCGACCCACACATAAATACTGACATGACGCACACGATGACGCAGAAAATACGCTCAGTCATTTTGACCGCTCGAGGTCATTTTAAGTAGATCTTATATAAATGCAATCCATCTTATAACTTTGTTGTGCAACTGACCTAAAACTAATTTTAATGCAAATATGTGCAATTTTAGGAGCATTCAGGGAGTGGCAGGTCTGTATCTTTTTTCTGTTTTTTTTTACGAAGTTATTGAACTTTGAAAATCCAAAACAGTCAAAATGACCTCCTTGGTCGTTCTAGTAGTTCTTAAAGTTTCAAGTTTTAAAGTAAATCAATTATGTCACACAACAAGAAAAGATGGTGCAACATGTTGTTAAAAATGTTGCTCTTGCATTACGTGTGAATACATGCCTTGATAATGCCAACATGTTGGGCCTCATTCTTAAAATAAATGGACAATAGACAACTGCAACGGTGTCTTGTCTCTGGCTTACCACGGCGTCCACTGTAGCGTACTGAATGGAAACCACGAGCCCTGAATCGTGAGACGTATCGAACCGTGAGATTTGTGAATCGTCCCACCCCTACTATGGACGAAGCATTGACCAATCACAACCTGCTTCATTTGACCAATCACGAACTGCTTTATTTGACCAATCATGAACTGCTTTATTTGCAAGGGCAATGTTTGCCTGGCTCAAAGACAATATAACGTACAAACTGACCCAGATGGAAGAAGTAGAAGAAATCCCAACTGGGGTGGACCTCCAACCCAAGTCTGTATCCTGCTCAACACTGCTGGTTGGCACTCAAATTAAACCACTAACGAACGCACTTTTCTCACTTTCTACTGTTCTATAGGACATTAACTACATGAATACAGTTCGACTGGGACGCTGCATTATGGGCTGCTGAGACGTCCCTGTCTCGTGGTATGGAGCGAGAGTGCTCCACCGTTTCCCTCCTTTATGGGTTGATTATTTTGGACATATGGATTCAGGACATTCTAATGGCTTATGCATTGTTTTGCTGTTGGTAAACCCAACAGAATCTCCAATTAGTGAGCAGTGTAGTGACAGCCCTGGCATCTTATTCCCAATCAGAGACTCTGTAGAGAATCCCAACAGTGATACCTGCCAACAGCGAGCCTATTACCAAACTGCTGCTGGTCCCCTAGGAGCTGGTCAGGCCATCCATTGCATTACGCTACATGGCCATTTGTTTTGCAATTGCATTTGATTTTGTCGAGCGAGTGAAACTCACTTAGAAGTGTGATGAAAATTACAGTTGTAAACAACATACAGCAGCATCCACCGGTGTATGAAATACACGCAAAGTACAGCCAAGTCAGAAGATAAAAATTAGATTTTTGCATTTCCTGGCATATGGTTGGACTACATGTCCCCTAAACAGATTATTAAAATATCACATCAGTGATGAGGTTGAGCATCGGCGTAGGCAGCTCGGTAAGGTTCTTCATAATCCACGGTTCCCCACTCTTTCCTAGAGATCGTTTACCAGGACTTTTCCAGGTATGATATGACAGACGGTGAGCGCACCATACACTAATATGTTCCTCTCTGTGGAAGTCTGATCTAAAAGATGTGCAGTGTCTGGCTATAACTTGTCTATGAACTCATCTCTTACATGCTTAGAAACTATGACAAATTGATCATAGAATAATGCAGGTGAGAACTATGGGAAATATTCGTTTTGGGGAGCTCTGATAGATCGCCTATTAGTTAATGCTAAGCTAAAGGAAAATAGAAGAATGTTGAAATAATTTTCCAGGACAACACATGATTTTCAAGGACATTTAGTTTTTCTCTGATTTTCTATGTGTTTTCCATGACTGGAAAGTTGGTCAGCTATTTTCCAGGTTTTCCAGGACACGTGGGAACCCTGATAATCAGATTGTTTGTCACCTTTGGTTTATGTTCACAGACACAATGATTTGCGTAGACATGCCGTGATAAACGTTTTAACTTCACCCTGCACAGCTCAGCACCTGCACAGCATGCCAGCTGAAGGTCTGCAGAGCTCCAAGAAGGCACTTCGACAGGACAACACAAACCAACACTACTCACAGAAAATAGATCATACATTATAATAAGTGTTTTAACTGCTGCTCCTTCAATTCAAGACAAAACACACACAAACATTCTTTCATTCATTCATCATCAGCCACTTCTCCGGGGTCGGGTCATGGTGGCAGCAAGCTAAGTAGGGCACTCCAGACGTCCCTCTCCCCAGCAACACCCTCCAGCTCCTCCTGGGGGATCCCACAGTGTTCCCAGGCCAGATTGGACATGTAATCCCTCCAGCAAGTTCTGGGTCTACCCCGGGGTCTCCTCCCGGTTGCCTGGAAAACCTCCAAAGGAAGGTGCCCAGGAGGCATCCTGATCAGATGCCCGAACCACCTCAACTGGCTCCTTTCGACGTGAAGGAGTAGCGGCTCTACTCCGAGCTCCCTCCGGATGTCCGAGCTCCTCACCCTATCTCTAAAAATGAGCCCAGACACCCTACTGAGGATACTCATTCCAGCCGCTTGTATCTGCCATCTCACCCTTTCGATCACTACCCAAAGCTCATGACCTTAGGTGAGGGTTGGAACAAAGACTGACTGGTAAACTGAGAGCTTTGCTGGAATCCCTTTTCACGACAACGGTCCAATACAACGTCCACATTACTGCTGATGCTGCACCAATCCGCCTGTCAGTCTCCTGCTCCATCCTACCCTCACTCGTGAACAAGACCCCGAGATACTTGAACTCCTTCACTTGATGCAACAACTCATCCACAAACACACAGCAGGTGAATGACACAGGATCAGATAACCTACCGTGTGTTTACCGCTATCACCTTGTGCTGTTCAACATCTGTGAACTTCATCCAGTGCTATGCTAAACTATGCTATGCTAGCGGTCTCCAAGCTAATGTCACACACTTACCGTCCCCTATGTCCCGAGGAACAATGAGCAGCGTGTCACTGGACCCGTCCCAAAGTCTGGCCGCATTTTTACAAACTATTCCGCAAACTGATGCGATAACCCAACATCGCTTCTCTCCCATTACGCTCCATTCATAGGGAATATTAAGACGCAATCAATTTGTCAGCTAATCACAGGGACGGATGGGAGTGTTGCACTTTCGGTATCCAGTGTCTCCTGCTGAAGAACTGTAATGTGTGTGTGTGTGTGTGTGTGTGTGTGTGTGTGTGTGTGTGTGTGTGTGTGTGTGTGTGTGTGTGTGTGGCACACGCACTCGTCAGCAAATTAAATGGAGAGACAGAAAAATGCATTATTGATTCAGGCGACGCCAGAGCCCCTCGCTCAGCGCAAGATGCGGTTACAGGTATGGAGTAATTAATCCACAAGCCTGGATAAAGCAGAGGAACTGATCTGTACACACCACCCCCCTCCTCCCCTTCCTCCTCCCCTACCTCTCTTTGTTCAGATGTCCGCTTCCTTCAACACCAAAGAAAAATGGGTCAGCTGTTTGTCGGCAAAACCGGTGCAGGGCACCACTGGGACAGCCATGACACACACACACACACACACACACACCCAGAAGGCTCACAGTTAGAGAGAGCGAGAGACACACACACACACACACACACACACACACACACACACACCCAGAAGGCTCACGGTTAGAGAGAGCGAGACACACACACACACACACACACACACACACAAGGAGAGAGAGACAGCCATCCATAGAGAGAGAGAGAGAGAGAGAGAGAGAGAGAGAGAGAGAGAGAGAGCGACAGTAGGGCAGTGAATAACCTAAAACAAAAAGCTGGCAGAGCTCTATATGCAATTAAAAATAAATTCTTTAACATTGATATACCAATCTCCATCTGGTGCAAACTGTTTGATAGTGTAATTCTGCCCATTGCACTATATGGAAGTGAGGTATGGGGTCCACTCAGTCTTTCCAGCTACACTAGATGGGACAAGCATCCAGCAGAAACCCTACATGCTGAATTCTGTAGAATGATTCTGAAAATACAAAGGAAAACACCAAACAACGCATGTAGGGCAGAATTAGGCCGGTTTCCATTATTGAGAAATGTACAAAAAAGATCTCTAAATTTCTGGATGCACTTAAATACAAGCCCAACAAATACACTGCACTTTAAAGCTCTGAAAACCCAAGAACTGAACCCCGAAAAGAGTCCCCTGAAGCAGCTGGCTCTGAGACTCACTAACCCTGTAACAAATACTAAGACCAGCCAACCTCAGGCCAGCACTGCATCCCAAACAAAGTTTACGATAAATCAGGCTATAAAACAAAGCAAGAACAATTATCTGAAACATTGGAACGCTGAAATCAAAACTCAAAACAAACTAGAAGTCTATTGGGCCCTAAAAACAAACTATGATTTGGAAGAACACCTCTTAACCGTCAGAGACAGGAAGCAGAGACAGACCCTCACCAAATACAGGCTCAGAGACCACAGTCTAGCCATTGAAAAGGGGAGACACAAAAAGACGTGGTTGCCAAAAGAGCAACGATCATGTGGTCAGTGCATGACAGATGAGGTGGAGACAGAGGGGCACTTCCTCCTTAAATGTGACAGATTTGAAAAACAGCGCCGGGCTTTTGTCAAGGAACTGGAACATGTGATTCCAGAGTACCAGGAAATGGACGACGCAGGTAAGCTGCGGGGGGTCCTGGGAGGGGGGCCAGCGGCGAACATTGCAGCAAGATTTATATTATCTTGCCACAACCTGAGAGATAGTGGATGACGGCACCTATTGCTACTATTGTTATTTAATATCATAATCATTGTTGTTGTTGCTGTTATTATTATAATCACTGTTGTTGTTATTATTATAATCATTGTTGTATTGTGTTGTTGTTTTACATGCTTTGGCAATATGTACACAAATGTATGTCATGCCAATAAAGCACATATTGAATTGAATTGAATTGAATTGAGAGCGACAGAGAGAGAGAGAGAGAGAGAGAGAGAGAGAGAGAGAGAGAGAGAGAGAGCGAGAGAGAGAGAGAGAGAGAGAGAGAGAGACCAACTTATTTTAACTTGGTTGAGCAGAGCAGGTGTCCATTGTAGTAGGTGTGTAATGTAACTGCACACTAACATACAACACAAACCAGCAGCACACCGTACCGTACCATACCGTCACATGTTAAAACCCGCATCACATGCTCCAAATGTGTTTCCTAGCTGTGGGTTCATCTACCGCAGCTCCTCCACTGGGGGATGACGGGAGGTGTTGTGGGAAATAATTTCAGTATTTACAGTAATTAGGTTTATCATAATAAAAGGTAAATAATCAACAAAGTTTAGATGTACAATGTATGTGTTTACCTGTGTAGAATGTACCATTATTACAAATCAAATTCAGCTGGTTTATTCTAGATATGTTGTTAACCCTTATTTTTTATCTTAGCTATGTCATAAAGTTATTTTTGTTTTATCTTGGATATGTTGTAAACAGTTATTGTTTTATCTTAGATATGTTCTAAACAGTTATTGTTTTATCTTAGATATGTTGTAAACAGTTATTTTTCTATCTTAGATATGTCGTAAAGTTATTCTTTTTATCCTGATATGTTGTAAACAGTTATTTTTTATCCCAGATATATTGCAACTGGAAATAATAGTGTCTCAAGGCAGGGTAAGTTTAGAAAATCCTATGTCACTAAATGGCCTATGGAAAATAAGGGAATCAAGAAGTACAGTATAGTACATGTTAATACCACTAAAGGGCACAAATGAAAATATAATGGGGTATGAATTCGGGATGATTCTATTTATAACTAAGGAGATAATGGAATATAAATTTGGCGCGATTCTAGTCGCTAAAATCAAAGGTGTGGTCAAAGGTTAAGCCCCACAGTAGGTGGGACTAAATCATGGCATGAAGGCGTGTGCATCAGGAAGTCTGGCCAGTTGCTCCATGGACCAACTTGGTATGTTGTTGTACCTATTTTTGTGATACTAACAATAAACCTATTCACATCAGACTACACGGTATTGGATATTGACTGATTGACTATGAAAACCAGTGTGTCGAGAAGAAAATTCTCCCACAGTGTAGACTCCACCCGTGTGGAACCCCAGCCAGCATCTAGTAAATAGCAGGTTTATTCCTTCACTCGCATTTAATACCCGCTAAATCCTTTTCATTCCATTTCTTTTCCTGAGTTGCATGGTGGGAGCCTACATCAGCCTCTCTCTCTCTCTCTCTCTCTCTCTCTCTCTCTCTCTCTCTCTCTCTCTCTCTCTCTCTCTCTCTCTCTCTCTCTCTCTCTCTCTCTCTCTCTCTCTCACACACACACACACACGAACCATTTAGAGTCTCATGGCCTCCAACCAATAGGAGGATCATGCAAACTCCACACAGAACAATATTGACTCGAGGACCCCCAGATATCAGTTGGTCATTTCTCAGTATAACTTTTTGTTAATATCTTATAATTAACGTATAACGTAGCTTAGCCTGCCCCGCTTCCATGTCCTGTCAGACTGCCCTCGGTGTTTCCTCTTTGGGCACAGCTCCGGTCAGGACCGTGGTCCTTGGGCCCAAAGGATGCAACAGACCAGGGTCCCTCAGCCAATACAATGCCAGCTCTCCCAGCCAGACACCTTTGACACACCTACCCGCACTCCACACAACGACACCAAAAACACAGTCAAGGCTAAGTGAGGCTACCGCCAGACCGCCCTCGGTGTTATTGGAACTGCCGGTCTGCATGGGCTAGCAGTTAGCTTAGCCTGCCCCACTACCGTGTCCTGTCAGACAGCCCTCGGTGTTACCTCTTCGGGCACAGCTCCGGTCAGGGCCGTGGTCCCTGGGCCCACAGGACGCAGCAGACCAAGCTCTCGCAGCTGATCCAACGCCAGCTCTCCCAGCCATCAAACCAAGGCAAACTTAAACACAGCATGGCCTGTACTGGGTGAGGCTGCCGCAAACGTGAATTTGCGCCGCCATCTTCCCACACTGGAAGCAGTGATGTAACGATCTGCAGTGACCACCCCCCCCAAGGGGACAAGTGGACCCAAACCATGCCAGGAACCTGCCCCCACAGCATAGCAAACCCCTGGAACCCTCACTGTAGGGGTCAACCATTCAGGTTTTTACTTTAATTTGTCACCCGTCTGTACAACTTATAGCAATGTTCATTAATCACTGTCATCATTGTCAACATCTGCCAAGTATGAACAACAACAACAACATGGGGGTCATTTTTTGCCTCCACCCACAGCTGTGTCTTGTAGCATGTAAAGCATGTGTTTATTGAAGGCCACACAGAGATCGTTATCTGTTAGTTTTGTTTCTGGTCCATGTGTTCTGACAGCCAGAGGGATCGTTTGAGGCCTGTTAAAACCAAAACCAGCGTTCAGCTGTAAACGTGTGTATAAGCAGAAAAGGAGGCAGCAGCTCAGCCAGTGGTTTGGAGGGGAAGCAGCATGTCGCATTACAGCATCCGGGCAGCGCGTGGGCAGAAGTTTGAACACAACATCTGTCCAGATAATGGCATCCCTTTGTGAGGAGGCGAAGCATAATTATTCAGAAACTAGGAAGGAAAGAGGAGCTGTTTTCACTGTCACGCAGATCTGCCATTTCAATGTTGACAGAAATAAATGCAGAAAAAAGCCCTTCTCTTTTTTTTCCCTTCAATTCCCTGAGTCTTGTCAAACATGAACACATGAACAACGGCATCGAGCAGACGGTGGTAAGAAGCTGCCAATGATGTCTGCTGAAACGTTGTAATTAAAGAACCTCTTAAAACAGCATCGCCTCAATATCATCGTTTGTTTCTAATGTTCATATTGGAAGTAACGTGAATGAAGGGTGATGCTTTGATGGTGACACTACATTAGGAAATCACTACTTCTGAAAAGCTGCTGACATCTGGGAGTTTCCACAGATGGATGCTGGTGGTGGATCAGGACTGGTCCTGCAGTAGAGGAGGGTCTGCTGGCTCCAGCCTCACTGTAGGCCTTCACTCTGAACCCAGACTCGTCTCTGTCTGTGAGGTCCTCCACTTACTTGTGAGCAGAAGCTGACATCAGGGAGTTTACACAGATGGATGCTGGGATACGGTTAAGGCCTCCAGCAGACACACAGGAGATGGCTTCACACTACAACCTCCTACCTCCACAGCACGAGTAGGCTGCTGCTCTTCACTTTCATTCCACCTGTGGATGCTCGACACCCACATTCAGCGTCTTTGGAAGCCCCGTTCTCTAATTCTCAACTATTAGAAAACTATACGGAAGGCCACATGCCCGCCGGAACCGTCGCCACAAAAACCCATTCCCTTTGTAGATATCATGGACGGTAATAACATAATCTCTCCATCCCTCTCTGTCTCATTCTGATAATCACAAGAGACACACACACACACACACACACACAAAGTCAAAACCAACATCACACTAAAACCATCTGAGGCAAAGCAGCCATCCATCTTTCGGTGTGTCACCCAATTACAGCTTTTGGCCATGATGAACTGAACCAATTAAGCAGCAGGCTTGTGCTCGAGCGGGGACCTATCTCTTAATGGCCGAGCCTCGTTTAACGTTGCATCCTCGTCTCCTCGCCACCTCATTATCATGCTGCTTTTTGCCATCACTCACACGGACCGGCACTCCTCCAGCCAGCACGCAGGCGGTGATCCAGGGGGCCGGCTGAATCATAATGCACCGACACGTGAGTAATTGCCACATAAGAGGGAACACTCAGCTGCTTTTTGTGAAGCCTTCCTTCATGGCGGCAGCTTGCTATTGGTGAAAATAGAGAGGTGTGAATTCATCAGCATAAAAGCCCGTGGTCGACCCTGGTGGGGGAAGTAAGAAGAGGTCCTGGGTTTCATTGTTCCACCTGCTGAAGCCGCTGTTTTCTGTCGTGGGGAGAACGTTCCCTTAAAAGGCTCTGGATAATTTTCTTTCTCAACCTCAGAAAAATTGTGTTTTTATCAATCCTTCAGCAGAAAGAAAAACATCACATTGGGGGAAATGGAGTGTCTGCAGGAGGAGAGCCCTGCAGAGTGCTTGGTGGCATCTAAACACTGCAGGTAGAAAACGCCTGTCTGGAAAACAACCTTTGCCTGGCTGATGCTTCACATTCCCTCCTCCCACACCTTGCCTCTCCTTCATCAGCCTAATTATCGTCTTCCCCTCCCTCCTAATTACACTGGAAATCCTCGCGTTTGCTTCAATGAAATAACCTTGTGTCCCCGGCTCCCTTCCTCATCCGTGTCCTTCTCTACCATAGATGAAGCATTCAAGGAAGAACAGTATGTTTCCTCCATCTGGAGCTGCTGCAGGTTTGATCCCCGCCCTTCTTCCCATCACATGTAAACTGATCCCATGTTGTAGTAACTCTGGAGAAGAGCTAACCACGTTACGTGTAAACATGCATGTCAAAAACAGGAAAGGTTCCCGCACATCTGCAGAGAGCCACACCACGGTCTCCTGCACCGCTTTATGAGGGACTATTGTAAAAGCCACATGGAGACTGCTTACATCTGTTTACACACTGCCCTGATCAAAGCAGCAACACATTATGCACCGTATGCACCGTATGCATGATCCCCTTATGAATATTTTATCAAAGAGAAGAACTCGTGGCATTAATATTCACATTGCAACGCCTTTCTAAGAAGTATTTAAAAATATGTACATATCATGGATTTTGTTTGTTTGACATCAACCCAGCCAAACATTATATATATATATATAGAGAGAGAGAGAGAGAGAGAGAGAGAGAGAGAGAGAGAGAGAGAGAGAGAGAGAGAGAGACAGAGAGTGTTGTGTAATATAAAAATGTGTAGTATTAATATTAAACCCTAGCTAGGGTCCGCTATTCAAACATGACTAACGGGAAGAGAGGTTTATTAAACATGATTTTTGCTGAGTGTGAAACATCTGACATCACTTTTGACCTGTGTGATATGCTTCTTATCGTCCAGAAAATGAAACTGACGATATATACCGGCGGTCCCACCGGTCTGGATGACTGTCTCCATGTGGACTTCCATATAAAATGCTCTCTCCTCTTTCTCTGCAGCCTGTGAAGATTAAAAGATTAAAACTAAAGCTCTTCTTTATGGCCTCATCCTCATTGATCATGCAGATTATGAACTCATCTCTGGTTCTGATCCACATTCACCGGCGCTGCGGGTAAAAAGTCTGTAGCAGACAATGATGAAGACTTTTTTGTTCTCTCAGGTCGACCCCCAAAACTCATCCATAAACAACCACCCACGAACAAACTCTGGACATTATATTCACTCACTGCCATGCCCACATTATACACCCTTTCTCCCACACCTTCACTGGTCACCGTCACGGAATCCAAAATCCTCCTCCAAATCTATAAAGACCTTCACAACCTTGTTCTCACACCTCTCTAATCTTCATCATGATCTGAACTCCTGTCTGTTCTCCCTCCTCCTCCTCCTCCCCCTCAGCAGGCCTGTCCTGACCGCTTCTCAGCACCTCCATGTTATGGAGCTCTGCAGCTCCTCACATCTCCAGATTTGTAGAACCTTCTCCAAAGCCATGTTTTACCATCAACTCCTCCATCTACAATCTGATTTTGTTTCAGATGTTTTAACTGGTGTTGGCTGATTTTAGAATGTGACCTGAGTGTCCTGAAAGATGCACAGAAATAATATTATAATTGATTTTTATCATAAGCGAAGCACAGTGTAGTATCGCATCATATAGTATAGTATCGTGTAAGAGTTAAAGGGAAGGTTTACAAGATGTTGGTGAGACCAGCTATGTTGTATGGTTTGGAGACAGTGGCATTGATGAAAAGACAGGAGGTGGAGCTGGAGGTGGGAGAGACGAAGATGATAAGATTTTCATTGGGAGTGATGAAGAAGGACAGGATTAGGAACGAGTATATTAGAGGGACAGCTCAGGTTGGATGGTTTGGAGACAAAGCAAGAGAGACAAGATGGAGATGGTTTGGACATGTGTGGAGGAGAGATGCTGAGTATATTGAGAGAAGGATGCTGAATATGGAGCTGCCAGGGAAGAGGAGAAGAGGAAGGCCAAAGAGGAGGTTTATGGATGTGGTGAGGGAGGACATGCAGGTGGCTGGTGTGACAGAGGAAGATGCAGAGGACAGGAAGAGATGGAAACGGATGATCCGCTGTGGCGCCCCCTAACGGGAGCAGCCGAAAGTAGTAGTGGTAGCAGTAGTATAGTGTAGCATAGTATAATGTAGAACAGTACATTAGAGAATACTGCAGAATGCCATATATTTATTGTATATAAGATGGTGTACTTTAATCTAGAAGAGCATAATAATGTCTTATTTGTGAGGACCGTTATTCTCAGACACGATGACGCATTTTTAATTTAATCTCTTTTCAATTGCTTTTTCTCTTTTTTAGTTATCAACTGGAATTGAAGGCTCACTTTCTCTTCACACCAGTCTACTAACAATCATACTAAACATGCTAACAGTCACACTAACATGCTAACAGTCATGCTAACTCCAATTAGTGCCGGAACTAAGACAGTGATCATGGCATTCACAGATGAACAGGGAGGCTGAGGGAAGACGAAGTGACGGCCGGTCACTGAATTTGGACAAAAAGCAGAGAGGAGCTGAGAGGAGCTCTGCTCCAGATGCTCAGCTGTGTTCTCCTCTTTCTTCTTGAAGGAGAAAAGTCGAATGCCTCCATCAGAAGGTTCAGCTGATTGAAATCAACCATCCTCAGTCCTTACCGCATGCACGCACACACAAAAGCGTCCTCCTAAAGCATCTTTTAGGAACTAAACAGCTTTCTCAAAATAAACCGTGTTCCCCTGAGAGGAATCCTGCTCCTCATTTCTGATTAAAATGAGCATTTCTCATCTAGTTCACAGCTGACATTTGTTCACCGGAATGAAAATGTCTTCCCCTGCTGCTCCTTCTGTCTGCCCTCCTTCTCTCTCTCTCTCTCTCTTCTCTCTCTCTCTCTCTCTCTCTCTCTCTCTCTCTCTCTCTCTCTCTCTCTCTCTCTCTCTCTCTCTCTCTCTCTCTCTCTCTCTCTCTCTCTCTCTCTCTCTCT
>NC_079211.1:3762246-3832998 GCF_029633865.1 Lampris incognitus | reverse complement strand
AATATATAAACCTGCACTTGGGAGTCCCTTTTATATTACAACTCTGAAAAAGATGCTCCATGTCAAAACATCTCTTTGTTTACCTATGACAATATTATCACTATTAACCATGTGCTCTACACTTCTGCCTTCAGTCGGTACCTTTTTTTATTTTTTTTATTTTTTATTTCTCCCCCTTTTTTCTCCCAATTGTACACCTGCAAATTACCCCACTCTTTCGAGCTGTCCTGGTCTCTGCGCCACCCCCCTCTGCCGATCCCAGGAGGGCTGCAGACTACCACATGCCTCCTCCGATACATGTGAAGTCACCAGCTACTTCTTTTCACCTGACAGTGAGGAGTTTCACCAGGGGGACATAGCGCGTGGGAGGATCACGCTATTCCCCCCAATTTCCCTTCCCTCCTGAACAGGCACCCCGACTGACCAGAGGAGGCGCTAGTGCAGTGACCAGGACACACACCCCACATCCGGCTTCCCACCCGCAGACACGGCCAATTGTGTCTGTAGGGACGCCCGACCAAGCCGGAGGTAACACAGGGATTTGAACCGTCGATCCCCGTGTTGGTAGGCAATGGAATAGACCGCCATACTACCCGGATGCTAGTCAGTCCCTTTTATATACTAATCACTGATAACATTTCCTCTCAGAGTGGATCCTCATCAAGAAGTCCAGGTCAAGAAGTCCATCAAGATCATCCATGTCATTCAGTACAACCGAAAATCATCTGGAGTTCAATCAAAATGTCAATCACATAGACTGCCTACCGTTTCCTTCTGTGACCTTACTGCAGGTACAACAACTCAAACTGCTGATCACTTCATGCCATCTCTTGTCAATCATTGCCCATCAATCATGCATTATAACATAAAGAAGAACATGGCTTCTGTCTGCATTTCATCTTTCATACTCGGCTTATATTTGTGTCTTGAGGATTTCCTCCGTGTTCAAACAATGTTTAGCACAGTTCCCTGATGTGACACTCCACACTAAATAACTGTGCAGTTTGTTTTAAGGGAACGTTCGGAAAGGTGCATCAGACGGTAACAGAAATGGTGAGCATCATCATTAGAGCAGGAAACCCACCGAGTGTTCATTTGCAATGTAAATCTGTAAGTTGACAGTTTACCAAGCTCGTAGAATTTAATAAATGGTAATTGTGCTGCAAATGTGAAGGTGTTTCTGGTCCCCACACAAGCTATTTCCATGTATAGCCCATCACAGAGTGCTTGCAGTTAGTAAAAGGCCTGTTTGGGTTTGGCAGGAAGTCATGCACTACGGCACTGATGGATGCAGTTTGCCTTGGATTGCTTCCATTGCCATTTAATGGTTTGTAATCAGAGGTGTCGAGCTGCAACTATATCATCTGTAACAGCGAAGGAGCGCCTCACCTGTTGTATTTCCCTCATTAGTCATGCAAATATACACAATGACTACAAATGAACAGTGACAGAGTACCTCTCAGCTAACTGGACAGAGAAGTAACCACTGAGGTCTCTGCTTTCTTTTCTTCACCCACGGTATGCACAACTGTCGCTGTGGGCTGTGCGTTGCAAATTGTGGTCAATCACTCACTCATGGACAACCTGAGAGGGACGTTTAGTAGGACGCGCTCACTAGGGCTGTAAGAAAATATCGATACACTTGAGTATCACGATATTCTCAAAACCACTATATCCATTTTTAATTGTTTACATGTAAAGGTTTGTGACAAACATGTTGTGCTGTGTGTAACTCCACGACCGCTAGATAACAGTGTTGTAATCTATCTTCAGTCATTTGACTCCTCCACTCCATCCCAACAACGTAAACTGAGACAGGAAGTAGCATAAGCACAAAGAACACAGGCCTATGACATCACAATATATCACCTTTCTTACAGTATCACAATATATTGCGATATATTGAACCGTAACCCCTGTATCATATGTATTGTATCACCAGATTCTGTACCATGATACGTATCATATCGCCAGATTCTGTATCATGATATGTATCATATCGCCAGATTCTCTATCATGATATGTATCATATCGCCAGATTCTGTATCATGATATGTATCATATCGCCAGATTCTCTATCATGATATGTATCATATCGCCAGATTCTGTATCGTGATACGTAATGTATCACAGATTCTGTATCACGATACATATCGTATTGCCAGATTCTGTATCGTGATATGTATCATATCGCCAGATTCTGTATCGTGATATGTATCATATCGCCAGATCCTGTATCGTGATACGTATCATATCGCCAGATTCTGTATCGTGATATGTATCATATCGTCAGATTCTGTATCGTGATACGTAATGTATCACAGATTCTGTATCACGATACGTATCGTATCGCCAGATTCTGTATCGTGATATGTATCATATCGCCAGATCCTGCATTGTGATATGTATTGTATCACCAGATTCTGTATCGTGATATGTATCATATCGCCAGATTCTGTATCGTGATACATATTATATTGCCAGATCCTGCATCGTGATATGTATTGTATCGCCAGATCCTGCATCGTGATACGCATCATATCGCCAGATTCTGTATCGTGATATGTATTGTATCGCCAGATTCTCGCCAATACACAGCCCTAGCGCTCACAGCTGATGTATGGACACACGGAGGACAACAAATAGTGTTACACAGGGTACAGGTGCACCATGAGTCTGGACGGGTTTGTGCTTGTTTTCTCTTCACAGAGGTGCTTGGGTGAGAAGAGACCGCAGGAAGCCGCCAGTCCTTATTATGCATTCAAGCCACAACCAGGTGATTGTTTGACAATACGTATGTGACTGGTGCTGTGGTTGGTCTCTCCGGAATGCCAGAAGAGTTGTTATGGATGTGCGAGTGCCTTGTTTTTCTGAGGCGAGGTCATGGGACATGACTGTTCCAGATCTCCTGTCAGGCGCCACTTGAGGCCCTTTTTTACCGAGAGTTAGAAGGAAGAAAAAAAAGAAAGAAAAATCTGTCCTTTCTGCAACTACAAACAATTTGTTCAGCCCTTCGGCAGTAGTTTCAGATTGCCAAGAGTTTTCGAGATCAATAAAGACAGCAAAATATGGAAAGTGGGAGCAGCAAAGTAGAGACAGAAATTCCCCTCTTGAATGTAGCCATGTATCTATTTCTATGATAATTACACGTGATATAGCGTTTTTATACATTGTATAAAGTGTATACTGTTAACAAAAAAGTTGCTACAGCTGGCTGTGATACAAATAGCATAGCACTACATTCACAAACGAGTTATCTAAAAGTCATCATCTGTAGACTGGCTAGTAAAAGGTCGTTAGTTGGAAGTGTCTTGAACTATTTCATCTTATTAGTGGTCACAAAACACTGAGCAGGGACTGGGATGATCCTTTCTCCTATATTTCCACACCTACCAACCAAAGCATATTGACAGACTGGAGAACAGTCCTACGACACCTTCGTCTACGTGGCAACTGGTTCTGGTCCTGTGAAGTCACTGAACCTCTTACATCAACACTAAATTATCCTTCTGGAAATGGGAGCTGGGATGTTTCCATGTTTGTCCTGTCAATTGAATTATTGTTATGAATCAACATCCTGCATCTGGCGTCAGTGCTGATTCATGTGTGCAGGTGAAGCGACGGTAAAGATGGTGCGCGCCAACATTAAGATGACTGGAGTGATAAAATACACCTCCATCGGGTGTCCGGGTAGTGTAGCGGTCTATTCCATTGCCTACAAACACAGGGCTTGCCGGTTCGAATCCTCGTGTTACCTCCGGCTTGGTCGGTCGTCCCTACAGACACAATTGGCTGTGTCTGCGGGTGGGAAGCCGGCTGTGGGTATGTGTGCTGGTCGCTGCACTAGCGCCTCCTCTGGTTGGTCGGGGCACCTGTTCAGAGGGGAGGGGGAACTGGAGGGAATAGCGTGATCCTACCATCCGCTACGTCCTCCTGGCGAAACTCCTCACTGTCAGGTGAAAAGACTCCACATGTATCGGAGGACGCATATGGTAGTCTGCAGCCCTCCCCAGATTGTCAGCAGTAGGGGTGGAGCAGCGTCCGGGACGGCTCGGAAGAGTGGGGCAATTGGCCGGATATAATTGGGTAGGAAAAAAAGGGAGGGTGGGAATAAACCTCCATCGCTTTTTCACCTTGAAGCTAAAGATATACACAGAAGAGGTTGAATAGAGAAATGTTCCTAAACGTTTCCCATCGGCTGAAACTGATCTGTGATTCTGACCATTCTTTACCAAATTTGGATTTGGGGCCGGTCCTCGGTTACATGGACACGCAGCGTGCCGGAAAGAAGAAGAAAGAAAATCAAAGCGAATCCATCACTGACCCCAATTTTCTGGGTCTGCTTCATTATTCAGTTTGATGTGAATGTGGCGGCCTGCTATTCATACGTTCTCCACAGAATCCCAGTCGGTCCTCATGAGAGCTGGCGGGCTGTGGTGCACCGTCACACTGCTCCCCTCACAATAAAAACAGAACATTTTTCAGGCCATCTCTTCCCTCTGATATGTCCTCTAATGAATAATGCACACAGAGCAAGAGTTATTTACTGCTAAATTATAAGCAGACTTTCAACAAACTCTAGATTGTCATGGTTAATGAGGGGTCCATATGCCGCCTCATGAATCCTCCATGAGCCTCCATGTAAAGGTAAGCAAAGGCGTTGTGTCATGTTTGGCTAAGCTCCTGAAGCACTGATAGGCTGTTTCTTTCCCCACTCTATTTTATTTTTCTACTGTGTGAATTAACTCATGATTTATTCACACAGTATCTATGATGGAGCGGGACCAACATGATAAATAAATCATGGCACTAAAGCCACTTCAAGGCGACTGGATCCTGGATCTAATAAACTGTGTTTTGTTGTGCTATTTTCACTAAAGCCTGAAAATCCCCCTACGATGCCTCCATCAAGGCCCTGACCGAGACGAACAGAAAGTGGAGTGTGCCATTTGACGTCATGTCTCAGTGTCTTCTAACAGGGGAGAGTGATCGTCTGCTGATTTTCTGCAATGGAACAACAAGGAAAATGTGTCCACCGGCCGTCTTTCCAGTAGCCAGGGGAAAAGTGAGGGTGCAGCCCTTCCAGGAGTAAATAGACACATGTGCAGACGGTGTGCAGCCTTCAACACTGGCCGTGTTGGTGTGGGAGCAGAACAGGATTATTAACATCAGTCATCATTATTATTAATGGCAGTATGGGACTGACACTACTTACACTAGGCGGGATGTTTAAGTGATGACGTGACTATTTTTTATTCCTATGTTGCTAATACTTCCTCCGGGGGCTCCGGTTTCCTCCCACAGTCCAAAGACATGTAGGTCAGGTGAATCGGCCGTACTAAATTGTCCCTACGTGTGAATGTGTGTGCATGTGTGGGCCCTGTGATGGCCTAGCGGCCTGTCCAGGGTGTCTCCCCGTCTGCTGCCCAACGACTGCTGGGATAGGCTCCAGCATCCCCGCGACCCTGAGAGCAGGATAAGCGGTTTGGATGATGGATGGATGATTATTATTAATGGAAGTATGGGATGACACTACTTACACTAGGCAGGATGTTTAAGTGGTGACGTGGCTGTTTTTTATTTTTATGTTGCTAACAGCACTACCTGATACAAGTACACCAAAACACCTCTTACGAGTACAACGACGACTAACGATAATATAACAATAAGACTTTACTTTCGGGGCATGACTTCAAAAACATTACATCAGAAATAAAAAGGAGAAAGTAAAAAGGTCTGAATCAAACTGAAAACTGACAGAAGTGGTGAAGTTCAGGCATTAGATCACAGACAGGGTTAAAAGGTTAGTTTAGCAGCTTCACGTGTGACTGTCTCATGTGGTGGATTTGATTTTCAACTTCAATGCACCTCTGTTAGTTTCTTCTATTTAGTGAAGAAAACAACAACAGGTGTTGGAATGGACTCAAACTAAGTTTAAAATCCACAACGGGGTCTGGGTAGCGTAGCGGTCTGTTCCGTTGCCTACCAACACGGGGATCGTCGGTTCGGTTACTTCCAGCTTCGTCGGGCGTCCCTAGAGACACAACTGGCCGTGTCTGTTGGTGGGAAGCCGGATGTGGGTAGGTGTCCTGGTCGCTGCACTAGCGCCTCCTCTGGTTGGTCAGAGTGCCTATTCGGGGGGGGACTGCGGGGAACAGCGTGATCCTCCCACATGCTACATCGCCCTGGTGAAACTCCTCACTGTCAGGTGAAAAGAAGCGGCTGGTGACTCCACATGTATGGGAGGAGACATGTGGTAGTCTGCAGCCCTCCCCGGATCAGCAGAGGGGGTGGAGCAGAGACCGGGACGGCTCGGCAGAGTGGGGTAATTGGCCAAGTACAACTGGGGAGAAAAGGGGGAACCCCCCCCAAAAAAAACCCACAGCAGGGTTTGTAAAGTTTGGACATGACAGGTCTGTCGGAGACGAGACACAGATTAGAAAGAGGAAGAAGTGTGAGGAAGGAGGTGCTGTGGGCAAACAGTATTTTAACTCCTGTGAAATAAAACAAAAAGATAAAACCGTGTCTGAATAATAAAATTATCTTAAAATTTGCATAAAGCAGTTATCTTTCAATTCAAACATCTATCTGGTGAATCGTTAAAAGAAGTGCAGGTCTTAAGGACACTGATTAGAATATGATGGGATTGGCGGCGGCATGTCTGTCTTGCTGGCGGTCTCTCCAGCTGCCGTTAAATCATTTCTTGCTGAAGGGCAGTTGAGGTTAAGCAGGTTCAACCGAGCAAGTAAATAATTTATTCAATGAGGCTAATTAAGAAAAGCACACTGGACCAACGGCGATCGACCTCGCGGGTCCTCCAGAATCGTATACCCCCACCCCCCACACCACTCCACTCCTCCTCCTCTTTCATCGCTTTCATCCCACCAAACCACCCCAGCTCCCAAACATCTGAAGCTAGTATGTGGAGTATGTGGAGAATCCCTCTGCTCAGATGTCTCCAGTATTTAAGTACTCAGTATCAGCGGGGTGACGGTGAGATTCAGCGTGTCGTCACCGCTTCAGCGTTTTGTCATTTGTAGCGTTTCACATCAGAGGTGAGCGCTCGTTATTTCTACACCGCCGTGTGGGGCGAGGCTTAGCGGGCCTCTTGCAGGTGTATTCCTATTGATCTGGCTGATGCTGCATGCTTTAACGCAACACATTACAGAGCCCGGGGAAAGAGATAATCCCAAAATAACCACAGGAATGTAAAGACTGATGTGCACAATACAAGGAATCCGGCTGCATGCAGGCTGTGTGCAGCACCTTTATTTGGCTAATTGATCCCCGAGCGTCAGAGAGGCTTCACACCAGAGGAATCTCCATGTGCACCAAACACTACAATACTACATCCTCTACACAGTGTATACAGGAAGTCAAGTCCCAAAAAGGTCACATCTGCTAAAAGCTGGACTCAGCAGTCATATTCTATTTAATTTGTAAGGAATCTCGAGTCACATCTCATATGTTTCTTGTGAGCAACAAACCGTTTCAAATTCTGTTTTATGGATAATAGGGATATGTTATGGCTATCTAACGTAGCATAACATATGTTGTGTCTCCAACAGCATCACTTCTTCAACAGCTATTAACCTGTGTTGAAGAAGCATCAGTTAGACTTGGTCTCAGTATTAATTCCAAAAAAGACTATCTATTTATCTATCTGTCTGTCTGTCTGTCAGTCCATGCTTTCTAGTCCATGCTTTCTTTAAATTCCCCGTTGTGTTTTCCATATACTTGCAGAGCTGCACTTGTGTATCGGAGGGTTTCTTAGTTGTGGTATTTGGTGGTCTGGTTGTGTGTTAGAGATTATCAGTGACTTTCACAGAACCATCCTTTGGCTGGTCGCTGATGAAGGGAGTGTTCAGCAGCGCTGCAGCCCTTTGTTGCTGATTGAATTTTAATTAACTAAATGAGAATTAGGTCTGGTTAATTGCAGTAGCAGCCATTAACCTGCAGCCCAACAGACTAAATCTGTCTACTCACAACCACCATGTACATGCTGCACATAATGTACTCCCAGCAGGGACACTTGCTGGTATGTGATCAAACCGCATATCTGACATCTGCACACCTAGGTGTAAGAAAGCAGGCAGTAAGACAGTAGGCAGGCAGACAGCAGGCAGGTAGACGGGTCTCAGTAAATTCCAAGAGGAATTCATGCACATGTCAGTGACTCTAAATATTGGACTTGTCTCAGTCGGGGTCATGAAACAGACACGTCATATCTCAGTTCACATCAACCCCGACTCTTTCCACAGGTCTCTCTCGTCACACTCATGAGTCACACTTGGCAGATATGGGGGAAAGAAAAGACAATAAGATATTTTTTGTGTCTTTCTGTGCTTTGGCTGTGACCTCTGCACTCCTCATTATCGCTTTACTGTGAAGTAACGTGGTGAGCCAGGAATTTAAATGGGCCGTGTGTTGTTTGTATTGGATTGTGACCTCGACTCTTCAGCCACGAGACTAACGACAACGGATCGAAAGAGACAACACAAACTGAAGCACAGAAAAGTACCCAGCAGGTTGTCTGACAGCTGTCCTGTTGTAAAGCCTTCAGCAGAAACCAGCTTCCAGTGACGGCTGAACAGACATCGGGACAAAAGAACCCGTCCACCAGTCTGCTCCTGTGTTTTTAAATGGACAAATCTGACTCATTTACTTTGGTTTGATCAGTACCAGTCAGTAACACCTACTGATATTTACTAGTCATTTTATATTTACTAGTCATGTTGTGATATTTACAAGTCATTTTATATTTACTAGTCATGCTGTGATATTTACTAGTCATAATATATTTACTAGTCATATTATATTTACTAGTCATGTTATGATATTTACTAGTCCTGTTGTGAAATTCACTAATCATATTATATGTATTTACTAGTCATGTTATGATATTTACTAGACATGTTATATTTACTAGTCATATTATATTTACTAGTCGTGTTATGATATTCACTAGACATGTTATATTTACTAGTCATATTATATTTACTAGTCATGTTATGATATTTACTAGACATGTTATATTTACTAGTCATATTATATTTACTAGTCGTGTTATGATATTCACTAGTCATATTATATTTACTAGTCATATTATATTTACTAGTCGTGTTATGATATTCACTAATCACATTATATTTACTAGACATGTTGATATTCACTAGTCCTATTTACTAGTCATGTTATATTTCCTAGTCATATTATATTTACTAGTTATGTCATGATATTCACTAGTCATATTATATTTACTAGTCCTGTTATGATATTCATTAGTCATATCGTATTTACCCATCATGTTATATTTACTAGTCATATTTACTAGTCCTGTTATGAAATTCACTAATCATATTATACGTATTTACTAGTTATGTTATGATATTCACTAGTCATATTATATTTACTCGTCATGTTATATTTGGTAGTCATATATTTACCAGTCCTGTTATGACATTCACTAGTCATATTATATTTACTAGTCATATTATATTTACTAGTCGTGTTATGATATTCACTAATCACATTATATTTACTAGACATGTTGATATTCACTAGTCATATTTACTAGTCATGTTATATTTCCTAGTCATATTATATTTACTAGTTATGTCATGATATTCACTAGTCATATTATATTTACTAGTCCTGTTATGATATTCATTAGTCATATTGTACTTACTCATCATGTTATATTTACTAGTCATATTTACTAGTCCTGTTATGAAATTCACTAATCATATTATACGTATTTACTAGTCATGTTATGATATTCACGAGTCATATTATATTTACTCGTCATGTTATATTTGGTAGTCATATATTTACCAGTCCTGTTATGATATTCACTAGTCATATTATATTTACTAGTCATATTATATTTACTAGTCGTGTTATGATATTCACTAATCACATTATATTTACTAGACATGTTGATATTCACTAGTCATATTTACTAGTCATGTTATATTTCCTAGTCATATTATATTTACTAGTTATGTCATGATATTCACTAGTCATATTATATTTACTAGTCCTGTTATGATATTCATTAGTCATATCGTATTTACTCATCATGTTATATTTACTAGTCATATTTACTAGTCCTGTTATGAAATTCACTAATCATATTATACGTATTTACTAGTCATGTTATGATATTCACTAGTCATATTATATTTACTCGTCATGTTATATTTGGTAGTCATATATTTACCAGTCCTGTTATGATATTCACTAATCACATTGTAACGTGCACGAATAAGTAGACACGTTAGCCCTTGGCTAACGGGCTGCCCCCCTGAATTCGGGGCATTTTGCACATTACAATACCCCCCCTCCTTCGGGAATCGCGTCCCTGCGCTTCAGCATATCAGCTCCCTCACGCCTCTGGGCGCACGCGCTTCCGATGACCTCACGGTCTCACCATCCCACCTCTGACACAAATGCAGCAAATTCAGAGGGGGCAGCCCAGGAACGGCCACAGCCGGGACGCGAACCCGTATCTCCTGCACCGCGGGCGAAAACGTTAACCAGTCGACTAAAGGGTCCGACCCATTAGCCAAGGGCTAACGTGTCTACTTATCCGTGCACATTACAACATTATATTTACTAGTCACATTATATTTACAAGTCATATTATATTTACTAGCCATGTTATGATATTCACCAATCATATTATATTACTGGTCACTTTACTAGATATATACTAGTCATATTAGGATACTAGTCCTTTTACAGTATTTACTGGGCCTAGTATTATGACGAGTCAAATAGTGTTTACTAGTAATTTTATGTGTGCTATTGATATTATACTTACTAGTCATATTATGTTATTTACCAGTCATATTGTGATATTTACGTGTCATATCATGGCATTCACTATCTATCTATTCATAGTATGTTTGCTAGTGATATTATATCAGTCTTAAATTATTTACTAGTCATATCATGATATTTACTAGTCATATCTTCATATTCATTATGCTTCAGCAATGTGCCATCAAGTTTATTCTACTGCTGAACCCAACCGGAATCTCTCTGGATAAAAGCAACAAATAAATGCCCTGACGTGACGTGAATATGTGGCGTGACTGGACAAACTGTTCCAGCCGTGCAGCTGGAACCCGGCCTTGGTGGATCTGTCTGTGTAAATGCTAGTGGTGGAATAAATGGTTGTGCCGGCAACATTACTGCACAAAACCAAGGACAGACTCCATATCGTCCTTACAGGAAGCTTCTTTATGATAAAAGAGATGTTCCACAGTCTAGGGTATATGCACATCTACAAGGACATGGTTCTGTTTGCAACACTAACAGGTGTGGCACCACACACACACACACACACACACACACACACACACACACACACACACACACACACACACACACACACACACACACACACACAAGGACGTGTGTGTAGGAACCATACTGTGTTACTGCTTTGACAATGCTGCAGTTAAGAGTGATTATGACAAACACAGATGGTGTGTGTGTGTGTGTGTGTGTGTGTGTGGCAGGGAGGGAGGCGGTGGTCCTTCTGAGGGTGAATTCTGGGGTTTGAGTCAGTATGTTGGGGCCCCCAGAAAGGCTGACTGTTGACACTGATGCAAGAAAGTGTGTGTGTGTGTGCGCATGCATGAGTGCACACGTGTGTGCATGCGTGTGTGTTTGTTCATATGATGCAAGCTCCTTTTCTGAAGCCCAAATACCCCCTTTCTAATCTTGGAGATGAATGAGGTGAGTGGAGTCTTAAGAGAAATGATCATGATTTTCAACACACACACACACACACACACACACACACACACACACACACACACACACACACACACACACACACACAAACAAGGCGTTGGTGGATCTGTCTGTATAAATATTAGTGGTGGAATAAATGGTTGTGCCGGCAATATTATGGCACAAAATACATATAAAACAAGACATTCATGGACAAGGGCCAAGAACCTGGAACTGATGGAATGCTGCTATAACAGCAGACTCCAGGTGAGGGACTATATGAAGTGAATGTGGGAACTGTGGACCAGTAGGAAACCTACTTCCACACTGACTCAGAAGCAGCTAGTGTCTCAATGCTCAAACATCAATAGAAGGAAGCTACTGTCACGACTTGAGATGGAGAGGCTCCAACAGGATGACTATACAGTTCAGCACCCTGAATCACCACCCAGTAGGCAGGCGATACATGAGGACAGACCCCAGTCAGCTGAAACAATCCTACCAGCCATGACAGCTGAAGCTACTGAGGTTCAGATGAGAATCATGGCCAGACAAAAAAAACGTCAAATCTCGGGCACGGCTCAGTGATGAAGTACCATCACAAAACCTGCTTGCGGATGTGAACACAGCCCTATGCAACATCTCAACTGCCACCATAACAGAGACTGATGAGCTTGTATATGCCACTGCGACTGTAATCCTGGAGATGCTTCGGTACAGGATTAAGAATCAGAATCAGAATACTTCATTCATCCCCGAGGGGAAATTGGGTAACACAGGTCACCAACAGTATCCGCCGTGGAAGAGAAGCGAAGATAAAAGCAGCATGGAGAGATGTGAGCCAGTTAACAGCGGTGCAGCAAGATGTGATGAAAGACAGGCCCTGGTTGAAAAAGTACAGCAAGCTGTCCATAAGTGAGGCCCTGGAAACTGTCAATCAAAGGCTCACAGCTCTGGCTGCCAGGCTGAAGAGATACACTAGAGAAGCAGAGGCCAAAAGATTAAATGGCCTGTTCCACCAAGAATCAGCCAAAGTGTACTCCCCGCTGCAGAGTAACAAGGGAAAAACATCAGACCCACCCAGAGCAGAGACTGAGCGATACTAGAAGGATATATGGGAAAAGGCGGCATCACACAACATCAATGCCCAGCAACTGGTGAGCCCAACAGCAGATCACAGCAATATCCCAGAACAAGGACCAGTTATCATCACAGTGGCCAACATCCAGAACTGGACTGTACCGGGCCCTGACATGATTCACACCTACTGGTTGAAGAAGCTAATGGCACTACATGAATGCCAGGCAATACAACTGAACCAGCTGCTACCATCAGGGTCTCACCCTGACTGGCTAACACCAGGGACTGATCATGAAGGATCCCCACAAGGGTACAACACCTTCAAATTACCGGCCGATAATCTGCCTCTCCACAATATGAAAGATTCTGTCAGGTATCATAGCAGCTAAGCTGAATAGGCACGAGTCAATACATGAATGAAACTCAGAAAGGAATTGGGAACAACACCAGAGGGTTAAAACATCAGCTATTTGTTGATGGAGCAATTATACAAAACTCTAAGACCAGACAGACCAACCTGAACACAGCCTGGATTGACTACAAGAAAGCCTAAGATTCAATGCTCCACACCTGATTATTGGAATGCTTGGCACTAGTAATAAAGCCAACAGGACACTAACAGCCTTTATCAAGACCTAAATGCGGCAGTGGAAAACAACACTAGAGGCCAACTCAAAGAAAATCACACAGGTAACCATCAACTGGGGTATATACCAAGGCGATGCAATATCCCCACTGCTGTTCTGCATAGGCCTCAACCCCATCAGTCAGATCATCACAAAGAGATTTAGATACAGGTTTAGAAGTGGAGTTACCATCAGCCACCTCCTATACATGGATGACATCTAGCTGTATGCCAGGAATGAGCGATACATTGAATGAGCTAATCCACCTCACCAAGATCTACAGCAACGACATATAGATATCAATCAGACTGGACAAGTGTGATTGAATGGAGACAAAAAGAGGAAAGGTGGTGAGGACTGAATGGGTTGAATTGCCAGATGGCAGGATAAAGGACATACAGGGCAGTTACAAGTACCAGGGTATTCCACAGACAAATGAAAACCAAGAGGAGACAAGGAGGTCAGCTACAGCCAAATACTTCCAGAGAGTGAGGCAGGTCCTGAGGAGCCAGCTCAATGGGAAGAATAAGATGCAGGCCATCAACACATATGCCCTACCAGTCATCAGATACCCAGCTGGAATAAGCTGGTCAATACGCTGGCCAGGTCTACAATTCTGTATGTGTTCCTTGTTGTTTATTGTTGTCATTATTGATAGGTTTCTCTTTGTGTTTTCTTTTACGTTTTATATTTTAAATAGATACTTGCAGCAAAATCTGACTTTTCCTGTTGTTAATTGATGTAAGGAGTGCGGGTGTGATCGATGAGACAAATGGTGGCCCTAAAATCACATTTATGGCCAGACAAGAGATATTGGTGGCTAACTAACTGATTTCCAGTTGATGAAAATGTGGTAACTTGCCATGTCACAAATTACCATTAGTATAGAAGGCGTGTCCGTAGTGGGTCGCTATAAAAGCAGAGACGCACCCTTTTGACTCGAAGGAATACGACTGTATTGGCTGAGCAACATATTCGTGAGGCGAGCAGTCAACTTCCACTGAGAAAGAGGAATCGCCTTCACATGCTCAACCTCAAAGCTGCTGTTGGTGGTCTCGTCGCTCGGGGGGCTGTCACCAGGGAATTTCTCGTTTTTCTACGGCAAGCAATTTAGCGCCAGTGTTTAGCCCACCCAGCCACACTCACACGATCGCCCTGAATTTCAGTAGCCAATAGCTATGAAATCATAAAACCACACCTCTCTTTCGGTTGTAGTTCAAACCACCCGTGTTAAAAATGTGCTCAGAAACAGCATGAAGGCATCTCTTTAACGTCTTTTTGTACAGCAGTTTAGTCTGCTTAAGCTGTGTTTAAATGTACTCTAGAAATAAACTTTATTTACTTACTTACTTTCTAAATAAGTAAAAGGCTGGAACGTGCCAAAAGAAGGAAAAACAAATGTCAAAAAGCCAGCAGGTCTCGGTATAAAGGAAGGGATGATGGGGGGCAGTTTAATTACAGAGTAGTTCCTCCTATTGCATCACTTTCATGTGGGACAAGGCATTGGTTCAGGGATTCTACAGAACCCCCCCCCCCCCCGAGTTGCATCATGGTGCTGAGTGATGGCTTTCTGTCTGTGCTGGAATGTGACAGGACCTCTGTTTGCTTGCATGGAGCTGATAAAGACATCAGAAGCTCTTCCGCCCGTCGCTGTACAGTCCTACCAGTGTGTCGAATATGCTTGGTAACAGTCACCAAATCCATTTTTCTCCCATAGATGAGAATATGTGGGTGATCCAACAGGCAGCAAAAAGGGACGGACGGGTGAACATGCAGAAAAAAAAACATGCTTTTATTGCTGGGAGAGAGTTGATTACAGGATGAGAAATGCCAGTAATTTAATGAGAATCTTTGCAATCAGAAGTTCAAGTTCAAATTGTTATATGTATTTAGAGTACAATGAAATTATTGGCTCTGGCTCTCTCTCTGCCTTAACACAAGGACAAAGGATACAAGGACACACCATCCAAAAAAAACAAAACGAAAAAAAAACCGACGACACAATGTATTCATATACATTATATACACAAAATATACAGTACACAATAGAGCAACAATATAAGGTGCATATGGATGCGGCAGCTGTTAAGCAACCTGACTGCCTGTGGAGAAAAACTATTACAGAGATGGGTGGTGTGTGATTTGATGCTCCGGTAATGTTTTTTTAGATGGAAGGAGCGAGAAGAATTCATGAGCGAGGTAGCTGGTGTCTTTAATGGCATTTTGGGCTTTCTTTTTGCAGCAAGTGGTGTACATATTTAAGTTGTGGTAGTCCAATGCCAATGATTTTTGTTGCTGTGTTCCTTTGAAACTGTCTGCAGTCCTGATCAGTCAGGTTGCCAAACCGCACTGTGATACAGCCTTTCAAGACACTCTCCATGGTACCACAATTAAAATTCACAAGAGTTTTGGTACTCATGCCAAAACTCTTGAGATGCCTCAGAAAATACAGTCTCTGCTGTGCCTTCTTCGGGATGCAACTGGTGTTGAGAGACCATGTGAGGGTGTCTGTGGTGTGTAAACCGGGAAATCTAAGACAGTCCACAATTTCAACAGATGACCCATTGATGGAAATAGGAATGTGATTTTCTCTGATCTATCTAAGGTCAACAACGATTTCTTTTGTCTTATTGACATTTACAGAGAGGTTGTTATCATGGCACCATATGGTTAAATGTTCCACGTCCCTCCTGTAGGCCCCTTCATCACTGCCACTTATTAGGCCAATCACCGTGTGTCATCTGCAAATTTAATGATGCCGTTGTCATATTTGGCAACACAGTTGTGTGTAAACAGACTGTATAATAGGAGACTGAGACAGCAGCCCTGAGGTACACCGGTCCTAAAAACTATTGCATATGTGTATGTTTTACCTATTCTCACAGTCGGGGGCCTGTCTGTCAGGAAATCAGATAGACTACAGATAGACTTGCCCAGACCAAGACCTCTGAGTTTCAACACCAGTTTGGATTTTACAAGCAGTATTACAAGCAGAACTGTAAATGACACTCTGACACAGGTATTTTTCTTTACAATGTGCACTAGAGTAGTTTGCAGAGCAAGTGAGATAGCGCCATCTACAGATCTATTAGAACAGTAGGCAAACTGTCAAGGGTAGCGGGAATGTTAAATGTTAAATGTTATATATATATATATATATATATATATATATATATATATATATATACTATGGGCACAATTCACCATAATCGGTTGACGTTCTGTGTTAGGTAGACACGGGCCCTTTAAGAAACAGTTTCCAGGTTGACAGGGTGGAGCTAGGACTAAGATTGTTGGAGCAGCGCCATGTTGCTCGTATGATTTTCTACGGAAGAACAAATGACACACATATTCGTGTAGCCAATGAGAGAAACTGTCGGTCTCTACTTTCCTGCAATTTCCATAATATGATATAACCAGTCTATCCAGGCAGAACTCACTATGTTGGCTTAACGAAAAAAGAAAAAAAAAGAAGGCCTCAATACACACGGCTGATGTGCCCTTGAGCAAGGCAGTTAACCCCCAAAGTACACCATGTATGTAGTCCCGCTACACCTTGTTTGTAGTCCCAGAAAATCAGAGTCAACAGGTCCGTTTCTTTCCGCCTCCTACATCCACTATATTGCAACACTGTTCAACTGGAATACTGACTGTCTGTCCAACAGCACCACCACATCACCTCCACCTTTCACACGGAGAAAATAAACACTTATTAATCGAGAAAAGTTGCGGACTGCAGCTTTAAAGAGACTTCAGTAGTGGTTTAGGTCTGTAGTATTGAAAACTCAAAACGCTGCCTCAGGAAATCTAAAGACGAAACATTTCCATTAATGAACTCGAGCCAGTGGGAATTATTTTAATTACTGATTTCTTATATCGAATTTACTCTGCTGTATATTCTTGGTGCTAATGTACGTCTGAATAATCTGTGATAATGAAAAGATCAATATGTGAGTGGGGTAATTGGCCAAGTACAATTGGGGGGGAAAAAGGGGGAGGGAAAAAAAGACTCCTTAACATCTCAGTGGTCCCATAGCTGTCAAGGTAATAATATACAATCAATCAGGCCTCACTTATGCCCCTTTTCCACTACATGGTACCGGCTCAACCCAACTTGCCCTTTTGTTGTTTTCCATTAATGGAAAGTACCAGCATTTTTGTCGCTGTTACCACTTTTCTGGTACCACTTTTGTCAACGTTCCAAAAAAACAAAAAACAAAAACTGGAGCGGGTACACTGAGGGGGTTCTGTTACGGTAATGGAAAACGACACAGAAGAGAATCGAGTCAAGTTGAGCCAGTACCACGTAGTGAAAAAGGGGCATAGTCAGCCAATCAATCAATCAGTTCATATACCACCATGGGTCCAGAATCACAGACTGGAGATGCTTGGAAGAAATGGATACTTTACTTCGGTTTAGTTTTAGGATCGGTTTTATGGTTGAATAATCAGGAATCAGGAACACTTTGTCATTTAACCTCATGTACTTGTGCACATGAAATGAAACGAAATGCCGTTTCCCCCAACCCACAACAGTAAGATACAGACAAAAACACACACCCAAAAACTACAAGAACACACATATCCAAACTAACACATATATCCAAACTAAACAAAAAATCACTGTCCAGGGGAACGAATGCCCGCCAGGATGACTGTCGGAACCGCCGGTCTGCATGGGCTAGCAGTTAGCTTAGCCTGCCCCGCTTCCGCGTCCTGTCAGACCGCCCTCGGTGTTTCCTCCTCAGGCACAGCTACCGGCAAGGGCTGTGAAGCAGACCAAGCTCTCCCAGCCAGACACCCTCGACACACCTCCCCGCACTCCACACGATGACACAAAAAACACCATAGTCAATGCCAGGTGAGGCCACTGCCAGAGCGCCCTCGGTGTTATCGGAACTGCCGGTCTACATGGGCTAACAGTTAGCTTAGCCTGCCCCACTCTCCCAGCTGATTCAGCGGCCATCAAACGAAGACAAAACTTAGACGCAGATGTGGACAAAGACACTGCATGGACAGCACTGGGTGAGGCCGCCGCAAATGTGAATTGGCGCCGCCATCTTCCCACAGCGGCACTGAGTGATGTCGCAACATTATTACAGATGGACTGTTTTGACACCGGGGGACATAATGTGTCTTCATGACTCGTATTGAAGCTGGAAGGTTCAATGAGAAATATGTTGTTATGCAAAAAAGGCTGGCAGGGGGATGTTCTGCACACCCACGTGCACACACACACGTGCACACGGTAGATGACAAGATAAGATGCTGCAGGTACTGAGTAGATTTAGGAGAATCTGTGTGTGTGTGTGTGTGTGTGTGTGTGTGTGTGTGTGTGTGTGTGTGTGTGTGTGTGTGTGTGTGTGTGTGTGTGTGTGTTGGGTTTTCCTTGCTGGAGGGCACCTGAGTGACACTTGCAGGAAAACAGCAGCATTAGAAAATCACTGTGCACCAATTTCACTTTTAATCCAAATAACCCGGGGCCGGTTGTTGGAGTCAAACCAACAACCCCTCCCTCCCAGTTTGCCTCTGGAGCCTCAGGGCTGCCACTGCCCCAAATCTGCAATAAACAAAAGTAGTGTTGGGAAAGTAGTCCAAAGTTTCATGAATGGAAAAGAGCAAGTCGTGCTCATTAAGATGACATAATGAACAACACGAGCTGCCAGTGTGTTCTGACACATCCCACAAACAGAATGTGTTTCATGTTCTTTGTTTCCCAAACCTGACAGCCAGCTGGTTTTAATCACCACTATTCACTGGTAATTTTCTGACACGGTGGGTCTGTTTGTTCACATTTCTTTTGATGACGTGTAAAATAAAAAAATAAAAAAATGAGAGAAATCAAACTAGGCTCTCATTACAAAGGATCCCATGACGGGTTCAAAAACACATGTCATCTGATGGTGTTATATCTCCTACACATCCCTCCTTTTCTTCCCCGATATCACACACACACACACACACACACACACACACACACACACACACACACACACACACACACACAGTAATAAATCAACTGCAGATATCTAGGCTGCACAGAAATGTGTTTCAACACGTTCAACAGGTGCACAGAAAAGGCATCCTAGGGGTGTAGTGGTCTATTCCACTGCCTACCAACACCGGGATCACCGGTTTGAATCCCCGTGTTACCCCCAGCTTGGTCGGGCGTCTCTACAGACACAACTGGCCGTGTCTGCGGGTGGGGAGCCGCATGTCAGTATGTGTCCTGGTCGCTACACTAGCGCCTTCTCTGGTCGATTGGGGCATCTGTTCGGGAGGGGGGACTGGGGGGAATAGCGTGATCCTCCCACACGCTACGTCCTTCTGGTGAAACTCCTCACTTTCAGGTGAAAAGAAGTGGCTGGCAACACCACATGTATGGGAGGAGGCATGTGGTAGTCTGCAGCCCTCCCTGGAGCGACCGCAACGGCTCGGAAGAGTGGGGTAAATAGTCAAATACAACTGGGAGGGGAAAAAAAAAGGGGGGGGGTGGGATACATCCATCCATCCATTATCCGAACCGCTTATCCTGCTCTCAAGGTCGCGGGGATGCTGGAGCCTGTCCCAGCAGTCATTGGGCGGCAGGCGGGGAGACACCCTGGACAGGCCGCCAGGCCATCACACAGGGCCGACACACACACACACACATTCACACGTAGGGACAATTTAGTACGGGTGAGTCACCTGACCTACAGGTCTTTGGACTGTGGGAGGAAACCGGAGAACCCGGAGGAAACCTATGCAGAAACGGGGAGAACATGCAAACTCCACACAGAGGACGACCCCCAAGGTTGGACTACCCCGAGGCTCGAATCCAGAACCTTCTTGCTGTGAGGCGACCGCGCTAACCACTGTGGGGTGGGGATCCCCCCACCCTCCAAAAAAAGAAGGAAAAAAAAGAAAAGGCGTCCTAGGAACCGTTCCCATTACTGACCTTCTGGTAAAAAGAAATCAAGCCAGAAGACTTCACAGTGAGAGAGACACAGCAAGTATTAAACCAAATTGGAACAAATTTGGCTTAACGAACAGGAATCTAAATCTCATCACAGAAGTCATGCTTGTCGGCTGCATGGTTTCAAACGAACATATTGCCGAGGCGTTCGCTTAACGAGCCACTCGCGGTGTAATTAACAGATGGAGAAGCAGCCTGTGGAGTGTTTCCACAAGAAAGTTTTGCTGTACGTTAGAATTACTGACAATCCTCCTCCTACCGGGACAAAGCCGGTGAGGGAAGGGTGTGATGAACGTGATGTGCAGGCGATGCTGTGCACACTGTGAGACTGTGGCCATCTTCACGCAGGCTAAGACAAGTTTCTGGAGTCATGAACAAATCATGGGTCATTGACGGTGGTCAGCCGTCTTGTGTTCTCAGCCAATCCGGAGTCAACCTCGTTCTAGCGGCGACAGAAAACTTCAGCAACCATCATCGTGTGTTGACAGACATATGATGATAAAAACTATGGCACGACCCCCCGCATCCTGGTGAGCGACCAGTAGCATCATAGTAGTCTCCCTAAAACCCAAGCAGTCTGACAAGGAGATTTCACCTTTGTCCCCATCAGACATAAAAATAAACATGCAAGATGGCCAAAACTGTAGTGTGTAGAAGCCTTAACTCCACCTCCATCCACAAAAACCTTGAGCAAGAGTACTGCTTATCATCCCACCAGAACAGTTCTGAGAAGCTTCACAAAGTTATTAAACTCTGAAAATCCAAAGGGTCACAATGACCGTCTTGGTCGTTCTAGTGTTAAACTTTCGTGGATCTTTAAGGACAGTGTCTGTTCATTCAATTGATTGCAGTTTATCATTGGAAAAAGTAAAATTAAATATATATGCGTAATAATAAAGTGGTATGCTTGTTGCCTTTTTCCTGAGTGCAGAGGTCGGAGGAGACTGTTGCAACCACTAGCAAGGTCCACTGCCTTCGGACCAACCAGAGGTCAGAGGTCAGGATTCTGTCAGACGTCCATAGTTCTCAGTTGGTTGCTGCAGTATCACCACGTTAATCCTACCATACACATCATTTGTTCCAATTCTAAGAATGGTACCTACAGAACTGCATTTTCACTGTCTAAAGAAGAAAGGAGGATACTTTCAGCAATGTTGTGTTTTTACATGAGATGAACAACAACCTGCACATATTCACCTGGTACAGTCTATTGAAATAGACATTTTCCTGCCTTTTGGGTCCAATTTGTGAATTTTCAAAGTTTTTGCTTGTTATCAGCTGCACTAGGCCACCATCCTAAATCTACCTTTGATATTCAAAATATACCCTAAATACTGTATCTGTAATATATACCCAATCCTGAACATACCTCTACTTTTCTCCTCACTGCCTGTTCGCTGTATCTTCAGCAGACGACACGAGGCATGTTGGTTGAGAGAAAAGGCCAAAAACCAGATGGATCATCAGCTTGTGGCTTCCAGCTATCTACAGCTGATGGAGAGATTGCAGAACTCCTGACCACATGCAACCTAAACACCATCTCTCTCTTTTCTAACCTTGCCTGGGCAGGCAAACAACATTGACGGTTGCCATGTTTGCTGGTTTCCTATGGATGTGGGTGGAAGTCACTGTAGGCTAAGGCGATCCTTGGATAAGGAAGCTGTATCAAATTCCCTTCTGGGTCAAACTGACTATTTGTTCACAGTTAATTCTTCTCTATCTTTATTTACCCAGAAAACATTTGCTTTGTGTCTGTGAACCTTTGCTGAATTGTCCCACATCCAAGTCAAATCAACATTTATTATAGCCCAATATCACACAATATGTCTCAAAGGGCTGTCTTCTTCTTCTTCTTCTTCTGGCTTGTTCCCTTCTTCTTCTGGCTTGTTCACTGTAGTTTCCCTCGGTACCCTGTGAGGGCACAGCACCAATGATGGCCGTTGTTAACCCAGGCCTTCACCGATCCAGTATGGAGCGACGACCGATCCGGTATGGTCTTGTCAATCCGCACAATGATTTGGCCAAGTTTTATGTCAGATGCCCTTCCTGACACAACCACTAACCCTATTGACAGAGGCACAGGCAAAGAAAGGGCTGGATACCATCCCAGTATTCATGGACTGGTGCCCATGCCTGTCACCTGATGTCTCAAAGGGCTGTACATATAACAATACAATAATGACTAACAGCAAAATATATAAAAATGTATAAAAGTGAACCGAACTAGCCTCTCGAATTGGTATAGGAAGACAATTCCAAAGAAGAGGGGCGTGGTGAGAGAAAGCCCTGCCACCTACTGATGTTATTTGTGTGGAATGGTCAGCCCTAGCAGGTTAATGAGGAGTGACTAGATGTGATAAGTAGGATGGTGCAAGTCCGTGTCATATTTTACAAGTTAAAAGTAGAATCTTGAAGTCAGATCTATCATGTACAGGGAGCCAATATAATGAGATAGGAACAGGGGTAATATGAAGAAACGTTCTAGTCTTGGTTAATATCCTAGCAGCAGGGCGTCCAGGTAGCGTGGCGGTCTATTCCGTTGCCTAACAACACGGAGATCGTCAGTTCAAATCCCCGTGTTACCTCCGGCTTGGTCGGGCGTCCCTACAGACACAACTGGCCCTGTCTGCGGGTGGGAAGCCGGATGTGGGTATGTGTCCTGGTCGCTGCACTAACGCCTCCTCTGGTCGGTTGGGGCACCTGTTCAGGGGGGAGGGGGAACTGGGGGGAATAGTGTGATCCTCCTACGCACTACGTCCCCCTGGTGAAACTCCTCACTGTCAGGTGAAAAGAAGCGGCTGGCGACTCCACATGTATCGGAGGAGACATGTGGTAGTCTGCAGCCCTCCCCGCATCAGCAAAGGGGGTGGAGCAGAAATCGGAATGGCTTGGAAGAATGGGGTAATTGGCCGGATACAATTGGGGAGAAAAGGGGGGGGCGAAATCCCACCCCCCCAAAAAAAGGAATATCCTAGCAGCAGTATTTTGTACACGTTTTAATTTGCTAATAGTGGATTTAGGTAAACCAGAGGAAATCAGAATACTTTACTCATCCCCGAGGGGGGAAAAAAGAAAAAGATAAAAAGGTGTTACAATAGTCATGCCTGGACGAGACATGCATGAACAACTGTTTCAGTATCAGCCATGGAAAGAAAGGGATGAACCGTGGAAATATTTTGTAAATGGAAATATGCAGTCTTTGTAATATCGCAGTTATGTGTTTCAAAAGAGAGATTATCATCAAATAGGACACAGATTTCTAATACTAGGGGGTGAGATCACTGAATTTGTTTCTAATCTGCTTTGGACCAAGAACTTGCAGTCTTTTCAGCATTTAAAAGGAGGAAAGAATATTTACTGGACAGGAAAAAATGGAGACATGTAGAGACAAAGATGTACAACATGTGCTGCTGTTCTACAGCGAGGCCGAACGGCTGTGAAGGCAGAAACAAAACATCCCAAGGACATTTCTGTTAGTGTTTGGTTAGGTGTTGAATGGATCCAAGCCGTCTTCTTTTCTGGATTTTAGTCTCCGATTGATAAACGTCCTGAACACGACCGGATCGTGGCAGTGGGCGAGGCTTAATGACATCAGTATTCAATGATTGGTTTTCCATTCTCGTCAAATCCAGTGACATCACTTCCAATACAGTGTTGATATCCCACGACGCCATTATAACATCCTGTACTGGTCCTACAGCTGTAGCTGTTTGTTGTTTTCATCACAAAACTAAACAATACTAATGTTTGAATCCATATCGCCATCAGCAGCGGAGACATGTGTTGGTATATTTGGAGGCCAGGTGTGTTCCTCCAGAGCTCATCAAAAGTTGTTGAAGGAGGAGAAACAGAAGGAGGAGCGCATCTGTGATGCTCCTGCTGAAACCATTGATGCTCCAGTTTTTACTCCATTTAAACTGTCCATTTCTTGATCTGTTTGGCTGCTCCCGCCCAGTATGGCTCCTCCACTCAGAGGTTTGTTTGGACCATTTCTGGGGGTTGGTGTGTGTGTGTGGGGGGGGGGGGCATTGGTGGCAGGGATCATTACATCACAAGGTGCCTTGCGGCCATTGTCCTCGGCCTCTGCCACACAACATTAGCACGAGTCTGTGTGCTAACAAGAGCACATGATAACACAGAGAGATGAGAGCAGGAGAGAATAAAAGTGAGAAAAGACAGAGGTGAGAAAGACAGGGACACAGAATGAGAGATGAGAGAGAGAGAGTGATAAAGAGAGATGAAACATGAGAGAGAAACCAACAGGGAGAGAAAGAACAATGCAGATGTGTGCAACATTAAAGGCAAAAATGAGAAAGGGGGGAGACAGGCAGACAGGCAGAGAGAAAGAGAGCGAGAGAGAGAGATAGGAAGGGGGACGGAGAGAGATAGGCAGACAGAGAGAGAGAGAGAGAGAGAGAGAGAGAGAGAGAGAGAGAGAGAGAGAGAGAGAGAGAGAGAGAGAGAGAGAGAGAGAGAGAGAGAGAGAGAGAGACAGAGAGAGAGAGAGAGAGAGAGAGAGAGAGAGAGAGAGAGAGAGAGAGAGAGAGAGAGAGAGAAGGAAGGAGAGTGAAATAGAGAGAGAGAGAGATAGGCGGGGGGAGGGAGAGAGATAGGCAGATAGAGAGAGCGAGAGAGAGAAGCAAGGAGTGAGATAGACAGAGAGTGAGAGACAGAGATAGGCGGGGGGAGGGAGAGAGATAGGCAGACAGACAGAGAGAGAGAGAGAAGGAAGGAGAGTGAGATAGACAAAGAGTGAGAGACAGAGATAGGCGGGGGGAAGGAGAGAGATAGGCAGACAGACAGAGAGAGAGAGAGAAGGAAGGAGAGTGAGATAGACAGAGTGAGAGAGAGAGAGATAGGCGGGGGGACGGAGAGAGAGATAGGTGGGGGGAAGGACAGAGATAGGCAGACAGACAGAGAGAGAGAGAGAGAAGGAAGGAAGGAGAGTGAGATAGACAGAGTGAGAGAGAGAGATAGGTGGGGGGAAGGAGAGAGATAGGCAGACAGAGAGAGCGAGAGGGAGAGATAGGCAGATAGAAAGAAAGAGACAGAGTGAGAGAGGGAGGGAGACAGAGATAGGCAGACACACAGAAAGAGAGAGAGAGAAAGAGTGAGAGAGGTCCCGGAGGTTTTAATCATGACTGCTCTCATGTGTAAATACTTGACATTTGAGTTTGTGTGACCCGGCTGATATTTGCTCAGACATGGAGAAGCTGAATGAAGCCAAAGGTCGGCGGAGTTCAGCAGCTGCCAGGACAGAACACCTCCTCTTACCGAGGAGGCTGCGCTTTACTTTTCTTTTGAGAGCGACCCATTTCCTCTCCGTCCGAGAGGTTAAACACACATGCTCAGTCCACAAGAGAAGAAGGCCGTCTCCGTTCTTTCTTATAATCAGAAAACCACAGCAAGCTTCCTCCTCCGGTCTCCTCCTCTACAGGGCCACAGGGTGCTGACCCAGCAGAAATGACCAAAGCACCGAGCTATCGCCTCCATACTAGTTAGTTTAGTCTCTCCTGCAGTTTGTAATGAAAGAAAAGAAAATGCAGCTGAAAGAACACCTCAAAGAGCAAATTGAGGCTACTCATGCCAGGTTGCACAATGACCGTATAACCCCCCTCACACTGGCCAAAACCCCCCCCAACACCCGCTAACATCCGCCTTTGGTGGTCGGTGCAAAGGGGTACAGTGGGCTTTCACTGCCGGGTCAAAAGGCTCGGCAGTAGTCACGGGTATTTATCGGCTCCGCCTCCGATTGGCACTGATGTAAACGCGACACCTGGCTGGACACGCTAATTTGCACGATGACGTAGCGCCGTTGTCCGCGTGCCATAAAATCACGCCGGCAACTGAGGAAAAACATCTATTGTTTGTGGGTTCAGCGTCTTCATTCAAGCAGCGCTCGAACATCGTTCGGTCTGCGTTGACTTTGTATGGTTTGAAAGAGAGACTGAAGTACAAGATGTAAAAAAGTAGCGGTAACCACCCTCTCTCTGGCTCCCATGCTGCTTTCTACTGTTTACTTCCTGTTGTCCAGCGCCTTCCTGACGTCACAAACGTTATGATGTCAAACATGACGCTAAAGGAGGAAAGAAAGAAGGAAAGAAAGGCAAACTCGTCTGCTGGCAGGGCAGTCAGACCCGCCGGGTCTGCTGGCAGTTAGACCCGCCGGGTCTGCTGGCAGTCAGACCCGCCGGGTCTGCTGGCTCTGTGAAAGGAGTCAACTGCCTGTTTTTAGCGGGTTTCCCCACGTTTACAAAACCCACTTATACATGCTAATGTTGGTGTAAAAAGGGTGTAAGACTGCTTAGAATGACTGTGTGGGTCTCTCTCTCTCACACACACACACACATACACACACACACACACATACACAAAACAAAGGCAATATTACCTTCAAGCTACTGCCTGGCAGGGGACAATTAAACAAAACCAAACTAAACTAAACTGAAGTAAACCCAGGAGCCAGTCTGCTCAGCAAGGGTAAACATGGAGACAAAGACAAACCCAGGATGAACAACTGAGAGGGACAGCAGCCCAAAAAACGTCAAACCTGAAGAAGTAGTAAAGAGCAGAGACCAGACAGATGGCGGAGGGCAGGTTTTCCACAAAATGCTGTTCAACTTCTGTTCTATTTATGCAAATAATATGAGTCACATGGACACTGGACATGCAAATAACCAACAGATGAGGAGCAATATAAATACTGGGTAATAAACTGAGAGCAGGACAAGAAAAACAGCAGCAGGGAAAACCCGAGTCCAGACATCTGCTGTCGGCATGGATTAGTGTAAAAAGCCTTTAGTCAGAGGCCTGCAGGGTGTCTGCAGACTTGTGGAATAGGTACTTTTTAAACTGTAACGTTTTTGATGAAATCGTGCTTCTCTTGACGAGAAAATGCATTTAAAGCAATAAAAGAGGGTTCACTGCTTCAGTCATCCTGTAATGACTCTTCATTCATGGCGTTTTCATGACTTATTTCACACAAAAATAGGCCAAACATTTTGACATATAAATAGCTTCTTCTTTTTTTTCTTTTTTTCCGGAAACCATCACCGGTGTAGATAAAAGTGCTCAACAAACGAGGAGTGGAATATATATATATATGTGTGTGTGTGTGTGTGTGTGTGATGGTCTGGCGGCCTGTCCAGGGTGTCTCTTTGCCTGCTGCCCAATGACTGCTGGGATAGGCTCCAGCATCCCCACCATCTTGAGAGCAGGATAAGTGGTGGTAAGTGGTTCGGATAATGGATCGATAAATATATATATATATATATAGAGAGAGAGAGAGAGAGAGAGAGAGAGAGAGAGAGAGAGAGAGAGAGAGAGAGAGAGAGAGAGAGAGAGAGAGAGAGAGAGAGAGAAACAGAGACAGAGATAGATATAGATATAGATATATAATCCAGTGAGTCAAATAAATTCTTTGAGACAGTACAAGCCTTTTTCATGCCATAAGCATATATATATATATATATATATATATATATATATATATATATATATATATATATATATATATATATATATATATATAAACCGTCAATGGTGTTATAAGTGCTCAACTAATGAGGAGCGGAATATCAACACAGATACAGGAAAAAAGTTTTAATGCATAGCAGTACAAGCCTGTTTCGTGCATCACGCACTCAGCAGCATTAGCAGCTTTAGTAGCTGATGAGTGCGTGATGCACGAAACAGGCTTGTACTGCTATGCATTAAAACTTTTTTTTCCTGTATCTGTGTTGATACATATATATATATATATATATATAAACTCAGAACAAAAAGGAAGGGAAAGTGTGTTTGGTAGATGATGTCTTTGTTGTAACGATGCTTCTTGGCAATAAATCTTCTATCAGGCAGCTGATTGTCAACACCTGGGGTACCAGAAGCTCAACACAAGAGTCAACAGCAGCAGCAAAATAAGCTGTTGGGCATTGGCAGAGAAGATTTGGCAAATTTTTCATGGGCGCAACCCACATACTGAGCTCTGCTGCTCATCCCACAGTTGCATGTTCCTTACAAATGTGGCCCCATTTAAAAGGCAAATAAACAGGCTTCCCAACGCTATATGATTATTGCCAAAAAGCATTGCTATAACAAAGAAATGATCTACCAAACACACATTTCCTTACTTTTTGTGCTAAGTATGATGAATTTGTTAGATATCAGGAATCAGGAACACAACGAAATGCCATTTCCTCCAGCCCACAGCAGTGCAACACAAAGACAAAACACATCCAAAAACTACAAGAACATACATATCCAAACTAACACATATAGCCAAACTAAACAAAAAAAAAATCACTGTCCAGGAAAAGTAATGCCAGCCAAGATGACTGTCGAAACCGCCGGTCTGCATGGGCTAGCAGTTAGCTTAGCCTGTCCCACTTTTAGATATGAATCTAAATAGAATCGAAAAAGATGATATTGAATGAAATGAGAAATGTTTGCTCTTTTGTTCAACTGATTTGAACTTTGTTCATTGAGTCTTTGTGATCTTCATTCATAAATATTTGTTTCCTTTCATGAATCTTTAAGTGTATACCTTCATGTATGAAAGGACAAAATTTTCCAGGTGTGTATTTGTTCGTGTTCTTGGTCTTGAATTTGACTTACCAAGACAGTTTGATTTTATTTTGCGATGATATTCACTGCCCACATAGCAACTAAGAAAAGGTATGCTAGCATACCTACATCCCATCATTCCAACCCAACCACATGTGTGTATTAGCAGCCAGTCTTGAAAAAACTTTTTAAAAAAAAAACCCTCAACAGAGCAAATAGACCTCTCTCTCCCATTTATAAGCCCTTCATGTAGTCTTATCTGTGCAACTATTTTCACCTCCATCTTGTGCTTCCAATGCCTCTTCTGCTCTTATCAATAAGCCGTCCTCAGTCACACCTGCACACCATTGTAATCTCTAAAAGAAATCATTGATAGGTGTCCTCCATATTTCTTTCCAGTCTGGCCGCTGGAGAATCTCCTGTGGTGAGGAGAAGAAAGCCGCTCCCCACCTGAAACTAAATCTCCTCCTTGTGTCCAAGATAAGAGAAGAATTGAGTTATCGAGCGGGTGGTTTAAGATATAAGCTCCCGCTAAAGGCACGTTCAGAAGAGACATAATAAAAGAACTCTAGTGGCGTTTTATTATGAGAGCCCGTCTCCTCTTCACCATTTGTCAACCGCGGCGCTCTCATTAAGCCGGGAGTCAAAAGGTCACCACACGGCACTGGAAGCTCTCTGCGTGCTACGCTGCTAACGCTGGCACCTCATCGGTGTTCAAGGGTAAACGGGACAAGAGTGATCGTGATCAAAAAGACTTTGGGTACCAACTCTTGTTCATTTCTGAAACACTATCATTTCTCCCAATCACTTCAGCGTTGCTGAATTCTTTTATTGCCATGTGCATTACATGCACTAGGAATTTAGCTTGCTGCTTGTTGGTGCAGAGAATAAAATTAAGATAGGCTTTTTGCTCTGCCGCGCTCCCATCTCTGGCACGCCCTCCCAGACCACCTGAGGGCTCCCCAGACTTTGGCCACCTTTAAAACTGGCCTTAAAACATGTTTATTTTTATTACACTTTTATTCAGAGAATTCTAGTATTTTTGTTGTTTTTATTATTTTTATGCACTGTCAAGCACGTTGACATCGAGTGACTCTGATGATGCAAGGTGCTATACAAATACAATTTATTGTTATTTTCAAACCATCCATTTCCTGAACCACGTATCCTGCTCTCAGGGTCACGGGGATGCCGGAGCCTATCCCAGCAGCCATTGGGCGGCAGGCGGGGAGACACCCTGGACAGGCCGCCAGCCCATCACAGGGCCAACACATTCACACCTAGGGACAATTTTAGTGAGGCCAATTCACCTCACCTATACATGTCTTTGGACTGTGGGAGGAAACCTGAGCACCCGGAGGAAACCCACACAGACACAAGGAGAACATGCAAACTCCACACAGAGGATGACCCCCCCCCCCCCAAGGTTGGACTACCCCGGGGCTCAAACCCAGGACCTTCTTGCTGTGAAGCAACCGCTTTAACCACCGCGCCACCGTGCTGCCCAGTTATTATTTTCAATGTTATTATTAAATTTAAAAAAAAAGGTGAATTCATTGTCAAAAGCTGCTGTCCTTGCAGATGAGTTTCTTCTTACTCATAAGGTGTTTTCAGTGAAGCCAGAGCTCAAATGTCCTCAAGCTGCTGGACCAAAAGTGGTTTCCCCTCATTCTAAGGATGAGCAGGAGTGTTTCTACTGCCACAAGAACGGTCATGTCACTGCTGACTATTGAACCCTTAAACATAAGCAGCAGCAGGCCCCCGACTCTTCTCAGGTTAAGGCCATTGGCCTGATCGACACAGCTCCCCAGATAGTAATACCTGATGAAAGTGAAGACTGTGTTCCCGATCCTAGTTACAAACCCTTTATTTTTCAGGGTTTAGTGTCACTGACTGGCAAACCAGAAGATCAGCAGGAAATCAACGTTCTTAGAGACACTGGTGCTTTCTAGTTTGTTGTTCTTAAAAATGTCCTTACTATTTCTAGCGAGTGCTTTTGTGATGTGAGTTTTATACAATGTATTGATATGGATTTTATACCTATGCCAGCACATCAGATACACATAGAATCTGGCCTAGTAAGTGGATTCTTTAAAGTAGGCTTTCGCTTTGCTTTACCAGCAAGAGGTGTGGAATTCATAATGGGGAATGATACTGCAGGGGATAAAGTTGTGCCAGCTCCTCAGGTAGTGGACATTCCCCTGTGTTGCGCACTGGATGACCTGGCGCACCATTTTCCTAAGGCATTTCCTGCCTGTGTAGTCACATGTGCTCAACCCCAAAAACAGAGGAATGTAAACTTATCTGACTCCTTTCTTATTTCTGGATTGGCAAGAGACGCCACTGCCTTTGAACAGGAGGTCAAACCTTGTACCAAGCTAGTTAAAGCACAGGGGTAAGAAATGAGAACATAAGACACTTCACTTGCCAGTCACACATGAGCAAAATATAGCTGGCCAATAGTCCGATGTGACTTAAACTAAACGTCTGTCTTTTGTTTTGAGCTTAGATGAAAGCTGGGAAGAAAAACGTTGCTTACTTTTTGACAACAGAATGCTGATGTGTATGTAGACCCCCACCTGGCGTCCAGGCAGTGTAGCGGTCTATTCCATTGCCTACTAACATGGGGATCGCCAGTTTGAATCCCCGTGTTACCTCCGGGGCTTGGTCAGGCGTCCCTACAGACACAATTGGCCGTGTCTGTGGGTGGGAAGCCGGATGTGGGTATGTGTCCTGGTCGCTGCGTGATCCTCCCACATGCTACGTCCCCCTGGTGAAACTGTCAGGTGACTCCACATGTCTCGGAGGAGACATGTGGTACACTGCAGCCCGGAGCAGCGATCGGGATGGCTCAGAGAGTGGGGTAATCGGCCAGATACAATTAGGTAGAAAAAAAGGGAGAGGGGGGACCGACCCCCCGTCTCAGAAGGGACGGACTGGAGCGCTGTATTTCAGCTGTTCGTTCCTTTCTGATGCTGTAAAAAAAAAAAAAAAAAAAAAAATCACATCGCTAATGATTGCAAACATTGGACAAAGACCCATATTTTCAATTACCATCAGTTGAGAAAGAAACAAAATGCTTATTTGCATCTAGAACACATTTCGTTCTATTATTTCTGTAAATATACCTCCATTTGATATGGTCAAATAAATCACAGAATGGGCTTTTTAACAATGATACTTTAAAGCAAAACAAGTTGCCTGATGTCGCCTCAACTTGGAAATAAAAACTGTTTTTATTGTGCTTTGCAAATATAATAGATTTGACTTAAGAATACCCCCCACCCCCCCCCAAAAAATAGAATGAAACAAAATATAAAATTACAAAGCTTTGCTTGCATCCTGGCAGTTATTAAGGTCAAGTTTGAATGTTTTTTTTCTCTATCAGGATGTAAATGGTTTGTATATACTGCAATACTGTACAATATGTTGAGGCTTATGTTGTTTTTCTTCTATCGTGATTTCAAAAGGAATACATTTCTCCAAAATTACTCCTTTTTTGTTTCAACATGTTATTGCTGTGTGGCGACAGATGTACTCTCCCCCCCCCCCCCCGATTCAGGGACGGTCATTCCCTCTTCACATAGATTTTTTTCTAAATTACATGGTGATGCGGGTCGCGTGACTCGGGTCCTGGGCTGTTCCGGTGGCGTCTGGACACTGCTGGGCATCCTGCTCATCATATTCTTCATACATTTTATAATTCCATTATAATTCTGTTATCCTTTTTCAATGCTGTATTGTGTAAATTGTGTAAACACAACATCCATTGCACACTGTCCCTCTTGGGAGAAAGATCCATCGTCTGTTGCTCTCCCTGAGGTTTCTTCCTAGTTTTTTCTCCCTGTTAAAGGTTTTTTAGGGAGTTGTTCCTTATCCGAGGCGAGGGTCTAAGGACAGGATGTTGTGTTGCAGTAAAGCCCCCTGAGGCAAATTTGTAATTTGTGATATTGGGCTATACAAATAAAATTGACTTGACTTGACTAGATGGCCTATTTGACTTCCCTTTCAAACCAGCGTTTCTCCCTATCAAAGATGTGCACATCCTCATCCTTGAAAAAGTGACCATTGGCCTGTAAAGGGAGCTGATTGTTGGTTTGGGTGGTTATGCCACTGTATTGTTTATAAGGGTGGGGATACCTGCAGTCACAGTATTGTTTATAAAGGGGGGGGGGATACCTGCAGCCACTGTAATGTTTATAAGGGGGGGATACCTGCAGTCACTGTATTGTTTATAAGAGTGGGGACACCCTCAGTCAGTTGAGACTGAAGAGGTCACTTAGATGAAACATTTTTCAATAAATGTTGTGTCCAGATGAACTGATTTAACAACCTGTGACTTCCTTACCTGGGTTATTGGGCATCCATCGAGACAGATTCACTGAATGTTTATGCCGAAGGCAACGCTGAAAAAAGAAAATCTCCAGAGAGATTTAATGTAGGGGAAAGAAAAAAAACGTTCTAAATACACTGACAGGACCTATGAGGATAATTGAATACATTACTGAAACAAGGTCATCTGTGAGGTTAAAGTGGTACATCAAAGAATACAAAGTTATATGAGACATTAGACTGGACCTGAATGAAAACACAAGTAAAAAATTTTTCCCTCCATCCATAGAGTTCTTTGTGCGATCTGAGATAGATTATAATAAGGAGATGAAAGGCTGGTCAGATTTCTCTGGCTTGCAGTACTGGTGTTGGAGGCCGTAACGTATGGACATCGGCTCTTCATTCTACACGCTGAAGTGAACAGAATAGCCCATCGCACTCACTGCAGCAGTGCACAGCCCAGTTCTTCACAAATTAAAAAGAAATTAGGCCAGCAGATGTAGCCTTAATGACTTAATCATGCTGCTATGCTGCTTCCAATACAGCATGGCTTCAGCCATGTATTGTTCAAACCTCACATTCATGAGTATTTCTATAGAAAATACTACTTGTTATTCAAAATTACAGACCGCTGCTCTGGGAGAATTAAAATTAGTCCATGAAATACAAGCTGACAAGACAGGAGAACCAGAATCAAAGTTAGCTAAACCAGTTCCTCCTGGAACACTGGTCCGACATCTCCTCTACACAGGCAAACATGCCAAGCTGGCTTCAAGTACATCCATCTGAACTGGATTCATATTTCTAAAGTGTCAATCACATTTCAGTCAGGACTACTCAGGTATTTGGAAAAAATATTTCATCGATCTAAGGTGGGTTATATGATCTTTCTCTTCAGCGATGAACGGACCTGCTTCTATTTACCAGCCGTCTGCACCAAGACTGATATCTACAGTATCAAACCACCATAAAGAAAAGAGGAGCTGATCCATCAGCCCATCCTTATCCCACATCAATATATGATGGAAGGTACACTTCGGCGTCTGTATGAGATGCCGGGGGTTAACCATGACTTAACCTTAAACCGCAACTAAACCGCTAACTAACCTTAACCACTACCTAACCTTAACTACTAGCTCATTTTGAGCCTATAACAACCAGCGCCCCTAGCTATGGTACTGAGCACAGATGTATGGGTAACAATCTGTTCTTCTTCTCTATAATACAAATAAGAGAAGAATAGTCAGTTTCAATGTAGGTTGCTCGGGAGAAAATGGGTACCGGCAGCAAAGGTGAAACAAGACACAAACTCAGCAGTCATGTTTGAAAGATAAAGAAAAATAAAATACTTATTTTCTGTTCTCTTTCTGTTTTTTTTTTAATAACTCAACTCAAGTCAAATAAACATATACATTCAAGAACAATTCAATTTATGCTGTAGGTTTCAATAAGGCAGTGGATCAGAGAACTCAGTTCAACGAGTTACTGCGGAAATAGTCTATTCATGGCTGTCAGTTCAACTCAAACTGTGTTGTATCCAGGGTCCGAAATTGACACTCGCCACCCGCCAAATGCGAGTAGAGTTTCTGATTGGCGAGTAAATCTCAGAAGCCTACCCGCCACATGGCGAGTAACAAAAAAAGTGAAATCCAACCACTTAATCCCCCCCATCTCTCTCGCTCTCTCTCGCTCTCCTTAGCAACAGCAATAACATAACAACAATAACAGAAATTAACCAACCAAGGTGCATTACAATAATAACATAGCAACAAAAATAACAGAAATTAACCAATCAAAGTGCATTAGAACGTTTCTAGACGCTACTGGCGGGTAACATTACACACACACTTGAGAGGAACAACGACAGCAGCACCCGTCAAACTCGGTACAGGCCTACTCTATTCTTTTAACTAACGTTAGCGAGCAACACCAGTTACGTGGCGATATTTAAAAGGCGCAAAACCACCATCAAAAAGACAACCATGCCCCGAAGAGGCGGAAGAAACCACCGTCACTACCAAACCGAAAAAAGAAAGTTTAGTAAAAAGCGGCGGTATGGCGATAAAGGAGCTGCGAGAGGCTGGCTGGAGTATAACGTACAGACCGTGATAATGAGTTGCTCTGTCTGTCGCCAGTAGGCCAAAAACCCTAGCAATGCATTTGTCATCAGTAACAAGATAATGAAGGTAGAAAACATCAGGGAAAATGAGACCTCCAGATGTCACACCTGCATGAAGGCCTCTCGGGCTCAATCGGAGCCTCTCCTCGCAACATCCTCCGTAAAGGCGCTAATAGCCATGTCCGAGCAGACCAGCAGGAGAATGCAGAACAGGTTTAGTACTGTGCATGCCATTGGCAAGAAGGCGAGAGCACTCTCCGACTTCGAATGGATGTGCGAGTAAGTGAATTTAGTTGTCAACTCAAAATTCCTTATACAGCGTAAACAAAGTGCTCGCTGTAGCTAACGTTAGCAAGCTAGCACTAGTATGTGACACCTAGCTTGCATTAACGTTAGCTATGTGCTAACGTGCTTGTGTTCGTCATATGAATGCGTCTCTGTGTGTGTCAGAAAAAGCAGTGGTTCGGCCTGGTCTCCTTCGAGACTGCCGGCCGGAGAGAAGCAGTTGACGAACGCATGCAGTAGGAGGGTGGGAGTTTGAACTAAAATAGGGATCGATTGGCCACTAATTTGGGAGAAAAAGGGGAAAAAAATAAGAAAAAACTGATTGGCGGTCCAACCTCAATTCAGACACACTCTCGGATCTACTGATGGTGCAGCTGTCATCTCCTGAGATCAGGGAGTATGACCCAACCAGTGCTGTTGATCTGTGGCACCAAGACTCTGTCAGGGGCAGGAGGCCAGACTTCATGGACGGTGCAAAGAGAGTGGCTGCTCTAGAGTGAGAAGTAGTCTGGGACTAGGGATGGGCATGTGGAGCACTCGAGTAGTTATAATAATACTGCAAATAGAACATGAAATCATACTTGTAACATTTTATCTTTTAACCATTGACCAATTTTACATAAAATATTTTTGCTTCAGATCTGCTCTTGTCACATTTTTAAAAGCTTTTATCAACACAATACCTTAGTCTCTCATTGATATGTACTGAAAACGTATGTATGGCACAAAAAAGGCTACTAATTATTTCGGCCGGTAAAAAATATGCTTGGCCGGTAGATTTTTTCATCTACCAGTCCCCTTGGCCGATAAGCCAAAAAGTTAATTTTGGACCCTGCCCCCACCCCCCAAAAAAAGAAGCTTGCGTTCAACAAAGAGCACTGGTCTGTTCTCCAGATACAAAGCCTCACCCCCTTTTACAGAGAAGAGTGGTTGCGATTGGTGGATGGTAAACACTCGGTTGAGGCCAACCCGACTGAATCTCCCATTCAACAGTCCATAGAAAGCCATGTCCTGTCGCTTTGCCCTGATTGTGAGGTTGTCAGTGAGCATGTCAGTGTGTACTGTGTCACGATCCAATCTGTTAACATGTCTCCAAGCCAAAGCCGCCAAGATAAATCAAATTCATCTGGACTGTGAAACTCCGTGTGCAAGCTCTCAGAGCATCTACAGCATAGCAGCACTGCCAAAAATGTGGAAAAGCATATCTGACCGACTAGATGACAGCTCAGAATTCATTTAATTACTTAATAAGTTTGTTAATTAACTATACTTAGAAGTACAAGCTACGAGATATTTACTAGTTTACTAATTGTATAAACACAACATCCATTGCATGTTGTCTGTCTTGGGAGAGAGCGCCCCCTCTGTTGCTCTCCCTGAGATTTCTTCTTATTTTTTTTCCCTGTTAAAGGTTTTTTTTTTAAGAAGTTGTTCCATATCCAATGAGAGGTTCTAAGGACAAGATGTTGTGTTTTGTGTTGCTGTAAAGCCCACTGAGGCAAATTTGTAATTTGTGATATTGGGCTAGGAGGCACGGTGGCGCAGTGGTTAGCGCAGTCACCTCACAGCAAGAAGGTCCTGGGTTCAAGCCCCGAGGTAGTCCAACCTTGGTGGGTCATCCCGGGTCGTCCTCTGTGTGGAGTTTGCATGTTCACCCCGTGTCTGCGTGGGTTTCCTCCGGGTGCTCCAGTTTCCTCCCACAGTCCAAAGACAGGTAGGTCAGGTGAATTGGCCGTACTAAATTGTCCCTAGGAATGAATGGGTGTGTGTGTGTGTGTGTACACACATGTTTAACTATCCTAATGTAGACCAAATGTCCTCATTAGGATAGAAAACCAGAAACCACCTACCTTGTGTGGACATTTTAGAGGTCCTCACAAGTAAAAGGATCTATTTTAGGGTTAGGACTTGGTTTTAGGATTAAGGTTAGAATTAGGGTTAGGCATGTTGTTTGCGTGGTTAAGGTTAGGGTTAAGGGCTAGGAAATGAATGTAGTCAATGAGGGGTCCTCATAAGGATAGTGAAACGTGTGCGTGTGTGTGTGTGATGGCCTGGCGGCCTGTCCAGGTTGTCTCACCACCTGCCGCCCAATGACTGCTGGAATAGGCTCCAGCATCCCCGCGACCCTGAGAGCAGGATAAGCGGTTGAGATAATGGATGGATGGATATTGGGCTATACAAATAAAATTGACTTTGACGTGACTAGTAGGGCCGAGTATGCAGGAGAGTTATTTCTGTGATGGAGTAACATTTTCTCATCCATTAATTTCTTCAAGTCAAACTGAAATCAGGAAATCAGATTTAACTTTTCTTGTGTAAAAACATTAAATACAGCATAATAAAACATTTAGCAACGTTATAAAATCTTGGTCTTTTAAATTTTGGTGTGACTTGATAATCTCCAGTGAGCCCAGACTCAGGCAGTCTTCACCAAACACCAAAATTATTTTTCTCCGTCGACATTCGGGGCCAGTTTCCCATCATTATTCATTATAGTAATCTACATTTCTGGAGATACTCTATGCTGTTCCACCTTGAGGGTGTTTATCTTTCTCCTGGACATGTAATCCTGAGGATGGATGGATGTAGTGAGATGAAATTAGAGGGCCCATTTTGAAGCGCCACCACTTCTCTGATAAGCTGCACCAGTGATGTGCGAGAGCAGTCTAGACCCGCTCCATTATGACAACAGAGAAGTAATAAAGCAGATTGAGGAGAAATCAGATGGACAGAGGAAAAGAGAGAGGGGAAAAAAAAATCTTAAGTATAACTGTGTTCCATCTTGTGGCAATGAGAGTGAAGGTTCTGAGACACACATTTTCTCTCCACGTCGTTCCCTGACGTGATCACATTCATTTCCAGACAGTCCCAATCTCTCCTTCCACATCCTCCCCAGGTGCATATATTGAAAACGTGACCAGAAAGAGGAACGGCAGAAGCTCCTGTCCTCGCCCGCCTCCATGTTGAGCAAGTCGACTCAGGAAACGCTGTGTGTCAGCTGGACGTGGCTCATGCCCCGCAGGCCATGCTGTGTCCTTCCTTCCCTTTGGGATGAAAATGTCACTTCCATTCCTCAAAGGAGGAGGAAGGAATGCTACGGTCATAGAGACATGAACTACACAAACCGGACTGAAATCTGATGATAAGAGGACGCCAATTTCTGAGGGCAGAGCTGAGCCACCCACGAGGCAGATCACTACTCGAAAACTTGGGTTCTGGGTTTTCATCCTTGTTTTGGTGCAGCAGTCTTTATCCATCATTTGTGATGACACATTTGGAAGGAAAAGACTTACACCGGCTTAATAACAGTCATCCATTTACCATCTACATTACATCAATGCAAAAACTAGAAAGAAATAGCATTCCAAAAAAGGCAAAATCCACAAAATGAATATAGCATCTCGGGGTCTTGTTCACAAGTGAGGGTAGGATGGAACGGGAGATTGACAGGCAGATTGGTGCAGCATCAGCAGTAATGCGGACATTGTACCGGACTGTTGTTGTGAAGAGGGAGCTGAGCCGGAAGGCAAAGCTCTCAATTTACTAGTCAGTCTTTGTTCCAACTCTCACTTATGGTCATGAGCTTTGGGTAGTGACCGAAAGGGTGAGATCGCGGACACAAACAGCTGAAATGAGTTTCCTCCATAGGGTGTCTGGGCTCAGCCTTAGAAATGGGGTGAGGAGCTCGGAGTAGAGCCGCTGCTCCTTCGCGTCAAAAGGTGCCAGTTGAAGTGGTTCGGGCATCTGATTAGGATGCCTCCTGGGCGCCTTCCTTTGGAGGTTTACCAGGCATGGCCAACTGGGAGGAGACCCCAAGGTAGACTCAGAACTCGCTGGAGGGACTACATGTCCAATCTGGCCTGGGAACGCCTTGGGATCCCCCAGGAGAAACTGGAGGGCATTGCTGGCGAGAGGGACGGCTGGAGTGCCCTACTTAGCTTGCTGCCACCGCGACCTGACCCCGGACAAGCGGCTGATGATGAATGAATGAATGAATGAATATAGGAAGGAAAATGCCGTTTGATGGAGCCATATCTTATTATTAAAGCCTTATGGCAAGGCAGTTTGCATTTACACTAAGCCTTATGTGTTTGTTTGCCTATTTAAAGCTAAATCTGTACTTAAATCTGTATTTATTTAAAGACTGTAATAATCAATTATTGCTGCAATGAACAGTGAATTCCCTCCTTTGTTAATTTTTATACCAGATGATTGATGCCAGTCTGGGTTGCGGAGGTCTGGAGACTACTGTGTACTGGCAGGTAAAAGGGAGCAGAGGATTCTGGGTAAAACCATTTCATTTCCCCTCTGCAGAATGTGGGGAGAAATACAATGCATCACTCTCCAGTCACACCTACACAGACAGTTTACAGTCTCCAGTCTACTTAAGGCTGCATGTCTGTGGAACCGACATGAACAAGAGAACATCTGAACTCCACACAGAATCAACTGCATCTTCCTGCTGTGAAGCACCAGAGCAAATCCCCATGCCAATTAAACCACCGTGCCGCCTGCTGATGATACCAATCTAAGAAATATGATTTCCCTCCTTAACTTTTGACCTAAATTATTCATGCAAGCGCGTTTCCCACAAAACTATATGAAGGTTTATTTTACAGCTTTTGTTGCAATGCTTCATACTTGCAGCTGATGTCAATAATTCAGCACACAAAGCAAAATATTTTACTGTATTCGCAACCATGGCTCATTGTAACGTGATCACCACTCACATGGCCTCTCTTGAAATGTGAGGTCAATAGATTTTATTAGTGCTGCCACAATCAGCAACAAGATTAGCTATTCCTACACACTGACTACTAATGATTGTCTCTGGGTCGGATTCCCGCCGAATCTGACCAAATGACATCCGTCCCATGACGGGATACGTAGACATTAGAGATACATCACCTCATGGCTGTATATCTTACAAACAACTGTTTTTCTATATCATCACCTCGTCTCTCACGCTTCTCTACTAAACTAATTAATACTCCAGATACCAGAGGATGAATGGAGATCTTCATCTGTTAAACACTGCCGTCTTTGTCCACAGGGGACACACAAAGTCAACAACAATCCAACACTCCTGGCAGCAGCATCAGCTAGTTAGACAATTCCACCCAAACGTGTGAAACCTCAGCAGGTCTCTGTGATATCTGTTGTTTCAGATGGGAGATAAAGCAGTAAAAAGAGAAGTCACCATGGAGATGGGCTGTGACAGCTCAGACTTCGGACTGAGTCACTCTGCACAAGTCTCTGATGTCACCACAGGGTCCGGCTGCTGATCCCACATGACGCATCTTAATCCCTTTCTGGCATTTTGCAAATGTTGCCATAGGTGAAAAATAGTACTTTATCCCGTGTGTGTGTGTGTGTGTGTGGGGGGGGGGGTCATGATGATGATCACATTCATATGATCTCATCTCCAGGACATGGAAGCAGACTGCTCATTCGATAGCTTTGTGTGTGTGTGTGCACGCAGGTGTTTGCTAGGGTCGGCCTGTGAGGAGGAGCGGTTACGGGTTATGACTGATACAATATTGTCCGAGGATATTTATTTAAATTCGATTTGACCCAAGAGCCAGAAAACAAAATGAAGGAGAATCAAGCTACACGCAGCACTGACACAAAGCAGCAGATATGAAAATGATTTGTGACATACCTGCCGGGCTTCCCAATATCAGATGTCCAGACGCCGTTATTAAAACAGAATCCTCAGTCCGCTGCACTTTACAGGTCACTCACTCCCAGCTCTGAAAACAAAACAAAACAAGAGAAAGGGAAATATGAGCGGACGTGAGGCGTGTGTGTACGACTTGGGAGCGAATGCCCAGCAATCCAAAACAAACATCCTTGAAGAAATGTCAGTCCGAGGCAGAGCGCTGGCTGGTGCAGGAGAGGAGCCTCCGACATGTGCATGGCATCACTTCCTTCACTCGCTAACGACTTGATCATTTTTCTGCTTAAACGACCGCCGGTGTACGGCTCATTAACCCCTTGCTTCATCGTTTGGTGCAGAGGAAGCGGGGGGCTTATCAAGTACCGCCTGTTTCTCAGCTGCCCCTCTGTCTTTTCTGAGCAACACAAGTCAATCTATAGTCACACATCATCTGTGTTAGCACACTGGTGCTGAATATGTTAATGTTTTACCAGCAGCAGGTTTCAACACACCCTCCTTCCATTCAGGCCTCCCGTGCTGAGGCCTCGTACCTATAAACACATGGTAGACATTCAGCCATGTACACAACCTGTGAGCAAGTCGTTTATTCACTCCCTTCCTGCAAAAGGATACCTGCAGCTTTACATCGTGAACGAAAATCAATCTGCACATTCTGACACGAAGCAGGTTGACAAGTTTGTCTACAAGGCTGCCCAGTGATCAAAGGGTTAAAGCTGCCCAAGTGCCACCGGGCAAGGGTGTCAAAGCCCCATATACCCCCAATGAGTACCAGCCTGATCTGAGGAACAGTACTGAAATACGGTATGAGCAGAAATAGTGCAAGTACTGCTGAAGAAATCTCTTGTAATATACAGTATCCCTCTGTACCTTGGTCATTATAAACTCCACATATTCTCTTCATTCTTTGCATTGAAAGTGTGCCACCTTGTTTAAATGAACGAGTGAGCAAGCAAATTAATGAACAAAATATTTAAATTAAGGAATGAAATATATATATATCAACACGGATAAAAGGAAAAAGATTTTAATACATTTCCTGTATCTGTGTTGATTTTCCGCTCCTCATTTGTCGAGCACTCACAACACCATTGATGGTTTCGGAAAAAAATGCTATATATATATATTATATAGATATATATATATATATACACACACACACACACACACACACACACACACACACACATTGCATTTTTTTCGGAAACCGTCAATGGTGTTGATGAAAGTGCTCAACAAATAAGGAGCGGAATATTAATACACACACACACAATATAGATGAATATCCAGACAGAGAGATTAGATAGATATATAGACAGACAGACAGACAGATAGACAGACAGACAGACAGATTGGTTAAAACTCGGGATGTTTTTGGTAAATGTTGGTAAGTGAAGTTTCGATGTTCTTACTCATTCAAATCTAACTCTCTGACTCTATTATTATTTTCATTCAGTCCATGTTCCACAGATAGCAAAAACCCAGGTTGTTATGTTTGCTGTGTTTTACGGCGTTCTCATTGAAACCGTCATTACAATTAGTCCAAGCTGAATTGCCACAGAAAGGGGAAAATTTGTGACACAGCGGGAACTGGAAGTCCATATCTGGCACATTTTCTTGCAGAGGTACGTTCGCTGTCATTTTGATGTCAGCGGTGCCTTTTCCTTGGGGCCTTACAAAGTTTGCTTTCTGCATCATTTGCACTTTACAGAAGTGCTCCAACTTCTTAGAAAGATCAGTTGTACTGAAGATTATATGGGGGATCCTTGCTAAGGATAATCTTTTCTTGTTGGGAACCATTCATGTTCTTTTGTCTGAGCTTCCACCTTTGGGCGGCATGGCTCAGGAGGTCGAGTGGGTCATCTAGTAATCAGAAGGTCGCTGGTTCGATCCCCGGCTCCTACAGAGAGCAGCAGGTTCAAGTGTCCTTGAGCAAGGCACTGAACCTCTAACTGCTGCTGATGAGCAGGTTGGTGCCTTGCATGGCAGCCTCTGCTAGTGTGTGAATGCTTTATGGCACTGGTGTTGTTCTGTCCTGCCCAGGTCCTTACTGGTGCCATATCAGCTCCCAGGGCCCTGACACACCAGGTCGATGGTTGGCCGTTGGCCAATGTCAGGCCGTCGGTGAGCATCTGTGACCCTAGTTTTTGCGGTGTGTCCCACACCATCGCACTAGTCGGACCCCCGTTGCTAGCTTTTTGGCCGATTCAGTATGTTGAATGGGCGGAGCCTGTCAGTGACAGAGATCACTCTGATTGGCTGTTCAGATCAGTGCTAAGCTAGTGAATCAGGGCCGTCGGCTGTAGTCTTTGTGATGTGTTCAAGTGCTACTTTTTGGCCCAGACGGCAGGCGACGCAACAGTCGGCCTTCATAGCTGCTAGTCGGTTTGGTGTGTCTGGGCCCTCAGATGTATGTCACTTTGTGTAAAAGCATCTGCTTAATGAAATTGTAATTGTAAATAACGTGTGTATGAATGGCTGAATGTGAGGCACACATTGCAAAGTGCTTTGAGTGGTCTGTAGACTGGAAAAGTGCTGTATAAATGCAGTCCATTTACCATTTGTGACCCTTAAAAAGCTGATATTTCACTTTTTTACTCTGCTTTTGGTCTCTAGAGAGACCCCTAATCCACTAGACTGGATTACTTTCACATTAAAGAATAAACACTATTTCATTCTCAAATATCAATATAATATCAACAGATAATGAGAGTCACTTCTGTCCAATATTTTCTACAGCACTTTTCAAGACTGAGGACTGAAAGGACTCTTAGCTCAAACATCTACATCCCGTTATAATGAAGGACAGCAAGTCACCCTTACTCAACAATTACCTATATTATGATACTAAAATTAAAATTCATTTAAAGTAGTTGTCCTTAATTCTTTCAATAGCTTGTCTGCATACTGTAAACCTGTGAGTTCCATTGGGAACATTCGTGATCCTGTTCCAAATGTGTTCCGAACCCGCACATGAACGCAGAAAGTGTTCCAAGTGCAGGTCAGATTTTGACGGTTACAGGTGTAACACTGGCAAGATAATTCAGCAGCAGCATTCCTATTCAGGAGAAAAGACTGTCCATCATATAAATCGATAATCACATTTAACTAAACCCAATTAAACATTAGATAACATTTAGATTTGTGTTTTGGCACCTTTTGACTTTGACAAGCAAGTTCCTTCTTCTTCTTTTTGTTTTGTGACAGACTCGGCACATATCCTGTGCGGCCTCCAGCACAGCTAAATACTTGACAGGAATGGTGGCGCCCAGCGACACCAAGCATGTAGAGGAGTACAGGAAGTCCCGGGTTACGAACGAATTCTGTTTTTGAATCTGTTCATAAGCCGAATTTGTATGCAAGTCGGAACAGTTACGTACAGTTCACATCTAGCCACATCTTAGTCAAATGTTTGTCTTAGTGTATATGCTAGTCATTTGGAAAATTTGTAATTTGTGATATTGGGCTATACAAATAAAATTGATTTGATTTATACGCAATATACACACACACACACGCGCATATGTATATATACATATATACACACACATATATAACCCAGGATTGTTTCTCGCTCGGCCCCCCTAGTCTACAGGGAGCTTACCTGCATGCCCTGGTTCAGATTAGTGTCTCTATGTTGTGTTAAGGGTTGGTGAGTCTTGTGGGTGAGAAACGGAGCCAGGTTCTCTGACTGCGGTAGATACTTTTATGTCCTTGACACTGGAACTAAGTAGCCATCACAGGTACGGAACAGAGGCATTTCCAGGATTTCAGGACATCCGGGGCTTAGCCCGCAAATTTTTTTTTTTATAAACAGGCTCTATTATGATGCTTTTTTTAATGCACACTGGCACCTTATTTACATTCAAACGACATGTCTTAATCATTGAAAAATGTAAATGTGTACCTCAAAAATTGTTGTTTACTCTCCAGATTAATTATGAATTCCATCCACCCATTATCCAACCTGCTTATCCTGCTGTCAGGGTCGTGGGAATGCTAGAGCCTATCCCAGCAGTCATTGGTCTGCAGGCGGGGAGACACCCAATTATGAATTATGATGTTAAAAATAGTAGTAGTTGTTAGTATTGAGCAGAAGCAGAATACTTCACAACTGCTATCATTAAACATTTACTGACATGCTACAGTACCAGACTATAGAAAAAAAAGTGAAATGTATTTAACATTAGTTTATTGGAAAATTAAATTTTGTTCCACTCTCTCTCACACACACACACACACACACACACACACACATACACACAGTTAGTTTAGAGACTTGCACTTATTTTGACAGGTTGCTATGTTACAAAGACTACCGGACAGTCACACACGTGTCACAGAAGCTTAAATTTTAAACAGGGTTCCCACTCTTTCAAGGAAATCCTTTTCCAGGATTTTTCAAGGTCATATTCAATGACTTATATACATATATGCTGTTGCTCACAGGTAACCTAAGAGTGATGTTGTACATGTAAAAACATGAACATGCTAACAACAGGCCAACAATGCACAAAATGTGTTGATGTCGCACAAACACCATGTTAATCAAAGCCTTGTTTTGCATGTTTAATAACCGTTTTGCCTTCCAAACACAGGTGGCGCTGCAGCGGTGTGCTCAGGAAAACATAATCTTGTGGCAGGATGAGGAATCTCAGATTAATTTTATAACAATACGGCTTTATAACTGTATCATTTTATAATTTTCCAGGATCTCACGACTATTTCCGGGACATTTTATAGGTTTTTGAATTTCCCAGGTGTTTTCCATGACTGGTAAACTAGTCCAGAAATTTCCAGGATTTCCAGGGGACGTGGGAACCCTGCTAAATTATCTTCAGGGCTCCACTCAAAACCTTTGGGGCTCAAGCCCGGGCAAAATGACCTGGCGACGCCGATGGCACAGAACCTTGCGAGGTAATGCAACACGTATCCAATTACTGCAACACAATACAACGAGTCTTTCCATGTGTCTTTTCTCACATAGGGCCAGCTGAGCTGCAGCTCTCTGGAACGTGTAACACTGGCGAAGACAAGCAGGCAGCAACTAAGCTACTGCCCATAGTGCTAGCCAAAACCACAGCAAGAACGCTACCCCCCCCCCCCCCGCTAAAGATAACACAAGCTGCTTCTCAAACCCGCATGACATTGTATTTAAACCATTTAATAAACTAACGATATCAACAAGTATGGGTAGTCTACAGCAGTGTTTCTCAACCGGGGGTCCGCGGACCCCTAGTGGTCCGTGGTGTAATTGCAAGGGGTCCGTGAAAATAAAATATCTTTAAAAAAAAGATCCTATGACATTTATAGAAATAGGATTATTTTACTCAAATGTGACTGAGACCTTTATCCACCTAAACTATAAAGGGTAACAGGACTTTTTCCTCTAATTACATCTGTTTCACAAGTGTAATTTATTGTATTTTAATAAGAGATCTCGCTCCCGTTTGCATTGTTAAAAGTTACTGCATAAGAATTCTGTTGTTACATATATCTGAAAGTTACTGAATACATATTCTGTGTTGTTACATATATCTGAAAGTTACTGAATACATATTCTGTTTTGTTACACATATCTGAAAGTTACTGAATACATATTCTGTTTTGTTACATATATCTGAAAGTTACTGAATACATATTCTGTTTTGTTACATATATCTGAAAGTTACTGAATACATATTTTGTTTTGTTACATATATCTGAAAGTTACTGAATACATATTCTGTGTTGTTACATATATCTGAAAGTTACTGAATACATATTCTGTTTTGTTACACATATCTGAAAGTTACTGAATACATATTTTGTTTTGTTACATATATCCGAAAGTTACTGAATACATATTCTGTTTTGTTACATATATCTGAAAGTTACTGAATACATATTCTGTTTTGTTACATATATCTGAAAGTTACTGAATACATATTTTGTTTTGTTACATATATCTGAAAGTTACTGAATACATATTCTGTGTTGTTACATATATCTGAAAGTTACTGAATACATATTCTGTTTCGTTACATATATCTGAAAGTTACTGCATAAGAATTCTGTTGTTACATATATCTGAAAGTTACAGAATACATATTCTGTTTTGTTACATATATCTGAAAGTTACTGAATACATATTCTGTGTTGTTACATATATCTGAAAGTTACTGCATAAGAATTCTGTTTTGTTACATATATTTGAAAGTTACTGAATACATATTCTGTTTAGTTACATATATCTGAAAGTTACTGCATAAGAATCCTGTTTTGTTAACTATATCTAAGTTACAACTGAAAGCTCTTATTTTTGCCCCAAAGAGTGAATAAATGCTATAATGCAATTTAAAATGCAGTTTCTACTGTTTCTATCAAATTGCAACCCCCCTCCCCCAAGATCAGGTGGAGGGGTCCTCAGGGTAGATCAAAAATACGCAGGGGGTCCAGGACCCCAAAAGGTGGAGAACCACTGGAGTAGAGTTGTCGTCTTGTTAATAGACGCTACAGACTGCCGCCGCTTAGCTTACCTCACTAATTAATGCAGCGTGTATGAAAGTACGGTGTCCCGCACAGGACCTAATACGTATTGCCCGCTTTATAGAGAGCCAAACAAGGCAAGGGCGCAACCTAGCGGCCAACTCTACACAACCGCCCTACATCTATATAACGCAGTAACAACAACAACTATAACTACGGCACAGTGTTTATAACTGAGAGAGAGGGAGAGAATGTGTGCATAGGGATAAAAACACGTTGAAGAAACATGTCTTACATTTCAAAGTCCCCACCCGCCACTGTCCCGGGAGCGGCGGAGGCCGTTTGACGCCAGAAACGAGAGCTCCTCGCCTCGGCGGGTAAGGAACAACTCTCTGAAGGCTTTTCATTATCTTTCCACTTCCGTTCCAGCCGTGATCGCTTCCCTTCTCCTCGACGATTACAAGGCTAAACGCGGGAAAACGCTGAGTCTTAACACAAGGCACACGACGTTCCCGCAACCCCACTTAACATGGCGGCGGCGACACGGCGCTGTTCTCCCTCAGGCCGACCAACCGCCTACTGCGCGCAGTGTTTTGAGCGTCGCGCAAAGTAGTCCGTCCGCTCGTTAGTACCAACCACTGTGTGTACCTCGAAAGGAAAACCAGCGGGAAGGCGCTCTTCACCTTCTGGAGCGACACAAGGTCGAGCACCCCTGACTGCAGCCTGCACACCGGTGACGTGTCGACGTCGGTGACGTGTTCGACGTCTGTGACGTGATCGATGTGGACTGTGACGTGCGCAACGTGGGCGTCCTCAAGCGCGCTGGTTTGCGATTCCCGCCATTGCGCGAACATTAGCTAGCATGAAACAGCAGTCACGGATTACGCTGCTAGCGGGCGCTGCTTAATGCTAGCTCTGTGGTGATCTAGCTGTGGGCTTTACACTCCACGTAAGGCGCCGAAGGCCCGAGCTGCGTCTAACGTCAATCTCTTTCCCGCTGTTCCTAAACTGAGCTAGCCCCCACCCAAGCCCCCACCCAATCATGGTGCGTGAGGTAGTTGTAATGTTCTGTGCCCTCTGGCTATGTTAACTTATAACATTAATAAAGCAAGGACGACTTCTCTCGTGCTGGGTGTTTATTCACCGACCGGATTCCGACTGACGTTGTTACGTACATCACGTGACTTTGTTGTGGCGCTACGGAAAGCCGTAAGGGACATTAGCAAATCAAATATTACTAGCAAATATTACATCTCCCTTTTTCTGAAAAGTGCTGCTTTCTCTGCAGAGATACAGACCACGTTGAGCACGTTTATAAACGAATACAATCTTAATAAGAAAGAATATGAAAATGGAACTCTTATATAACTGGACTGCAACAAAGTAGTGTAAAACATTTCCTTCCCTGTCTAAATGTGACACCGTAATAACATTTCAACTTTTTTTTTTTTTTTTTTTTTTACATTCATAAGTCAAGAATTTGTCTTGGTTTGACCGTGCGACCTGACCTCGTGGTGTAACCAGGCTGTGTGTCTGGTTGTCGCTGATTGTTCGTGTCTGGAGGTTCAGCATGCTCTTGCTGATGGGCTTGTGTGTTGTTGTTAGCGCTGGTAACAGTCTGCTGTGAAGTGTGTGTGTGCGTAGTGTGAGTGTTCACTCTGCTTTGTCGCAGGTGTTGACGGTTGCGTTGGTAGATCTGACCTTCTTTGGTTTGGATGTGGTAGCTCCTGTCTGTGTTCGCTGGTCTTTCCACAGTTGCAGGTCTCCAGGATCCATCCTCCTGCCGGAAGCGGATTGGTGTGCCTGCGGGAAGGTGGGGCAGAGGTTTGGCTGTTCGGTTGTAGTATGCCTGCTGGCGCTGTTGACATACCTCTCTCCTTTTGTGAACATCCTCCTGACTGGCGATCTGTGGCTGCAGGTGTTTTGCTGTTGATGGGAGAATGGACCGCAGCCTCCGACTCATCAGTAGCTGTGCCGGTGATTTCAGGTTGTCCACCGGTGTGTTGCGATACTCCAGTAAGCTCATGTAGGGGTCTTTGTTCTCAGCTTTGGCTTTGTCCAGGATGCGTTTGGCCGTCTGGACAGTCTTCTCGGAGAGGCCGTTGCTCTGTGGGTAGTGGGGGCTTGTGGTGGTGTGTGAGAAACCCCATGTCTGTGAGAAGTTGCGGAACTCACCAGAGCTGTAGCACGGACCGTTGTCGCTGATGATAGTCTCGGGGATTCCGTGTCGAGCCATTGCTGCTTTCAGCTTCATGATGACGGCAGATGAGGTGCAGCTGTAAAGTCTTTCTAGCTCGAAGAATCTGGAGTAGTAGTCCACAGTGACTATGAAGTCCTGTGAGTTCCATGTGAATAGGTCTGTGCCTATCACTTGCCACGGCCGCTCGGGTATGGCGTGTGACATCATTGGTTCCTTTGCATTTGCGCTGCGCCGTTCTTGGCATATGCTGCAGTCTGCTACCGCATCCTCGATCTGTTTCCCCATGCCAGGCCAGAACAGTAAGTCTCTTGCTCGGCATTTGCTTTTTTCCACGCCAAGGTGGCTGGCATGGATGCGCTGTATCATGTCCTTGCGAAGCTTTTGGGGGACAATGATTCTCTCACCTTTGAACAGGATACCGTCCATTTCTGAGATTTCTGCTCTGTGGTTCCAGTATTCCTGGATGCTGGGCGGGCACTTTTTCTTTGTGTCTGGCCAGCCAGTGAGTGTGGCTCGTCTGAGTGCGGTGAGCTGTGGATCTTGCGCTGTTTCCTGCTTGATTTCTGTGAGTCTTGTGTCGCTCACAGGGATGTTGCTGAGGACTGTGTGCACTTGGGCCTCCATCCCTTCCTGTAGGTCACTGTCGTGGTGTTCTATTGACTTGCGTGACAGTGTGTCGGCCACCGGTATGTCCTTACCGGGGCGGTGGATGATTTGGATGTCGTATTTTTGGAGCGCCAGGATCATCCGTTGCAGCCGGGGTGGTGCTGCTGCCAGTGGCTTTTTTAGTATTGCCTCCAGAGGCTTGTGGTCTGACTCCACAATCACTTTTCGTCCATACATGTACTCGTGGAACCTCTTGCAGCCGAAGACCACAGCGTAGAGCTCCTTCTCTATCTGTGCGTAGTTTTCTTCAGTGCTGTTGAGTGACTTGGACGCATAGGCAATTGGTTTGCCATCTTGGAGCATGACAGCCCCAAGGCCACTTTTGGATGCATCCACTTGGAGTCGCAGCTCTTTCTGCGGGTCGAAATATGAGAGTACTGGACCTGGGTGCTGTGTAATGAGATTCTTCATCTCTTGGAACGCCTTGTCGTGGACTGCATCCCACACAAACTCACTGTCCTGTTTCAGAAGCTGTCTGAGGGGTGAGTTTATCTGTGAGAGGTGTGGAGCAAATCTGGCGAGGTAGTTGATCATGCCGAGGACTGTCTCCAGCTCTGCTTTGTTCTGTGGGGGTTGCATGTCCTTGACCGCCTTCACCTTGTGTGGGTCTGGTTTGATGCCTTCGTGTGAGAGCGTGTGGCCGAAGTAGCTTACCTCGGACACGCATATGTGACACTTGTCGGGGTTGAGCCTCACCCCTCGCTCCCTTGTGCGCTTCAGCATCGCTCTGAGACGCTGGTCATGTTCCTCTTTAGTCTTGCCGAACACTAGTATATCGTCCACTATGGCCGTCACACCGTCCAATCCTTCATATGTTTCATCCACGCGTCTCTGGAACTCGTCTTGAGCGGACACGATTCCGAATGGCAGTCTGAGGAAACGATACCTGCCAAACACTGTGTTAAATGTCGTCAACATTGAGGATTCAGTGCTCAGTTTGATGGCCCAATAGCCTGACCGCGCGTCTAACACGCTAAAGTACTCAGCTCCAGCGAGCTTTGTGGTGGCGTCCTCCAGCGTGGGGAGGGGGTAGTGAGGTCGTTGTATCACTTTGTTAAGAGCTCTGGGGTCTAAACACACTCTAAGTTTGCCTGTCTTTGGCTTCTCAACAATAACGAGTGCGTTCACCCATTCTGTGGGTTCTGTTACCTTACAGATTATGCCGCCTTTCTCCATGCTGTCAAGCTCGTCCCTCAGTTTGCTGCGTAGGGCGATGGGGATTCTGCGTGGCGGGCAGACGACCGGCGTTGCATCTGGTGTGACGCGGAAGGTGCACTCGCCTGGGAACTCTCCTATTCCTTGGAAAACATCTGCATACTCATCCATTATGCTCTGTGATGTGACATTGTTTTCCTCGCTCACAGCCATCACTATTTTTACCAAGTTTAGGTCACGGCATGTTTTCATTGCCATGACTGGTGGGGCGTTTGTGTCAATGACGTAAAAGTCCAGCATAATTGCATTGTCTCTGTACTTACATTTGAGTTTGCATGTGCCTTTCACGCTCAGCGCGCCTCCTCCATATTCAGTGAGTCTGTGTATTGCTGGTTTCAGTGTCACATTTTTGAACAGCGCCTGGAACAGGTTGGTGGGAATAGTATTGGCCTGTGCCCCAGTGTCTAGTTTAAACTTTACCTTCTGTGGAGGTGTGCCAATTCCAACCTCTACGTAAGCCTGCTCGTTGCTTTTTCCGTTGTTCTCTATTGAGATGCAGTCTATGTACAGCTCTGTCTGTTCTCCCACAGCGGTGCTCTCCACTGTAATGTTGTCGAAGTACAGTTCTTCCTGCTCTCTGTCAGTGGTGTACTCTTCTGGGTTCTCTCCGACGGCATGTACTGTGCCGCGGTAGTACTTTGTCTGTCCCTGGGAGCTAGACTTGCATACTTTAGCAAAATGATTGAGCTTCTTGCATTTAATGCATTGTTTACCCTTAGCTGGGCAAGTGGCTTTAGCGCCGTGTAGCCCTCCACAATAGCTACACGCCCTAGCGGCGGTGCTAACGTTACCCTCCCTTTGTCTGAAGTTAGCGTTAGCTGCTTTGGGTGCGTTCGGTTTGTAAGTCTTTCTGCCTATTGCGTGCACCGTTTCATGTGTGCTGCCCTGGCCCATAGACTTTAGCTGTTGCTTTGCTAGCTCGTGTGAGCGGGCTACATCTATGGCCTTTTCTAGCGTTAGCTCAGCTCCCTGGCTAAGTAGCTTTTCTCTCACTCTGGGTGAGTTGGTGGCAAACACGATGCGGTCCCTGACCATCTCGTCGGCATTTGGGTAGCCACAGTCTTTGACTAGGAGCTTTAGCTCAGTTACAAATCGTTCGAAGGATTCACTCTCTCCCTGCATCTTTTCATGAAATTTATATCTGGCATAAATCGGGTTTGCTTTGGGGGTGATGTACTCAGTGTACTTATCGTAGTACGTTTCTAGCTTCTTGGCTTGTTCTCCGCTGAGTGTCCAAGTGTTGTGCACATCGCGCCCTTTTTCCCCTATCCAGAGCAGGAGGTAGCTGCATTTCTCCTCTTCGTTCTTCCCGCGCAGGGGGCCCTTGAACATTAGCTCCGTTGTTTGCCGAAATCGTCTCCATGCTTCAGGTAAGTTCGCCGATTCCCAGTCCATCCGTGGAGCTGGAACGCCGTACGAATCCATATTGGGTATTTAAACTCCGCTACTCTGACACCATGTAATGTTCTGTGCCCTCTGGCTATGTTAACTTATAACATTAATAAAGCAAGGACGACTTCTCTCGTGCTGGGTGTTTATTCACCGACCGGATTCCGACTGACGTTGTTACGTACATCACGTGACTTTGTTGTGGCGCTACGGAAAGCCGTAAGGGACATTAGCAAATCAAATATTACTAGCAAATATTACAGTAGTGACGTCATCTGTAGTCGCAGGACCCCCGAGAGGGCGCGATATTATGAACCCTACATAGCCCTCGCCAAAATCCCGTACCCTGTCCCAAATCTCGCGAACGGACGCCGGATTTCCGCTGCGTTGCTAAGGAAACAATCAACTATCAACTCGGTGCGAAGCAAAGCTAACGTTAGCTGTGCTCTCCTCTGTTCATGATCCTCATTGCTCATTGAAACTTGAGTAGTTTCGATGTCTGATACTTCATTACTTTTACCCAAGTAGCCTATAGCTTTTCAGCAGGCCTTCTTTATACAACACTGTGCACTATACACTATAGGCCTAGGCTAATAGTAGAAAATGTAAACTTTCTGGTAAATGAAGTGAAAGACATGACTAGGATGTTTGTCTTATGATTTAAGTGTTTGCCCTGAAAACGAAATTAAGCAGGAAGTCTAGATTATTTTTGGTTTTGATTAAAAATAATCAAAATATTAAGTTACATAACTTATGAATCGTCTAAAAAGTGAACCATGGGGTTGAAATTATGATTGTGAGGGAAAGAATAGCCTTAAGTTGACTAACCTAACAATTTTAGGTTACAAGGTCTGCCTCTGCTCCTTGGATACGTTATTGGTATTATATTAATGTTGATTGTGGATAACTTAGACAGGTTAAATTGTGGGTGTACAGCGTTTCCTTGATGAGCGCTAACCCCATAACAACATATTTTCGCGTTGCTACGGTGGCGCACACGTGACAAAGCCAGAAACGGGATTTTGGCGAGGCCTATGTAGGGTTCATAATATCGCGAGCAGGGCGAGTAGATCAAGTACCAACACCGGCGTTCTCGCGTGCCTTACTGCAGTGGTTCTCCACCTTTTTGGGGTCCTGGACCCCCTGCGTATTTTTGATCTACCCTGAGGACCCCTCCACCTGATCTTGGGGGAGGGGGGTTGCAGTTTGATAGAAACACTAGAAACTGCATTTTAAATTGCATTATAGCATTTATTCACTCTTTGGGGCAAAAATAAGAGCTTTCAGTTGTAACTTAGATATAGTTAACAAAACAGAATTCTTATGCAGTAACTTTCAGATATATGTAACAAAACAGAATATGTATTCAGTAACTTTCAGATATATGTAACAAAACAGAATATGTATTCAGTAACTTTCAGATATATGTAACAAAACAGAATTCTTATGCAGTAACTTTCAGATATATGTAACAACACAGAATATGTATTCAGTAACTTTCAGATATATGTAACAAAACAGAATATGTATTCAATAACTTTCAGATATATGTAACAAAACAGAATATGTATTCAGTAACTTTCAGATATATGTAACAAAACAGAATATGTATTCAGTAACTTTCAGATATATGTAACAAAACAGAATATGTATTCAGTAACTTTCAGATATATGTAACAAAACAGAATATGTATTCAGTAACTTTCAGATATATGTAACAAAACAGAATATGTATTCAGTAACTTTCAGATATATGTAACAAAACAGAATATGTATTCAGTAACTTTCAGATATATGTAACAAAACACAATATGTATTCAGTAACTTTCAGATATATGTAACAAAACACAATATGTATTCAGTAACTTTCAGATATATGTAACGAAACAGAATATGTATTCAGTAACTTTCAGATATATGTAACGAACAGAATATGTGTTCAGTAACTTTCAGATATATGTAACAAAACAGAATATGTGTTCAGTAACTTTCAGATATATTTAACAAAACAGAATATGTATTCAGTAACTTTCAGATATATGTAACAAAACAGAATATGTATTCAGTAACTTTCAGATATATGTAACAAAACAGAATATGTATTCAGTAACTTTCAGATATATGTAACAAAACAGAATATGTATTCAGTAACTTTCAGATATATGTAACAAAACAGAATATGTATTCAGTAACTTTCAGATATATGTAACAAAACAGAATATGTATTCAGTAACTTTCAGATATATGTAACAAAACAGAATATGTATTCAGTAACTTTCAGATATATGTAACAAAACAGAATATGTATGCAGTAACTTTCAGATATATGTAACAACATATATCAGTAACTTTTAACAATGCAAACGGGAGCGAGATCTCTTATTAAAATACAATAAATTACACTTGTGAAACGGATGTAATTAGAGAAAAAAGTCCTGTTACCCTTTATAGTTTAGGTAGATAAAGGTCTCAGTCACATTTGAGTAAAATAATCCTATTTCTATAAAAGCCATAGGATCTTTTTTTTTAAAAGATATTTTATTTTCACGGACCCCTTGCAATTACACCACGGACCACTAGGGGTCCGCGGACCCCCGGTTGAGAAACACTGCCTTACTGTACAAAACATTGAGCACGTCACCGACTCCGCCCACATTGCGTACGTCACAGCCAGCATTGAACACGTCACCGATCTGCAGGCTGCAGTCAAAGCTCAGATAACAAGAGCGGACACTCGGTCGTTTTTCTGTAACAGCCTGAAGGGGGCGCTGACGTTGCGATTCCGCCATTATGGACTGAAACCCGGAGAACTCTCAAGGCCAGTCAGTCAGCATGAAGACTGACGTCAAACAGCCGCGGATTCCGCGGAAAGCAATAACAAAATCGAAAACAGTGTTCAGCTATTAGCTGTCCGAACGATCCGACATCATCCCCAGCCAGAGCCAGGAGGCGCTCATGTACATGGTCACGTTGTTCTCCCCATCAGAATCCATCACCAGTGTAATATGTGTGAAAATACACATGAGATGTGAAAGAATATAAATGACGTTCGAGCCTGTCTGTCACAAGTCAGTGAGCAGTGGCGCCCCCAGACATGTTTCATAGGGGGGGGGCCAAATGGGGCCACTGAAAATCTTGGGGTGGCACACCAAAACCAAAAGCCATGACTGAATTTGGGGAATTCTATGATGCTGTTGTAGTATACTGTATAGGCTAGTGGAAAACTGTCAATATGAGAGTTAAGAAAAATATACATTATTGATTTAAATGAACAGCAGCTAATGTGAAATATCAGATAGAAGCATATTATGCATAATCAGAAGCATATTCTGCATAGGCGACTCATGGCTGGGGGGGGCAGCGGGGGGGCCAGGGATAGTATCAGGGTGGCCGTGGCCACCCCTAGCCACCCCTTGGGGGCGCCACTGTCAGTGAGGTGTGAAGATAAAACCAGGCAGCCATTCATGTTGTTTGATCCATCTGAGGCTGTGAAGAATGAGTCAAGATGGAGGCCAGAGAGATGTCAGAAATCTTTCTACTTTCCTCTCACTATTCTAAAGTCGAAGGATACTGATACACTTCTGACTTAATGCATTTCCAATTAAAAAGCCTTTGAATTGTCCCTGGTCAACCTCTCGCAATTTGCCGCTGAGTCACCAGCCAGGAGAGATTAATACACATATTTACCCACAAACCATCACATCCGTCTACAAATCTGCCATTACTTCTTGGAAATCAAACCCATTAATCCACATTACCTGACAAGTGAGAAGAGGTGTCGACCCCCTGCCCACCCACACATCACAGTAATCCACTGTCGGAGGATTTGGGGCTCGGCGCTACGGTGAATTGTGCCGTGGCAAAATGAGTGCGGCTTAATTGGAGCGCAGGCTTAATGAGGGCCCTGTGAGGATTATGATCAGCGGCTCAGAAACGGCCCAGGTAGCGAGCGACACGGTCAACAGGATCAGCTGGCAGCCTCCTAAACTGGAGACGGAGGTGTTTTTCTTATCTTTGTTTTCCTTTTTTGCTTCCTTTCCCATTTGTTTGTCTCTTTGTGTTTGTGTTTGGGAAGGTCCTTGGAGACAGAGAAGAACGGAGGGGGAAATCTCCATGGAAAATATGGGAATGACACCGACGGCACTGATGGCTCAAACTGGAAGCTACAAAAGCTGATGGAGCAGTACTGGTTTCATCCTGGCTGATAGATTTATATTAGCAGACGTGTCTTAATGTGGTTCAGTATTTCATGATCTACCGTGAGCGGTCTCCTAATTCACTCATTCATTCATTCATTCTCTATACCCACTTCATCCACTTTCTGGTTGGAGCTGATCATGAGGTGAAAGGTCAAACAGAGACACATTTAGGCACAAAGCTACATGCACCAGAGTGCATGTTAACAGAGTCACCATCTAAACATGGACTCACGGTTTACCTGACACACATGGCGTATAACCCCCAAGCGCTTATTCCCCAGAGCAGCCGGCGGTACTGCACCGACAGAAACAAACTCGCATCCGTCACAAACCCCACATTTCAGCAAGGTCCCTTTTGTTTTCCCTCATCTTTTTGTTTTGTTTTGTTTTTTTCTAGTTGGGGACCTGAAGGCAGATTAAACTGGTTTTTAAAGTCCAAAGTTCAACACTTTCTCTGCCATGCTAATCAGAAACACAGGTATTTTGGATTATTCAGATATTAAAACAACAACAGCAGCAACAATAAGTTTGACTGTTTATCGTCAATACGTGTAAATCCAATTCAGAGTCACCGAAGGCCGGAGCTGGAGGAAACCAGGTGAACACGGGAAGAACATGTAAACTCCACAGTGAAGAACTGGAATCAAACCAACAACCTTCTGACTGTGAGGTTAAAGTGCTTTTTGTTCGATTTCCACGTGTCACAGCCCAGACAGCATCCGGATGTGGGCCACTTCTGGCAAAGACGCGGCACTGATGGTCTTCTTCTGGCCCTGACAAAATGGATGTGAGCCTGAAGTGGCCCACATGTATAACAGCAAATATGGCCCAAATATGCCAAATCACATGTGGGCCTTTTTTGGCAAAGATGCGGTGCTCTGGGCAACATGTGATCTGGATGTGACCCTGAAGTGGCCCCGTGTGGTAAATGGTGAATATGGCCCAAATATCACAAAATAAATATGGATCACCTTTGTCAAATATGTGGCACATGGGGCATTGCTATGGCTTGGTTCTGGCCCAGATCTGGCAAACAGGAGCGGACCGCCCAAGTGCCATCATTCCACACGGTATGTGGGCCGGATGAAGTGTCGGTGTGGGACGGGTCCGGGCCGAAGCAGTTTTGCTATCTGGGAGTAAGACGTTAAAGCAAAATCCCAGTTGTGAAGAAAACTGAGTCTCTCATTAGTCTCTATGGTAGCTATCACCCGTCCATCTGGGCCGTGGTTTCTGTTAAAAGCTGCTGTCCAACAAGCCCTCCTCTTCATCATCTGTGTCTTCTTTCTCAGTGTGACACACCGACAAACCACTGTGACCTCTATAAACTTTATTACTATTTATTAGAACGTGGTCAATGCCCACACATGGATAATCAGCCATGTAATTGTGTGATGGCCTGGCGGCCTGTCCAGGGTGTCTCCCCGCCTGCTGCCCAGTGACTGCTGGGATGCTGGGATAAGCTCCAGCATCCCTGCAACCCTGAGAGCAAGATAAGCAGTTTGGATAATGGAGGGACGGACGTTTTGTTGCATATTAAGCTCTGTTTGTGTGGATGGAAGTATTTGTGGTTGTGTTCTGAACACATGGGCCCAGTTCAGGGGTGGTTTATCATCTGGACTTTTCCTTCCATCTCTTTTTCTCTTCTTTTCATTTTGCCATTCATTTCCTCTAGGCTAGAGAGTGATTTCTTCAGCTCAATAAAACCCCTCCGCTGTTTGCTTTGTTCCCTGAGGCCCGTGTTGTACATCACAGTGTTCCGGGAGTTAGGACCCGACTTTAACGCCGCACCGTGAATTATTTCACAATCTGATTCGGCGGGTTTCAAGGCCCGATGGCTGAACCCGGCCCGAGCCCCCCAGACACGGCTACACTCCATCAGTGTTACTCAGCGATTCTGACCTTGGGCTGCGAGATCCGTGGCTGCCATCAGCATTTCATTATGGAGCGACGGACCAGAGTGAGTCTGAGCCGCTCTCAGTTCAGTAAATGAGTCAAATACGCCGGAGGAGCTGCATTGATCCACACCGCTGTTCAATTAGACACAGGACAAGGGGCATCAGCCCCAGTGATGTGCTCCATTCTGAAACGGGCCACCATCGTAAAGACAAGTCGGCCAAATGCCGCTTCACACATATTCTTCTCAGCTGCAATGCTGCAAAGTTTCACGCATTTAAAAAGTCAGATAAGTTCACTAACTTCCGGGATTCTTTGAGGTACTTCAGTATTCCTTATTGCCCACACATGCAGGATACCTCACCTCTTTTGTTCCCTGTCACAACTAAATACTGCTCATCTTAAACAAGTCAGCCGTTGTCGGATGCAGGTATGTCTGGTTAACAGTACGGTGGCTGTTTTTTTTTGGGGGGGGGGTTCCCCCTATTCTCCCCAATTGTACTTGGCCAACTACCCCACTCTTCCGAGCCGTCCCGGTCTCTGCTCCACCCCCTCTGCTGATCCGGGGAGGGCTGCAGACTACCACATGCCTCCTCCCATACACGTGGAGTCACCAGCCGCTTCTTTTCACCTGACAGTGAGGAGTTTCGCCAGGGGGACGTAGCACGTGGGGGGATCACACTATTCCCCCCAGTTCCCCCTCCCCTCCAAACAGGTGCCCCAACCGACCAGAGGAGGTGCTAGTGCAGCGACCAGGACACATACCCACATCCGGCTTCCCACCCGCAGACACAGCCAATTGTGTCTGTAAGGACGCCCAACCAAGCTGGAGGTAACACGGGGATTTGAACCCGTGTTGGTAGGCAATGGAATAGACTGCCACGCCACCCGGACACCCATACGGTGGCTGGTTTAAGTCCAGCTGCAAATATGCACGGCTGCAGCCTGCACACATTTCATTTTGCCTGGTTTCAGGTTTCTGCTATTCTGGCCTTGCGCTGTCAGAACTATTAAAGAGGAACTTGGACCACAAACACGGTGAAGAAAACAATTGTTTTTTATCCCTTGTAGGTGAAAATGACTGTTGTGTTAATGTTGAACAGAAACTAATAAATCAATAGTTAAGTGCATTGTCTGTCTACTCTGCACTTTTAAATGACTATAAACGATCTCGTTATGTAGCCGTTTGAAAACTGAAGCAAAAATATTTTCTCTACGTTTTGGAAAACAAAACATCAGTGTTTGCTGCTAATGGTCAACTGGAAGTGTTGCAGTTAAAGCAGATATCTGCACCTGGCCACCAGATATCTGCACCTGGCCACCAGATATCTGCACCTGGCCACCAGATATCTGCACCTGGCCACCAGATATCTGCACCTGGCCGCCAGATATCTGCACCTGGCCACCAGATATCTGCACCTGGCCGCTAGATATCTGCACCTGGCCGCCAGATATCTACACATGGCCAGAAGATATCTGCACCTAACCAGCAGATATCTGCACCTGGCCGCCAGATATCTGCACCTGGCCGCCAGATATCTGCACCTAACCAGCAGATATCTGCACCTGGCCACCAGATATCTGCACCTGGCCGCTAGATATCTGCACCTGGCCGCCAGATATCTGCACCTGGCCGCCAGATATCTGCACCTGGCCGCTAGATATCTGCACCTAACCAGCAGATATCTGCACCTGGCCGCCAGATATCTGCACCTAACCAGCAGATATCTGCACCTGGCCACCAGATATCTGCACCTGGCCGCTAGATATCTGCACCTAACCAGCAGATATCTGCACCTGGCCACCAGATATCTGCACCTGGCAGCTAGATATCTGCACCTAACCAGCAGATATCTGCACCTGGCCGCCAGATATCTGCACCTAACCAGCAGATATCTGCACCAGATATCTGCACCTGGCCGCTAGATATCTGCACCTGGCCACTAGATATCTGCACCTGGCCGCCAGATATCTGCACCTGGCCAGCAGATATCTGCACCTGGCCGCTAGATATCTGCACCTGGCCGCTAGATATCTGCACCTGGCCGCCAGATATCTGCACCTAACCAGCAGATATCTGCACCTAACCAGCAGATATCTGCACCTGGCCGCTAGATATCTGCACCTGGCCCCCAGATATCTGCACCTGGCCGCTAGATATCTGCACCTGGCCGCCAGATATCTGCACCTAACCAGCAGATATCTGCACCTGGCCGGTAGATATCTACACAGATATCCAACCCGTTGACTTAGGGCTAGCGAGTCTACTCATCCGTGATCGTGACACCATGGTCATGGATCTTTTTGTATTTCTTTCACATTAACGATCACAAAGTGACCATGTTATTACTACTTTGTCCCCCCACAGCGTAGCACGAGACCTGCATCCAGCACCTGGTCATGTAGGACACATCATTATGACGCAATCCTGCACGAGGCTGGTACGTATCACAGCATCTTCCTACATGTCCACAAATCCCATGTTTAAGACTCCAGCTGAGGTTCATCCCACTGAGCTGTGTGGGAACGGGAAGCGTAGTATCACACCCACACCAGTCTTCACAAAATACCCCCTCAAGTAGTTCCCTCCTCATTCTGTGAGACATTTTAAGTCACAGATTTTTATGAATTCAGACAACAAAACGATGTGTCACTACATGACATATCCACATTTCACCCCAATACAATAACACTGAAGTACAACAAGTGGTGACATGGGATTGTTGCTCAGTTCTGTGTGCTTTTATTTACAAGCTGGAGCTCAACAAGCATGTCGTGGAAGAATGGGACACATTACACTCAGAGACAGGGACGAGTTAAATATCTACACACACTTCAATAAAGGTAGACCGGAATGACAACATGTTTCTCTGGCTGAAGCACCCATATTGGAATATTCCGCTTCCGCCGTGGGAAGAGGGTGACGCAAATTCACGTTTGCGGCGGCCTCACCCAGTACCGTCAATGCAAGTGTCTTTGTCCACGTCTAAGTTTGTCTTCGTCTGATGGCTGGGAGAGCTGGTGCTGAATCAGCTGGGAGAGGGGAGAGCTGGTGCTGGATCAGCTGGGAGAGGGGAGAGCTGGTGCTGGATGGGCTGGGAGAGGGGAGAGCTCGTGCTGGATCAGCTGCACAACCTGAACCACTCCCACAATCTGAACCACTCCCACAACCTGAACCACTCCCACAACCTGAACCATTCCCACAATCTGAACCTTTCTCACAACCTGAACCACTCCCACAACCTGAACCATTCCCACAATCTGAACCACTCCCACAACCTGAACCACTCCCACAACCCGAACCATTCCCACAACCTGACCTTTCCCACAACCTGAACCCACAACCTGAACCACTCCCACAACCCGAACCATTCCCACAACCTGAACCTTTCCCACAACCTGAACCCACAACCTGAACCACTCCCACAACCCGAACCATTCCCACAACCTGAACCTTTCCCACAACCTGAACCACTCCCACAACCTGAACCATTCCCACAATCTGAACCACGCCCACAACCTGAACCACTCCCACAACCTGAACCCACAACATGAACCATTCCCACAACCTGAACCATTCCCAAAACCTGAACCACTCCCACAACCTGAACCATTCCCACACTCTGAACCACTCCCACAACCTGAACCATTCCCAAAACCTGAACCACTCCCACAACCTGAACCACTCCCACAACCTGAACCATTCCCACAATCTGAACCACTCCCACAACCTGAACCAGTCCCACAACCTGAACCCACAACCTGAACCATTCCCACAATCTTAACCACTCCCAAAACCTGAACCCACAACCTGAACCACTCCCACAACCTGAACCATTCCAACAACCTGAATCACTCCCACAATCTGAACCACTCCCACAACATGAAGCACTCCCACAACCTGAAACACTCCCACAACATGAACCACTCCCATAATCTGAACCACTCCCACAACCAGAAACACTCCCACAACCTGAACCACTCCCACAACCTGAACCATTCCCACAACCTGAATCACTCCCACAACCTGAACCCACAACATGAAGCACTCCCACAACCTGAAACACTCCCACAACCTGAACCACTCCCACAATCTGAACCACTCCCACAACCAGAAACACTCCCACAACCTGAAACACTCCCACAACCTGAACCACTCCCACAACCTGAACCATTCCCACAATCTGAACCTTTCTCACAACCTGAACCACTCCCACAACCTGAACCATTCCCACAATCTGAACCACTCCCACAACCTGAACCACTCCCACAACCCGAACCATTCCCACAACCTGAACCTTTCCCCACAACCTGAACCCACAACCTGAACCACTCCCACAACCCGAACCATTCCCACAACCTGAACCTTTCCCACAACCTGAACCACTCCCACAACCTGAACCATTCCCACAATCTGAACCACGCCCACAACCTGAACCACTCCCACAACCTGAACCCACAACATGAACCATTCCCACAACCTGAACCATTCCCAAAACCTGAACCACTCCCACAACCTGAACCATTCCCACACTCTGAACCACTCCCACAACCTGAACCATTCCCAAAACCTGAACCACTCCCACAACCTGAACCACTCCCACAACCTGAACCATTCCCACAATCTGAACCACTCCCACAACCTGAACCAGTCCCACAACCTGAACCCACAACCTGAACCATTCCCACAATCTTAACCACTCCCAAAACCTGAACCCACAACCTGAACCACTCCCACAACCTGAACCATTCCAACAACCTGAATCACTCCCACAATCTGAACCACTCCCACAACATGAAGCACTCCCACAACCTGAAACACTCCCACAACCTGAACCACTCCCACAATCTGAACCACTCCCACAACCAGAAACACTCCCACAACCTGAACCACTCCCACAACCTGAACCATTCCCACAACCTGAATCACTCCCACAACCTGAACCCACAACATGAAGCACTCCCACAACCTGAAACACTCCCACAACCTGAACCACTCCCACAATCTGAACCACTCCCACAACCAGAAACACTCCCACAACCTGAAACACTCCCACAGCCTGAAACACTCCCACAACCTGAACCACTCCCACAACCTGAACCACTCCCACAACCTGAACCCACAACATGAAGCACTCCCACAACCTGAAGCACTCTCACAACCTGAACCACTCCCACAACCAGAAACACTCCCACAACCTGAACCACTCCCACAACCTGAACCATTCCCACAACCTGAATCACTCCCACAACCTGAACCCACAACATGAAGCACTCCCACAACCTGAAACACTCCCACAACCTGAAACACTCCCACAACCTGAACCACTCCCACAATCTGAACCACTCCCACAACCAGAAACACTCCCGCAACCTGAAACACTCCCACAACCTGAAACACTCCCACAACCTGAACCACTCCCACAACCTGAACCACTCCCACAACCTGAACCCACAACCTGAACCATTCCCACAATCTTAACCACTCCCAAAACCTGACCCCACAACCTGAACCACTCCCACAACCTGAACCATTCCCACAACCTGAATCACTCCCACAATCTGAACCACTCCCACAACATGAAGCACTCCCACAACCTGAAACACTCCCACAACCTGAACCACTCCCACAATCTGAACCACTCCCACAACCAGAAACACTCCCACAACCTGAACCACTCGCACAACCTGAACCATTCCCACAACCTGAATCACTCCCACAACATGAACCCACAACATGAAGCACTCCCACAACCTGAAACACTCCCACAACCTGAACCACTCCCACAATCTGAACCACTCCCACAACCAGAAACACTCCCACAACCTGAAACACTCCCACAACCTGAAACACTCCCACAACCTGAACCACTCCCACAACCTGAACCACTCCCACAACCTGAACCCACAACATGAAGCACTCCCACAACCTGAAGCACTCTCACAACCTGAACCACTCCCACAATCTGAACCACTCCCACAATCTGAACCACTCCCACAACCTGAACCACTCCCACAACCTGAACCATTCCCACAACCTGAATCACTCCCACAACCTGAACCCACAACATGAAGCACACCCACAACCTGAAGCACTCCCACAACCTGAACCACTCCCACAATCTGAACCACTCCCACAACCAGAACCACTCCCACAACCTGAACCACTCCCAAACCCGAAGCACTCCCACAACCTGAAGCACTCCCACAACCAGAACCATTCCCACAACCTGAACCACTCCCACAACTTGAACCATTTCCACAACCTGAACCACTCCCACAACCTGAACCAGTCCCACAACCAGAACCCACAACCTGAACCACTCCCACAACCTGAACCCACAACCTGAACCACTCCCACAACCTGAACCACTCCCACCACTCCCACAACCTGAATCCACAACCTGAAGCACTCCCACAACCTGAAGCACTCCCACAACCTGAACCATTCCCACAACCTGAACCATTCCCACAACCTGAACCACTCCCACAACCTGAACCCACAACCTGAACCACTCCCACAACCTGAACCACTCCCACCACTCCCACAACCTGAATCCACAACCTGAAGCACTCCCACAACCTGAAGCACTCCCACAACCTGAACCACTCCCACAACCTGAACAACTCCCACCACTCCCACAATCTGAACCCACAACCTGAAGCACTCCCACAACCTGAACCACTCCCACAACCTGAACCCACAACCTGAACCCTTCCCACAACACATTCCAGAGTCAGAAACAAAACCATGTGGATCTGTTTCTAGATCGATAGATTGATAGATGGATGGATGGATGGTCAGAGAGGACTTGTTCAGATTGTGTTGTGTGGTTGGTGAAGATGAAGATGGTGGATGAAGACTTGCGTGTCTTATTACTAATTAAGCTATTACCAAAGCCTTCAGGAATTTGCTTCTTCCATAAAAGTAGCACACAACTCCAGAGAAATCTGCATTATGAAAGTTCCTCTAATTGGAAGATAATGCAAATCACATCCCTCTCAAATCTCAACCCCTTGCAGAAAAAGGGGGGAGGGGGAGGGGGGCAGTGAATTCCTTGAAGTTTGTATAATGTTATCAATTTCAGCTCTTTAATTGGTTAAAATTAATTAAAACATCACTGCGGATGAGCATGAGAGCTACAGTCACTGATTCAAAGGTAAATGAAAGTGTCGCCCCGCTACCGCAACACAAACCACAGGACAGGAAGCTGCTGTCACCCCAGTTTGACTGACAGGGGTCTTAATACAAGGACTACCAGTTAACAAGGACTGAATGTGAGTTTCTGAAGTGTTGTGATGCTGTAAAAGGTTTGGTCACATGGCTCTGAAGGAGTCCGTATGGAGTCCTGACGGCATCACACGTGGCCTGTTTGGGCCTCGTGTTTGACCGCCGTGCTGGTCTAACCACCGTGCTGGTCTAACCGCCATGCTGGTCTAACAGCCGTACTGGTTTAACCGCCGTGCTGATCTAACCGCCATGCTGGTCTAACCGCCGTGCTGGTTTAACCGCCATGCTGGTCTAACCGCCGTGCTGGTCTAACCGCCGTGCTTATCTAACCGCCATGCTGGTCTAACAGCCGTGCTGGTTTAACCGCCGTGCTGGTCTAACCATCGTGCTGGTTTAACCGCCGTGCTGGTCTAACCGCCGTGCTGGTCTAACAGCCGTGCTGGTTTAACCGCCGTGCTGGTCTAACCGCCGTGCTGGTCTAACCGTCGTGCTGGTTTAACCGCCGTGCTGGTCTAACCGCCGTGCTGGTCTAACAGCCGTGCTGGTTTAACTGCCGTGCTGGTCTAACCATCGTGCTGGTTTAACCGCCGTGCTGGTCTAACAGCCGTGCTGGTTTAACTGCCGTGCTGGTCTAACCGCCGTGCTGGTCTAACCGTCGTGCTGGTCTAACCGCCGTGCTGGTCTAACCGCCGTGCTGGTTTAACTGCCGTGCTGGTCTAACCATCGTGCTGGTTTAACCACCATATTGGGAGGACCTGACTCACTTTCATAAAACACACTTCAACACTGTTTTTGTTTTAACAGACATTCCTGTGAACTTATTTAACCGGATTTTTTTTTTTGCTTCCCCCCCCCTTTTCTGCCCAATTGTACCCGGCCAATCACCCCACTCTTCCATCCCGGTCTCTGCTCCACCCCCTCTGCTGATCTGGGGAGGGCTGCAGACTACCACATGCCTCCTCCCATACATGTGGAGTCACCAGCCACTTCTTTTCACCTGACAGTGAGGAGTTTCACCAGGGGGACGTAGCGCGTGGGAGGATCACGCTATCCCCCCCCCAACAGGCGCCCCGACTGACCAGAGGAGGCGCTAGTGCAGCGACCAGGACACACGCCCATATCCGGCTTCTCACCCGCAAACACGGCCAATTGTGTCTGTGGGGACGCCCGACCAAGCCGGAGGTAACATGGGGATTCGAACCACCGAACCCTGTGGTGGTAGGTAACGGAACAGACCGCCACGCTACCTGGACACCCCTGCTCTTTGTATTTGTTTTTTTGTCCTTGTAGTCCTCGTCCTGACGTGTGTCCACTGATTGATATTAAACGGTGTCATGCAGGTGTACTCCAACACAAGTTCATTTACAGGCAGCCTTGCTTTGGGGTTTGTGTTGCTGTAAATTTTGCACAATTTCTTTTAATTTACTGCAACTGAATATCAGCCCCAAATATCGGTTATCGGCCACCGTAACTTACCGATAATCGATATCTGTATCAGCCCTGAAAAAACCATATCGTTGATCCCTAGTCTGGAGTGCCCTACTTAGCTTGCTGCCACTGCGACCCGACCCCGGAGAAGTGGCAGAAGATGAATGAATGAATGAATGAATGAATGAATGAATGAATGAATGAATGAATGAATGAATGCATGAATGCATGCATGAATGAACACCTTGAAACAAGTCCAAATATCATGAAACAGGTGCACTTCATTGAAACAAGCAGTAATAAATAAATGCTGGTGGGGTCAGAAACATCTTGAGTCAGCATGGTGAGACCTACCACAAGGTAAAGTAGGTTGATAAGCTTGTCCGCCGTTGCAGTGATATATATTTTTCCGGAGTTTTCTGGGACAAGAGGGAACCCTGGATCATTTCTATTTTATCAACACACCTCTTTCTGTCTCTCCGAAATCACGTTGAACTTTTTTAAAGACTACAGTTAATGGTCATCTTGATGGTTATTTGAGCTACAGAGGAGACGAAGGGAAACTTCTCCTCCCTGCATGCGGCGAGTGAAAGTGTAGGCGGACTCCTCTATCTTATCTGCTCCTTTGTGAGAGAATAAACCGTTTATGAGACTTTACTGTGAGCCTCCCTGCTTCCGTTTGCCCCTTTGCCCCTGGATCCCTGATAAGGCCTTTCACTTCCACCCCGGTTGTGCAACATAAGAGCGTGTTGTGATATTTGGGGAACATTTTAGACAGCTGTGGGACGCAGCATGCACCAATCAACTACACTACACTGCACTACACTGCACTACACTGCACTACACTGCACTGCACTACACTGCACTGCCCTGCCCTGCACTGCACTACACTACAATACACTGCACTACACTGCACTGCACTATACTGCACTACACTGCACTACACTACACTACACTGCACTGCACTGCACTATACTATACTGCACTGGACTACACTGCACTGCACTGCACTACACTGCACTACACTGCACTGCACTACACTGCACTACACTGCACTACACTGCACTGCACTACAATAACGTGTGTGATGGTTTCCAGACAGAACTGGTGGATGTTGTCTACTGTTGTATCTTGTTATATTTTGTTTGACGGTATCGTTCTTGTTCTTGTTCTTTCCCTGAGCAGGCGGGTCAGTAACTGACGGGCGACAGCGCACATATAAAAAAGTCCAGACACACACAACGAATAAACACAGAGCGACAGAACCGACAGGGACATTACGTACGTAAAGACACAAAATATCAGAGGAAAATATTAATCAGAGGTCCAACCGAGTCCAACCTCTGGAATGAACCACGCTTCAGAGTCCCTTCACGTCTCTCCTCCGTCAAACTGCAAGGCCCTTCAACTCTGGAAGGTTCCGCCAGCCGCAGCGATCTGAGCCAACACTTCTAAAGGACCAAAAGTAAGCGATCATTTCTTTTCTTTCTTTTGTTGTGTTGATGTTTTTGCCCCCTTTTCTGCCCAATTGTATCCGGCCAATTACCCCACTCTTCTGAGCCGTCCCGGTCGCTGCTCCACCCCCTCTGCTGATCCGGGGAGGCTGCAGACTACCACATGCCTCCTCCCATACATGTGGAGTCACCAGCCGCTTCTTTTCACCTGACAGTTCGGAGTTTCCCCAGGGGGATGTAGCATGTGGGAGGATCACCCTATTCCCCCCAGTCCCCCCCCCCCAAACAGTCGCCCTGACTGACCAGAGGAGGCGCTAGTGCAGCGACCAGGACACACGCCCACACCTGGCTTCTCACCCGCAGACACGGCCAATTGTGTCTGTAGGGACGCCCCACCAAGCCGGAGGCAACACGGGGATTCGAACCGGCGATCCCTGTGTTGGTAGGCAGTGGAATAGACGGCTATGCTACCCGGTTGCCCAAAGCCACTATTTTCTTCTAGCATTTGGAAGAGTGCCCAGTCGATAGTTTATCTCTTGAATATTTTAAATCAAATCAAATCAAATCTAATTTTAGTAGATTAACATTTTCCCATGCTGATAAAAAAACAGTTTCTTTCCCCGGGCTGTCACTCAAATGTCACCACGTTGTACATACTGTACTGTACACTGTACTGTACATGTTGTATATACTGTACTGTACATGTTGTACATCCTGTAATGTACACTGTACTGTACATGTTGTATGTACTGTACTGTACTTGTTGCATATACTGTACTGTACATTGTACGTACACTGGTACGCTGTCATGTCCATCTACCTCAGGCATGTGTGTCAGTAAGCTGCTAACATGTATTTCAGCATCTCTGATATATTCTCTGCACCGCTGCACCTTATCACCTCTTATTTCACCTGTAGAAGTCAGTCCTTGTGTATATATGTGAAGACTGTTGTGTTGTAGCGTTGTTAGTCTATGTTAAGTACACTGAGAGAGCCACGACACCGGGGTCACATTCCATGTGTGTGCAGACCTGCATGGCCAGTAACCATGGTTCTGATCTAGTGCACTAAATGGGAACTAAATAATACAGCTGCAAGAAAACGTTTGTCAACCTGTTGGAATGACCTGGATTTCTGTATTAACTGCTCATAAAATGTGGTCTGATCGTCATGCAAGTCACAATAATAGAGAAAAATAATCACCTTAACGTACAAATAATAACAA
>NC_079211.1:3749746-3757246 GCF_029633865.1 Lampris incognitus | reverse complement strand
GAAATGATGAGTTCATATATATATATATATATATATATATATATATATGTTCCCATTAAAACTTATATTTGCGTCTTGGAGAACCCCCCAGATGTCTTGTATAAACGCTCTGACATCACGCCGGCTGAGCACACAGCCAGTAAAACTTCAATTAACTTGATGAAAGGACATAAAAGTATATGTTTTTACACCATGTCCTGCACTGAAGGACAGTGTAGACTGTTAGTTTAATTCATACTGGCTGCCGTCCCAGTCACGTCCCACCATCTTGTCTGAGGAATGTGCTCATTCTGGACAAGATTTGGAGCATTCACATGACTCCGGGAGACGGTTAATGGCAGTTGTCAAAAACGGAATGGGAAAAACCACAAACTGCTCAAGGGAACGGCAGAACGGTGAAGAAAAGAAAACCCACGTGGTTTGATATGGTGATGTGTCGTTTGTCGAAAAAAAGAAATTAAATTGTACAAACATGTTTTGTGTGTTTGTTTTATTGAATTATATACAAACCCAGCCACTGAGGATGCACAAGCCAGTGTATTCTTAGTGCCGGTCCCAAGCCCGGATAAATGGGGAGGGGTGCGTCAGGAAGGGCATCCGGCATAAAAGCTTTTCCAAATCAAATATCCGGATCATAAATCAGATTTCCATACTGGATCGGTTGAGGCCCGGGTTACCAGCGACCACCACCGGTACTGTTAACCAGCAGGGTGCCGGTGGAAACTATGTTACCGTTGGGTGAAGGAGAAGGAGAGGGGGAAGGCATGTCCAGAGGCAGCAGGAGAGGAGGAAGGGTAGGAGTGTGGAGGTGAGAGTTGGAACTTTGAATATTGGCACTATGACTGGTAAAGGGAGAGAGCTGGCTGACATGATGGAAAGAAGAAAGGTAGGCATACTGTGTGTGCAAGAGACCAGGTGGAAGGGGAGTAAGGCCAGGAGTATCGGAGGTGGGTTCAAACTCTTCTACCATGGTGTGAATGGGAGGAGTAATGGGGTAGGGGTAATTCTGAAGGAAGAGTATGTCAAGAGTGTGCTGGAGGTGAAGAGAGTCTCAGACAGAGTGATGAGTATGAAGCTGGAAATCGAAGGTGTATGGCTGAATGTTAACAGTACATATGCCCCACAAGTTGGGTGTGAGATGGATGAAAAAGAAGAATTCTGGAGTGAGTTGGACGACATGGTGGAGCGGGTACCCAAGTAGGAGAGAGTGGTGAATGGAGCAGACTTCAATGGACATGTGGTGAAGGAAACAGAGGAGATGAGGAGGTGATGGGAAGGTATGGAGTCAAGGAGAGGAATGTGGAAGGATAGATGATGGTGGATTTTGTGAAAAGGATGGAAATGGCTGAGGTGAATACATATTTCAAGAAGAGGGAGGAACACAGGGTGACGTACAAGAGTGGAGGAAAGTGCACACAGGTGGACTATATCTTATGTAGAAGGCACCATCTAAAAGGGATTGGAGACTGCAAGGTGGTGACAGGGGAGAACGTAGCTAGGCAGCATCGGATGGTGGTCTGTAGGATGACTTTGGAGACCAAGAAGAAGAAAAGAGTGAAGGCAGAGTGAAAGATCAAATGGTGGAAATTGAAGAAGGAAGACTGTTGTGTGGAGTTCAGGCAGGAGTTAAGACAGGCACTGGGTGGTAGTGAAGAGTTGCCGGATGGCTGGAAAACCACTGCAGAAATAGTGAGGGAGACAGCTAGGAAGGTACTTGGTGTGTCATCAGGACAGAGGAAGGAAGACAAGGAGACTTGGTGGTGGAATGAGGAAGTACAGCAGAGTATTCAGAGGAAGAGGTTGGTAAAGAAGAAGTGGGATAGTCAGAGAGATGAAGAAAGTAGACAGGAGTACAAGGAGACTCAGTGTAAAGTGAAGAGAGAGGTGGTGAAGGCAAAGGAAAAGGCGTATGGTGAGTTGTATGACAGGTTAGACACTAAGGAAGGAGAAAAGGACTTGTACCGATTGGCTAGACAGAGGGACCGAGCTGGGAAGGATGTGCAGCAGGTTAGGGCGATCAAGGATAGAGATGGAAATGTGCTGACAAGCGAGGAGAGTGTGCTGAGAAGGTGGAAGGAATACTTTGAGGGGCTGATGAATGAAGAAAATGAGAGAGAGAGAGAAGGTTGGATGATGTGGGGATAGTGAATCAGGAAGTGCAGTGGATTAGCAAGGAGGAAGTGAGGGCAGCTATGAAGAGGATGAAGAGTGGAAAGGCAGTTGGTCCTGATGACATACCTGTGGAGGCATGGAGGTGTTTAGGAGAGATGGCAGTGGGGTTTTTAACTAGATTGTTTAACACACTCTTGGAAAGTGAGAGGATGCCTGAGGAGTGGAGAAGAAGCATACTGGTACTGATGTTCAAGAACAAGGGTGATGTGCAGAACTGTAGCAACTACAGAGGTATAAAGTTGATCAGCCACAGAATGAAGATATGGGAAAGAGTAATAGAAGCTGGGTTAAGAGGAGAGGTGATGATGAAAGAGTAATACAAGCTAGGTTAAGAGGAGAGGTGATGATGAAAGAGTAATAGAAGCTAGGTTAAGAGGAGAGGTGGTGATGAAAGAGTAATAGAAGCTAGGTTAAGAGGAGAGGTGATGATCAGCAGCAGCAGTATGGTCTCATGCCATGAAAGAGCACCACAGATGTGATGTTTGCTTTGAGAATGTTGATGGAGAAGTATAGACCCTTTTATGACCTACGTCAAGCATAGTATGCATGCACATTTTGGCAGCAAAAGAGGCAACTTCTCCATCTCCAATCAATGCAGAGTGCAAGTGGATTTGTAATCGATTGATATTTACGTTTTTTAAATGTCATTTGTCACAGACAAAATGTAATTTTGTTGTGTTGTAGGTTGCCAGAACAGGTGTAGCAAAACGAAAGCTATTAATTTCTACCGCATTCCACCCGTGAAAAGACCGTTCAATGCAAACAGGTGAAGATTGTGGCTACAAGCAATAAAACGAGTCTAGATAAATACATAAGTGGCAATCATAACAAAGAGAAGTTATATTGTAGCACAAATAAGAGATTATAGCATACAATTGTATGGTCGCAAATAATAAAATCAAATTTTTTCTGCTGCCAAAATGCGTGCATACTAAATCACGTGATCACTGTTTACCAACTGTAAAAGGGTCTCTAGAGAAGGTCAGAATGTTAATGGAGAAGTATAGAGGAGGCCAGAAGGAGTTACTACATTGTGTCTTTGTAGATTTAGAGAAAGCATATGACAGGGTGCCGAGAGAGGAGGTGTGGTATTGTACGAGGAAGTCGGGAGTTGCAGAGAAGTATGTAGGAGTGGTGCAGGATATGTATGAGGGAAGTGTGACAGTGGTGAGGTGGTGGTTGGAATGACAGATGGGTTCAAGGTGGAGGTGGGATTACATCAAGGATCGGCTCTGAGCCCTTTCTTGTTTGCAATGGTGATGGACAGGTTGATGGACGAGATCAGGCAGGAGTCTCCGTGGACTATGATGTTCGCGGATGACATTGTGATCTGTAGTGAGAGTAGGGTGCAGGTGGAGGAGAGCCTGGAGAGGTGGAGGTATGCGCTGGAGAGAAGAGGAATGAAAGTCAGTAGGAGCAAGACAGAATACCTATGCGTGAATGAGAGAGAGGACAGTGGAATGGTGAGGATGCAAGGAGTAGAGGTGACGAAGACAGATGAGTTTAAATACTTGAGATGAACTGTTCAAATGGGGCGGCATGGTGGACCAGTGGTCAGCACTGTTGCCTCACAGCAAGAAGGTCCTGGGTTCAAACCCCAGGCCATCCCAGGTCCTTCTGTGTGGAGTTTGCATGTTCTCGCTGTGTCTGCATGAGTTTCCTCCAGGTGCTCCAGTTTCCTCCCACGGCCCAAAGACATGCAGGTCAGGTGAATCAGCCTCACTAAAATTGTCCCTAGGTGTGAATTTGTCGGCCCTGTGACGGACTGGAGGCCTGTCCAGGGTGTCTCCCCACCTGCTGCCCAATGACTGCTGGGATAGGCTTCAGGATCCCTGTGACCTGAATTCGGATGGATGGATGGATGGATGTTTACAGTGTGTAAAATTACTTTTATGAGATCATAATTTTTATTATTTATTTTTCCATTTGCACTGTCCGGTAAATTGCCATGACTATGTTAAAAAGTCATTGTGATGTGTCTTTATTAAGTAAAGACATGCTTGTTTTTGCAACTTGCATGATTTCTTGTGTAATTTGTGTGTTGACTGGATTGGAGGGGGGGCTCACACAACTTTGCCCAGGGCAGCAAATAGGATAGAGCTCCCCCTGTGCATGTGCGCGCGCACGCACGCACGCACACACACACACAGACACACACACACACACACACACACACACACACACACACAAGTGACCAAACGCATATTCCCCTCCACGCTACCTTCCTGGCGGGGAATAGAGTTCATGTTGTTACCCTCCTGGCGGGGATACCAACATGAACTAACAATCTCCAGATCTACTAAACAACTGTCACCTATTATAAAACACTAACTGTCCAAGTAAAGTGAAGGGTAATTACAAAGAAGTACTTCAGTGATGCTTATGGAGCTTAACGCAAGCGCCTCGGTCCTGATCGCATCACTGTCATGCCAACAATGGCGGCAAAGCACACCCTCTTGTGTAACATAGCTTAATTAATTTGATTTCTCATAGTTCTACACTACAAGTGTGGGCCATTTCTTTGCACCCTGAGCAGGGTATCCCTGCCATCAGGCGTTGGTGTGGTTTACAGAGTTTGCTATTAGTCATAATAACACAGGGTTATTATTATTTTTACAACCAAGACTCGCCTTGATTATTTTTGTATGTTTTGTTTTGGGGTTTGTTTTTACACTTTGCCATTTCCTTTCACCCTCGTCATACTCATAGTAGCGACTGTAATAATCAACTACTACAAGAATGTAGTGATTGGATGGCAAGGGCCCAAGTAAGTCTATGGCCAAGTCCTGCCAAGGGCCGTCCTGTAATGGTGTCAGTTGTAATGGTTCAGGTGGGTCAGGTCTGGCCACTATCTGACAGCCATGGCAATTTGTACAGTATTTTTCAGCTACCCTATCCATGCCAGGCCACCACACCTTGGTCCTGAGATGTTGCTTAGTCCCAACGACCCCCAGATGTCCCTCATGTGCTAACGCCAGGGCTCTTGCATGCAAAGTTGTGGGTAGCACAATATGTGTTCCCTGAGGAATTAGGTACCACACTAAGCACAGCTTATTCACAATTGCTGCATCGGCTTTACAGTTTCCAAAATGTCCAGTTGTGATTGCCTTCAGTACTTCAATTAGCTCTGGATCAGTTGCAGAGGCCTCTTCCACCTCCCCAGTAGTGAGTGCCTTGGGGGTGGCGTTTATGGCTACAAATCTCACGTAATCATCTGAGCCATGGGCATGTCTCTCTTGCTTTGCTGTCTCTCCCAGCAGTTGTAACAATGGGTCGGCAATGTTTTGTTTGCCTGGGATGTGTACCACTTTAAAATTGTATGGCTGTAGCCTAAGTACCCACCTCTCTATGCGGGCACTCTTGCACCCTCTGTACTATGGCTAACGTCTTCCTCTTGCTTTTCTTTTCAAAATCGTTTTATTAATTCAAGGAATTATCAGGTTGGGCAGATGTGTTGTTATAAAGTATGCATAAAAAAGAAAGACAAGGAAGCATAACAATGACATTGATAATCGTGATAAAATAAAACAGCCCTTCCCTCCCACCCTCATCCCTCACCCCTTTGATTGTCCAGAGTAGTTTTAAGGCACAGTATTTAGCAATAAGTAAATAAAGAGTAAAGCTGCAGCTATTTCAATGGAGTCAGGTGTTACTTTTATGTCAAGGGCAGAGGTAACATTTATGTCATGTTACGTCGTTTGGGTGTTATGGAAGTATGTTAAAAAGGGTTCCCAAGTTTTATAGAATTTCCTCTCAGAACCAGTGACTGAGAAGCGCAACATCGCCAGGTTGAGGCAGGACATTACATCTCGAAGCTACTGACCAAGTGTGGGCGGAGCAGCGTCCTTCCACCTGAGCAAACCTGCACGTCTGGCCAAGCGTGAAGCAACGGTAACCATGCAGCACTCTGCAAATCTCAAATAAGGATCCACTCCATCAGTAACGCCAAACAAAGCAATCAGAGGGTCTGGGTCTAGGTTCCGCTTTAAGCTGTTGGATAGAGGGTGAAAAACATCTTCCAGAATTTTTCTAAGTGAGGGCACAGCCAGTACATGTGCACCAGGGTAGCATCACTGTTTTAGCAGTTGTCGCAGGTGGGGGAGATATCAGGGTAGATGCTAGATCATTTAACCTTAGACATGTGGGCCCTATGAAACACCTTACATTGCACTAAGCAGTGTCTTGCACAGAGTGAGGATTTGTGTATTGATGTAAGAATGGAATCGCATTGGTCATGAGATAGTGCATGTCCCAAATCGTGGTCCCCGACTGTTTTAATCTTGTCTAGAGGTGAACTTGTCAGCATGGAAATTTTTCTGTATAATTTTGACAATGCACCTTTAAATAGTGGGTCAAAGGAGAGAAATGTGTCGACAGGGTTAGTGTCAGGTTCTTCAGGAAAGCATGGTAAAACAGAACGCATATATGGTCTGACCTGTAAATATTGAAAGAAGTGTGTTCTGGGTCAGTTGTATTTCTCAGACAGCTGGTTAAAAGACATGAAACAGTTGTTTTGAACATGTCTTTAAAACATCTGGTGCCTTTCCTGTGCCAATCCTGGGAGTTTGAGTCATGTTGAGATGGTATGAAAAGATGGTTGGAAGCAACAGGACTCAGAAGAGAGAACTCTCTTGTAGCCAAAGGTCTTCCTGAACTGGGCCCACACTTTAAGGGTATGACATACAACCGGGTTGCCTATTAGTTTAGTCAGAGAGTAGCTGAGCGGTGAGCCAAGGAGTGCTGGAAGCAAAACATCCTGCCATGATCTGAGCTCCATAGATGTCCATTCTGGGCTGTTTGGCTGAAGGTAAAAGTGGTTCCAAAAAGCAAGGCAGCAAATATTAGCAGCCCAATAGTAGTGACGAATATCAGGGAGCCCTACGCCCCAGTCTCTTTTGACTCTCTGAAGTAAGATCCTGCCTACTCTCTTATTTTGCCATAGATATGAGGAAACAATTGAATCTACTACTACTACTACTACTACTTTTGGCTACTCCCGTTAGGGGGCGCCACAGCGGATCATCCGTTTCCATCTCTTCCTGTCCTCTGCATCTTCCTCTGTCACACCAGCCACCTGCATGTCCTCCCTCACCACATCCATAAACCTCCTCTTTGGCCTTCCTCTTCTCCTCTTCCCTGGCAGCTCCATATTCAGCATCCTTCCCCCAATATACCCAGCATCTCTCCTCCACACATGTTCATAATAACTGAAATAAAGAAATAATTGAATCTAATGAAACAAACATGGTTTTGGGATGAACACCAGTACACACTGAAATAAATGTAAACTTTGGCAGTATAATAATTTTAATAGAGTTTACTCGTCCA
>NC_079211.1:3327246-3372246 GCF_029633865.1 Lampris incognitus | reverse complement strand
AAATATGTGTTCTTAGTTTGAATATATGCGTTCTAGTTTGGATATATGTGTTCTAGTTTGGATATATGTGTTCTTAGTTTGGATATATGTGTTCTAGTTTGGATATATGTGTTCTAGTTTGGATATATGTGTTCTAGTTTGGATATATGTGTTCTTAGTTTGGATATATGTGTTTTAGCTTGGATATATGTGTTCTTAGTTTGGATATATGTGTTCTTAGTTTGGATATATGTGTTTTACTTTGGATATATGTGTTCTTAGTTTGGATATATATGTTCTTAGTTTGTAAATATGTGTTCTAGTTTGGATATATATGTTCTTAGTTTGGATATATGTGTTGTAGTTTGGATATACGTGTTCTTAGTTTGGATATATGTGTTCTAGTTTGGATTTTTGTGTGCTTGTAGTTTTTGGATATGGGTTATTGTCATTGTGTTGCACTACCATGGGCTGCGGGAAAACGGTATTTCGTTACCCGAATGCCACCGATTTCATCATTGTAACAATTCTCCAAAATACCAGAAAGACTAGTTTCTGTTAGACGAGACAAAGTCATCGAGAAGCACAATCTGTGGACCGATAGCCAGTACAGGTTTCGACCAAACAGATCCACATCTCTGGCTCTCATTGAATTATTTGAAGAAATAACTAATTGCATAAACCAAAAAAAGTTTGCTGTGGGAATATTTATAGACCTACAAAAAGCCTTTGACACTATTGACCACAACAGATTAATAGATAAATTGGAAAGGTGTGGTATCAGAGGGCTGGTGCAGAATTGGCTAAGAAGCGATTTAAGTAACAGGCAGCAGTATGTAAAGATAGGTGAACATAAATCATCATGCATGGATATTACTTGTGGTGTACCCCAGGGGTCGGTTTTAGGTCCAAAACTCTTCATTCTGTACTTAAATTATATATGCAAGATATAAAATATTGAAATTTATTTTATTTGCAGATGATATGAATATATTTTGTTCTGGCGAGAATTTACAGCAGCTGTTGGAGGTGACCACAATCGAAATGGAAAAATTAAAATGGTGATTTGACAAAAACAAATTATTCTTAAATCTGGACAAAACAACATTTATGTTATTTGGAAATCACTTAATAAACACCAAATTAAAAGTAGTGAAAGACAATGTCCAACCAGAAACAGTATATGAAAATAAATTCCTTGGTGTGATACTAGACCACAGAATCTGCTGGAAACCTCACATAACATATGTGTGAGCAAAGCTGGCAAGGAGCATCGCATCATGAAAAGCAAGACAAATTCTGGATCATAAATCATTGTACACTCTGTATTGCTCATTTATTTGACCATATCCGATCTACTGTGTGGAGGTATGGGGTAACACCTACAAATCCAACCTACAGCCATTATGCATACTACAAAAAGGAGCCGTAAGGACAGTTAATAATGTAGGATATAGTGAACACACCAACAAGCTACTTTTACAGTCAAGTGCCTTGAAGTTCAGGGATGCAGTAGAATTTAACGCAACACAAATAATGTTCAACGCAAGACACAATCTACTACCGAGGAGTTAACATACACAAAATACTCTCAGATAGAGAAGGGGAATATAATTTGAGAGGGAATTTAAACTTCAAAAAATGATGTGTTGGCACATCTTTGAAGAGCGTGGGCATTTCAATCTGGGGTAAAATTGTGGAACAGTGTGAGCATGGAACTCAAACACAGTACAAACATTACACAGTTCAAGAAGAAGTACAAAGGTCTGATTATCAAGAGCTATAGGGACGATGAAGAGTTGAGTTGTGTTACTCATCTCCAAACATTCCTACTTACATTTGTTCATTTTCCTTTCTATGACACCAAGTGGATATCTGGGTTGTACGTAGCACTGAGATGTTTATTCTTGGTACATGACATTAGGATGTTTTTCTTTCTCTTTCTCTCTCTCTCGTGTGTTTTGTTGTTTTTTTTTCTTTTTTCTCTCATTGTCCACAGTAGTTGGGTTTGTATTGCGCAGCACAACTTGCGCTGAATTTGGACTATACAGTACAGTGGGAATTGAGTTTGAAATGTATAACAGCGGGCGACACGGTGGCGCAGTGGTTAGTGTGGTCATGTCACAGCAAGAAGGTCTTGGGTTTGAGCCCTGGGGTAGTCCAACCTTGGGGGTCGTCCCGGGTCGTCCTCTGTGTGGAGTTTGCATGTTCTCCCCATGTCTGCATGGGTTTCCTCCCATAGTCCAAACACATGTAGGTCAGGTGAATCACCTGCACTAAATTGTCCCTGGGTGTGAATGTGTGTGTGTGGGCCCTGTGTGATGGCCTGGCGGCCTGTCCAGGGTGTCTCCCCGCCTGCCACCCAGTGACTGCTGGGGTAGGCTCCAGCATCCCCGCCACCCTGAGAGCAGGATAAGCAGGTTGGATAATGGATGGATGGACGGATGGATGGAGACTTCTGAAGCCATTCAAGGGCACTTTGCAATACTTAAACGTAGCCTATCTATTGTAGCCGTACTCCTTGTTCCACTCAATCAATTTATTCGAAGACATTATTAAAGACATTTTTGTTTAAATTACCTCCCATATTCAGCATTACACTGTTATTTCCTTGATATGAACTTCAGCTCAGATCCTCTTGTATGAGCAAACTTAATTGGCTGAGAAGTAGCTCGTGATAAATGCAGGTTGGTCAGGTTTGTGAAAGGTCCCCTGTTTCTTTTTTCTCTATCAACTACCTGCATTTCCTTATTAATGGCTGTTTGGCTGGAAAACAGGGCCGTGTGAATCCCTGCCCCCGTTTGTACAAAAAAAAATGTCCGACTTCATACGACCGTGTGGCAACCAGATAAAAGCAAAGCAAAATGATTCACCTGTGGTAAAGAGGAGCCCTTTGCTTTCAGAGGTCACTCGCCTACAGAGAGAGAGCGAGAGAGAGAGAGAGAGAGAGAGAGAGAGAGAGAGAGAGAGAGAGAGAGAGAGAGAGAGAGAGGAGGGAGAGGAGGATAGATGGAGCAGTAAATAGAGGAGGAGGGCAGAGAGGGGTCTGTGCACAGGACTCCAGTTGAACATTTTTCCAACCTGATGGCAGGGTTGCCTCTTAGTTCCTCTGTTGTTGAGAATCTGTACATTTCCTGGTGCTGTCAGTTCCTAAAGAAAACACACACACACTTAATAACTGAGGACAAGCTCGAACTCTATCATCATTTCTGATGCATGGTTATAGGATTCCTGATCCACCCAGCCCGACCTCACCACGAAAATAACACTGCTTAAAACCTTTACGTTTTCATAGGCAACCTCTTGCGGTCGTGTGAATTAATGCATCTATTTTTTTGCACGTAAAATCTCAGAATTTTTCAGAAAGGTGCTGCTGTCGTACAATTGACTTGACTGTCACTCTTTTTCAAGCAACCAATCATATATTAGATGGGGCGGGACTCCAAGAAAATGGAGGAGAAGCTTGTTCTGGCTGTGTCTGTCTATCCTGAGCTTTATGAGATGTATGACATGAAACTATCATAACAGAGACAGAAAAGCCCATTTGTCGGGTTGTGACACGACATTATCTGGCCAAGCCAGGTCTAAGAGCTCTGTTTCATTGATGTGGCTGAGCCACAGAGGCACAAACACCAGAAATAGTGCTGTTCCGGGCACCAGATCAGTTTCCCCCATGGTTAATGTAGACTTTTCAAAGTATCAAAACAAAACAAATCAAATCAAATCAAATGCCTTTATTTCAAACATGCATAATTAAAGAAAAAAGAAAAAGGACCAAGCATAAAGAAAAAAACAACAACAACAACAACAAATGATAAAAATAAAACCAGAGGAATTCCACAAAAGACTTCTCAATAGAGAATCCAACAGATAGGGGGAAGGGGGAAGTTACTACTTATAATTTCCTGCCCCCTCTCTAATGCTTAATTAATAAACCTAAATAATGAACTTAGTTTTTCCACACACCAGAGTATGTCATTCTCAATATCTATCTCACAATGACTCAATAAAAAACAACAACAATAAAACAACAAAAACAAAGAAAACAATAACAATGACTTCCAAGAACCATCAACAACAGCATCCACTATGGGTGTCACCGTCATGTTTTCACATGACGAAAACAACCTTCCCTTAACTCTTGCTGGTACCCTTCTGTCACACATCACTCCTGACACTCTTCTCCACCCACTCCACCCTGCCTGCACTCTCTTCTTCACCGCTCTTCTGCACTCCCCGTTACTTTGGACAGTTGACCCCAAGTATTTAAACTCATACTTATACAGGTGAAATAAGAGGTGATAAGGTGCAGTGGTGCAGAGAATATATCAGAGATGCTGAAATACATGTTAGCAGGTTACTTCCATACATGGCTGAGGTAGATGGACATGTCAAAGTGTACCAGTGTACGTACAATGTACAGTACAGTATATACAACATGTACAGTACAGTATATACAACACGGTTGGGTTTATCTAAGTGTTCATTTAAATGACAGCCCGGAGAAAGAAACTGTTTTTATATCTGGTTGTTTTGGGGTACAGTGCTCTGTAGCGCCTACCAGAGGGGAGGACTTGGAACAGGTTGTGACCAGGGTGTGACGGGTCTGCAGTGATGTTGCCTGCCTGTTTCCTGACTCTGGAGGTGTATAAGTCCTGAATGGAGGACAGGTTGGCACCAATGATTTTCTCTGCAGACCTAACTATCTGTTGTATTCTGTCCCTGTCCTCTTTGGTGGCCAATCCAAACCAGACAGACATTCGCCACTTGAACTGATGGTCGCACGGTTCAGAATCTCCGCTGTCAGAGTTTAATGAGTGAGATGACTCGCTTACCCCATCAGTGTCTCTGTCGGAGTCCGCATGGAGCTGCACCAGCCAAAAGCTCGGCAAGACTTTCGTTAAAACGCTCAGTTGAAGTCGGTAAAAAAAAAAGTCTGCTCATTTTGTCCAGTGGACAGTTGGAGGCTTAAAAGTTCGTCCCTGCTGTATGTGATCAATACGTGGGCACTGGAAACTAAACAAACAAAAACTGAAGAAGTACAAGAGAGAGCAGAACTGAGGCTACCATCTGTGGCGCCATCTTGATGAATCTATTTGTGAATTCTTGATGAGCTACTTGTGAATTCTACATGTCGTATATAGGACTATACAATGACCTGATGCTTGTGGCAGAGCAGCAGTGTTCAGACATCAGCAAGAACAAGAAATTTGCAACATGGTCATAACCAACAATTCCATCAGGCTAAGAGAGATCTAAAGTGTAATCATAAATGATAGCAATATGCCAGCAGCCATACAAACATGTACCCTGGCTCTGCCAAATGACAGAAGCTAAGCAGGTGTGGGCTTGGCTAGTACTTGGATGGAAGACCTCTCGGGAAAACTGAGTTGCTGCCAGAAGTGGTGTTGGTGGGCCAGTAGGGGGGCAGTCTTCCCTCTGGTCCTAACAAAAACAACAAATATCAAATCCCAATGCTCCAGTGCAGGGTCGGGGACACTGTGCTGTAGGAGACGCCGTCCTTCGGATGAGACGTTAAATTGAGGTCCTGACTCACTGTGGTCATTAAAGATCCCATGGCACTTATCGCAAAGAGTAGGGGTTCCCCGGTGTCCTGGCAAAATTCCCAACCTGGCTCTCTCCATCTGGCCACCTAATCACCCCCCCCCCCCATTTAATTGGCTCAATGACTCCTCCCTCTCCACCTCAAGCTGATGTGTGGTGAGCGTTCTGGCGCAAAATGGCTGCCGTGCATCACGCAGGTGGTGCTACACATTGGTGGTGGTTGAAGTGAGTTACCCCCTTCACTGTGAAGCGCTTTGGGTGTCTAGAAAAGCGCTATATAAATGTAATGATCATTATTATTATCTTCGCTTATATCAATGTCAGCATTTCCTCTATAGACAGTTTTGAGAGAAAAAATCAGGTGACTATGAAACAACTCCACAAGGGGCCATTTCAGAGGAATAGTGACAGAGTGAAGGAGTTGTGGTACCAGTATGTCCAGGTAAACCACTGGTGTTTACATAGTATACTGTACAGGGAGTTTTACTGTACTTCAATTATGCCTGTATATACTTCTTTAAGTTGTAGATACCCCAAAGAACATAAAACATTTCTACTTTACTAAACTGTCTGATTCTGGAATAGGCTATGTAAAATGTTCGTTATATTTTTTTCTGTGTTACTATATAGAAAATAATGGCACTGTGAGGACATGAAATAACCAACATTCTTGTTTTTGTGGATGAGGCTGGGCTCAATCTGGCTGAAGGCAGGAGATCTGGCTGCAATCTCACTGGACAACGTGCCATGATCGGCCCACCAGGCCAATGTGGGGGCACTATGACAATGTGTGCTGCCATTCCTGAGAATGGTGTGAGCTTACATAATCCACACATCGGGCCCTATAACATCCAACTTCCCCTGGCCTTCGTCAATACACTTTACACAGACCTAATACCAGAACATGAAAGAGGTTTAGTTAGACCAGATTTGCCAAATTATGTAATTATGTGAGATAATGTCAGCTTCCGCCGAACCAACATTGTTAGGGAACGGTTTGCTGCACAAGAAAGGATAACAATGGACTTCCTTCCACCATGCTCCCCATTGCTGAATTTTATAAGAATTCTTTTCAGCACAGAGGCGGAAAGTATATGACTATCAGGCACAAGGTCAGATGTCTGTTAGATGCAACGAATGCTGCTTGTGAGGACATCACAGGCAACCACTGCATTGCAGATGGTTGTGCCACGCAAGGACATTTCTTTGCCCAGGTGCATTGCAAGGGAAAACATCAGATGTGATGTTGACGAAAATCTCGGGCCAGACGAAAAAGAATGACAGGATGACCACGACGAAGAAAGGAACGGGGGGTTGGGGTGGAGTAGCGGTCTATTCCGTTGCCCAACACGAGATCACCAGTTCGAATCCCCGTGTTACCTACAGCTTGGTCGGGCATCCCTACAGACACAATTGGACGTGTCTGCGGGTGGGAAGCCGAATGTGGGTCTGTGTCCTGGTCGCTGCACTAGCGCCTCCTCTGGTCGGTCGGTCGGGGCACCTGTCCAGGGTGGGAGGGGGAACTGGGGGAACAGCGTGAGCCTCTCATGTGCTACATCCCCCTGGTGAAACTCCTCAGTCAGGTGAAAAGAAGCGGCTGGTGACTCCACATGTATCAGAGGAGGCATGTGGTGGTCTGCAGCCCTCCCCGGATCAGGCAGAGGGGGTGGAGCAGAGACCGGGACGGCTCAGAAGAGTGGGGTAATAAAAACAAACACAAAAAAAGGAACTTGTAGTGCTACGTACTGTGAGGAGATGTTTTTAACAGAACTACTGCAGTTTTTTAATCGTTGGGGATTTTTTTTTTTTTTACATGGATGTCAAGTCAAGTCAATTTTATTTGTATAGCCCAATATCGTCATTTTGTGGCAAACTTCCTGTTCACTATATATGACTTTACTTCAGAATCAGCATCAGAATCAACTTTATTGGCCAAGTATAAGTATGTACATGAGGAATTTGACTCGGGTTCACAGCAGGACTGGACAGTATTCTGTGTGGAAGCGCCTGTGCCAACCCTAAACATGTCATTGAAGGGGATGCATTGACCAGCAGAGTGATCACTCACAAAAAAACAAAAACAAAAACAAAATAGAAGACTAAATAGAACAACAAAAGGACATTGGAGCCAAGCATGTATGCACAACAGGTACTATGCCGGTACTAATACAGAGTTTTGTTATGGTTGAGTATTCAAAAACCTATGCCCGTATCTTCCAGCTGCTCCCATTAGGGGGCGCCACAGCGGATCATCCGTTTCCATCTCTTCCTGTCCTCTGCAACTTCCTCTGTCACACCAGCCACCTGCATGTCCTCCCTCACCACATCCATAAACCTCCTCTTTGGCCTTCCTCTTCTCCTCTTCCCTGGCAGCTCCATATTCAGCATCCTTCTCCCAGTATACCCAGCATCTCTCCTCCACACATGTCCAAACCATCTCCGTCTTGTCTCTCTTGCTTTGTCTCCAAACCGTCCAACCTGAGCTGTCCCTCTAATATACTCGTTCCTAATCCTGTCCTTCTTCATCACTCCCAGTGAAAATCTTATCATCTTCATCTCTGCCACCTCCAGCTCCTCCTCCTGTCTTTTCATCAGTGCCACTGTCTCCAAACCATATAACATAGCTGGTCTCACTACCATCTTGTAAAGGTTCACTTTAACCACACCAAAGACAAAAAACTGTATCGATCTGGATGTATCTCAACAGACTCAAACTGTCATCACCATTTTATCTGTGTGACTGATATTGTAAAGATCAGAATGTTAGTTTGAGGCAGATTGCTGCTTCGGTTTCATGTTACCAAACCCCTCCAAAGAACCAAATCTGAGTTTCTGCTCCTTAACACTAGCTACGTTTACATGGAGCCCGGTATTCTGATTATAATCAGTTTAACAGCCCAAACAGAACTAAAATGACCCATGTAAACGCCTCCGTGTGAATAAACAAGCCCAAACCAACTGAACTTTCCATCGGTTGCAGAGGGGTAACGTAAACCTTTCATAAATCGATCAAAATAAAAAATGCCATGTTAACAATTCAACATGATTTCTTTCCGGCTGCGTTCTGTCTGCACATGTGCATGCCTGCTGAATCATTCCCAGCCGTCAGTTGACAGCAGCTGACGGTTTGTTTGTTTGTTGTTGTGCTTCCTTGCTTTTCTGCTTTTAACAACTTTAATTGATTTAATGATTTGCTTGTACTATTTTATGAATTTTATCCAATTATCGATTGTTGCACAGAGTTGATCGCACTAAAGTATCTGACTCCATCGTGCTGGCACTGTATTTAAATCAAACTGAGTTTCCTTTATTGATCCTCTTGGGGAAATTCAGTTACTGCAAATTAACCCAACCTAGCTGTGATCTGTGGAGCTAGGACCAAATCCAGTTCTTTTCCCATTGCCTTGGTCAGGGGCACAGACAGGAATATAAACCCTAACATGCATGTTTCTTCTGATGGTCAAAGAATGTGGGGAAAAAAATAATTTGTTGTTCAAAAAAGGTGAAAAAAGCAAATCAGTTCATCTGGACACGTTTATTGACAGAAACATTTCATCAACTCAACTAGGTGACCTCTTCAGTCTCATCTGACTGCAGGTGTCCCACCCTTATAAACAACACAGTGGCATAACGACTCAAACAAACGACCAGTTTCATATGCAAATATGGGTGTGACATTAACTAGAGTTTCGATGGTCATGTGTACTGTTCACAGAGCATTTGTGAATGTTTGCAATCACAGCCTTGTAAGATGGTGACAGATGTACTCTTAGCCACCCCCGGTTGAGGGATGGTCGTTCCCTCTTAACATAGATGGCCTCTTTTACTCCCTGTTCAAACCAGCGTTCCTCCCTATCAAGGATGTGCACATCCTCACCCCTGAAAGAGTGGCCACTGGCCTGTAGATGGTGTAGACTGTGGAGTCCTGGCCTGACGTATTGGGGCCCTGACACATCAGGCCAATGGTCAGCCGTTGGCCAATGTCAGGCCATCAGTCAGTGTCTGTGACCCTAGATTTTGTGGTGTGTCCTGCACCTTCGGCACTAGTCGGACCCCTGTCAAAAGCTTTTCGGACGATTCAGCATGTTGAATCAGCGGAGCCCGTCGGTGAGACAGATCACTCTGATTGGCTGTTCAGCTTAGCGAATCAGTGCAGAAAGTACATGCTAGTTGGCCGTCGGCTGTAGTCTTTGCAGTGTGTTCAAGTGCTTGTTGAGGCGACGTGAGGCACTGCAACAGTTGGCCTTCATCGCCGCTAGTCAGTATGGTGTGTCTGGGCCCTAAGCTCTCCTGTGTTGTGGCACTGTTTTGGCCAGCGTCTGTCTAGTTTCCCCCAATGTCTATAAATCACGGCAAGTCATTATGCATGTCACCATCTTACAATGCTCTAATTTCAACATTCCCTAATCCTCTGTGAATAGTACACATGGCCTTTGTAACGCTAGTTAATGGTCACACCCATATTTGCATATGAAACTGGTCGTTGGTTTTGGTCATTATGCAATTGTATTGTACTGTATTGTTTGTAAGGGTGGGAAACCTGCAGCCAGTTTCGACTGAAGATGTCCCTTAGCTGAGTGATGAAAAGTATCTGTCAATAAACGTTGTGTCCAGATGAACTGATTCAACCTTCTTTGATTTTCTTACCTGGATTATTGAGCATGCCTCAAGACATGTCTTTTGATGGTGGGGGAAACCAGAGCACCCGGAGAATACCCACCGCACACACAGCAAACATGCAAACTCCACACAGAGGACGACCTGGGATGACCCTTCAAGGCTAGACAACTGGACAACCTTGGGGTTTGAACCCAGGACCTTCTTGCTGTGAGGCGACAGTGCAAACAACTGGGCCATCGTGCCACCCATATTTGGTGAGAATCTTGTGGACTCAACTCTCAACTGTGGCCCTGATCGGCGGTTTTGTTTCTACTTCCTCGCTGAGCTTTTTGTCTGATTTCTGGAAAAACGGCCTATTACTGTTTAATTCATGAACGGATTCTACTGTCGCACAACTGTGGCTATCTAACATCCGGACTGGGCTTTCCTGGCTTTGCACAGGATCGCCGATTCCTGCATGTGTACCGCTAGTGGATTCCGCTGCAAACTAGCACTGGCTTGTTTTTAGCCAAAGTAACTAAGCTAGTGCTTCAAGACAGACTTTCGCCGGGTTGAATCTCTCCAAAGACTCCGGAATTCTCTTGCCTGTATCAGTCACAGTCTGCCAATTCAGAGACTGACATCCTTCTCCCTCACAAAAGTAGTTTTGTATCTGGAATTAGTTACGATGCCCTGTTAAGACTGCCAGCTGCTTCAGAAGGCGAATAGAAAGTGTTAAAGAACGGAACATTATTGGATGCCCAGGTAGGAAAATAATGTTGCTGCATGTAAACAACAGACTGTATTAGATTACATTCCATGTAAACAGTTGACCTGAAACCCTCAATCGGAATGATTTCAATCAGAATGAAAAAAGTGTGCACGTAACTGCAGCTATTGCCGGGACATATCATACCAACCTGAACCCCATTCAATACAAATTGACTGTTGTTCTGAAACAAAGATAATCTAAACTGCAGCTTAGTTTATGTAAAAAAACAAAAGATTAAACCTCTGTTTTTCCAAACCAACTGGATTCCTTCCTCAGAGAATTATGTTGCATACCATTCGAACTGGGAGGATGTGATGTTTGGCTTCAGATTATGAAAAATAAAAATAAAATGGACCTCAAACTCACAATTCGAACTCAGACACCTGAGGTTACTGAGATATTCTCTGTGACGACAGAATAACATGGCAGCACACAGTGTGAATGGTAACTAACATTGTTCCATTCATCAATACTAGTTACTGGTACTAGTATAACTGGAAGCACTAGTAATTGGCACAAGACACTGGTAACAGGTAAACATTGCCTAGCTTTGCACTAAATCAACACAGGCATATAACCTGAAACTTCTCCACTTGGCTGTGGTGGAGAAGCTTGCATGGACCAATTATCCCAAGAGCTATGTCATCTGGAGCCTGGCTCCTGGTAGGGTCACCCAAGGCGGACAGGTCAAGGGAGAAGTTCCAGATGAAGCGCGATCCAACAAAGACCTCAATAGCGGAACTGGGAGAAAGAAGATGTCCCCAGGTCACAATGGCAGTGAAGGCGGATGAAGGCTGCAACTGCAACAGAGGGTGGTACCCAATCATCTTGGTTCTCCATGCCATTGGACTCTGGCCACCCCCTGCCAAGGACCGTGTGGTGGCTGCAGGAACATCAGCCACTCCACGTAAAAAGCTGTCACGCACAGGCATCCTCCCATTATGCAGCTCCAGGATTGGCCTCTACACCCACCTGAGGACCCAGAGGGAGGGTCATACTCGACCCTGATAACCTGAAAATATATTTTACACTTTGTGCTATTTTTCTTCTTTGCGTTGTTTTATTTGAACCAACTTCCTTTGGGTTTTCTTCTTGAGTTTAGGGGTGAGACAAAAAAAAATTATCACATGATCCAGCAACGACAGGTAGAAGTGTCTGTGTGATTAGCTTAAAAGTGGATGTCATTGGTTGATTAACAGATTGGTAGTACGGTGGAATGACAGCTTAGTGGAGAAAGCTGAAAGAAAGGAAGCTTTTCCTGACTTCTCAATCAGAGTTGTGTTTGTGATTTTTTTAAATGTCTTTTTCCACTGCAACTGTGCTGAGACAGAGTGAGCTGAACTGCTCTGTACAATATTCACATTGTGCCACTGCACTGTTTTCCTCATCGAAATGAACATCCTCACTTTGGTAGTTTGTATCAAAAGCTTTACAAAACTTCTGGGACCATCAGCCCAGACCCTCTGCCTATGAAACCACAGACATTTTCACTAATTGCTGTATTTTTCTACCATCCAGATTAGTTAACATGATGCAATGCACTGGCAAGAGAGCTTAATTAAAAAGAGCCCGAGAGCCACTGTCTTCATCATTTTCTGACTGATTTCATATATATATATATCAGTTATGTTAATAGCAACGACAAACTTCAAACCTGGCAAAACTCTATCAAATGGATAAACTTTGTGGGTACTTAAACAAATATCAGGTGGCTAGTGACAGAGGAAGATGCAGAGGACAGGAAGAGGTGGAAATGGATGATCCATGGTGGCGACCCCTAATGGGAGCAGCCGAAAGTAGTAGTAGTAGTAGTAGTAGTAGAGTACATAAATAAATATCTGAAATTCATGCACTTAAAAATAAACCAAGAACAAAATCTGCCTTCAGCTGCCTGTCACAAAAAGGACTTGGTCTGATTGATGCTCAAACATCAGAGGTGGTTTGGTTTTTGGTGACAGCTGGATTAATAATAATAATAATAATAAATTAAACTTATATAGCACTTTTCTAATACTCAAAGTTGCTTTACAGTAAACGGGGTGAAACAAGACGACAGATAAACATAACACAGACACACAGGGGTGGATGGGAAGGGGGCGCTACGAGAGGGAGTACTGGCAGCCACACATGATGCCAGCAGTACTCTCCCACTTGGACAGATACAAAAGGGAAAGAAAAACAAACATCATACATCACATAAATCACAGATGAAGTCTGAAGAGGTGAGTCCCGACCAATGACCTGAATGTGGGCAGCCTGCAGCCGTGTCCGATGCGCTTGGGGAGGGAGTTGGGGAGGGAGTTGAGGGAGGGAGTTGAGGGAGGGAGTTGGGGGAGGGAGTTGAGGGAGGGTTAAACACATCTTACACATCTGCATCCGCTCACCCAGAAAACCACAAAAACTTGCCCGTAGCAATAACTTATCCCATATCTTGACTTTGACAAAGACATCAAAACTAACTTTAAGGGAAGAAGTGTTACGCAAAATTTCAGTGAGCATCAGTAACATTTTGCTAAATACAAATATCTAATTTTTTGATTTCTCGTGTTGCCACTTGCCAAAAAAAGCATGTGTCCGTTTTTGCCTCCATGTTTTATTCATCAAAATTCTCGACTCTCACGCTTTCTATGAATCTTTGGTAATTTCATGAAGAGTTCACGACCATGCATGACAAGTGATGCTCGGTACCGGGCCTGTCACCCGGTCCAGGTATGCAAACATACAGGCGAGGGCTGACATTCTTTAATAATGCATGTGATCCGGGGTGCCATTCCAGCAGGAGTGTTGTCATTCACCAGTAAACAGGCCTCACAGCTGGCCAGTCAGGCAGATAGAGTAGTCTCGAGCCAGATGTTAGCTTGGGTTTGAAAGAGAGGAAAGTGCCAATAAAATATTTATGGGCAGGACCACTTGTTTTTTTAATCTAGAGGACAATGTGGAACGACCTGTCTTCTCCCGCCTGTCTCAAAATAAAGTCGGGAGTGTCCTCTGTGAAGTTAGGCACAATATAAGGAATACCTCTCCTTTCAGTTTTGTTTTAAATGAAACCGAGTCCCTTTCAGTTTAAATTTCAAGCTTAGCCAACTGGCAGAGATAAAAACTGAGCAGGGAATTTTCAGCGGATGCTGACAAACGGCGATATTCCTTCGTCGTCACAGCACGATGACACCATCCAACTGTTGGGGGGAAAAAAGCAAAGGCCTATTCCTCAACAGTGAACCCAGATGTGAATTTTCTCCCCGATGACACAGGACTTTTTCTGGGAACGCTCCATATTTCTTCTGAAGGTCGTCGTCTCCTAAATTAAAAAGAGAGCAAAGTCCAGGAACCCCACATACAGAATGGTCCATGTCATGTTTCACTTGGTGACTTTCAGCTGACCTGCGTCTTTCACAACTAGAGCAAGGTTATTGACCTCTGGCCTTAAAACAGACACAGAAGAACAGTTTGTCTTTATTGTTCTAATTTTAAATGTAAAAAATTAACACCATGAATGGTAGTCCTGACATTTAAGCCAATAGTATCACCCTGGGCAACGATGTTGCATGACAGCTGGACTCGCTGTCCGTGACCCTCACAGAGCTGGAGAACATGTGACGTTGGCTAGCTCGGCGGAGGTGATGATGACGATGATGACGATGGTGATGGTGTCTGCCCCGAAGGCTGTGTGCGGGTGTGTGCACTTCCAGTGTGATAAATTTGCTTCACCCAAATGGCTTGCTTTCCATGAGGCGCGTGAGCCCACCTCTCCACCAGCACAAGGCTTCGCTAGCCAAACGTCGTCTCTCCCCATCAAGGGCACCGTCAGCAGACAGAAGACAGAGCGGCGAGCAGGTTAAGATCTGCTGACAGCTGCACTTTAATCGCTGCCATGTGAAAGAGAAACTGCAGTTTCACAGAAGAAATGGACTATGGCTCTGTCTTGATGGCTCTCCATAGAGGGCCAGAAATTCACAGGATAATCAAAGGAAACGCCGTTTTCAGGGTGAGAGATGGAGGAGGAAACATTGGTTCCCAAAAACCCCTTGATGCTATCTCCCTCTATCAGTCTATCTATATACACTTTTTTAATGAGTCCTGTAATTCACTTCAACAAGAACTAAAGTTAGATGACATCGTTACAAAAATATTAAGAAAAAAATCTGATTTGTGATCAGTCTTTGAAATCAATAATTTTGTAAACAATTATTACCTTTATCAAATACCTTTTTTTTATACTTTAGAACACATATTTTGGGGATCAGGTACTCAAGTGAAAAAAAAGGGCATCCTCTCAATTATTTATTTAAAAAATAACATTACAGTGGCACATCTTGTACTTATTATTCATGTATTTCAATACCCATATACTCGTGCAGATGTTTAAAACGCAACAAGTTTCTCAAAATTACTGTATCAATTCACACAGAGACTATGGTCTTTAGCATCACAAGGACAGACATTGGCAACAACAAAGAAAACAATGCCACCGTGCAAACTTTAGTGATCTATAAAATAAATACCCATTCAAATTCAACAACTTTTTTTTTGTCTGTGTTCAGTTGCAACAATTAGAATTAGTGCACTCTGTGTACTCAGATGAAGGGAGCAGGATCACTCTTCTGCTCTAAAGGTGAATCCTCCTTGCTGCCATGTCTTGGAAGATTCGGATGACCTCACGTATGGTTTATCTGGATGTCTTGCTCTGCGGCAAACAGAAAGTCGGACAGCCGTTCTTGTCCCCACAGACATCTCAGTTTGTTCTTGATAATTTTCAGCTTTGAAAATGATCTTTCTACAGAAGCTGCTGACACTGACAGTATCGCATAGGTTCTTATCTTCACTAAGGCTGGAAAGATGAACCAGCCCCTGTTTTCATTCAGTATGGCAAAGATTTCTTGCAGGTCTTTTAAAGGACAGCTGGAGTGGAAGACCTTTAGCTCTGTCTTCCGCTGGTCCTCATCTTCCTCATAGAAATCACAGAGAATGTTGACAGCTTCCTCTGCTTCCGAGTTGGGGGCGCTTACCCAGTTGGTATGTACTGTTAAGGAGTGGAAGGACTGAATGATTCCATCAGTGGGACTTCTGAGTGTTGTCCCCCTTGAATCTCCTGTTAAGATCCTCAGTCATAGTATCCAGAAATATGTAGTACACACTTCTCCTGAAGTACTATGCCTCTACAGACTCAAACTGATCACTCACTTGAGACACTGTTGGGCTATGTTGGAAAGGCACTGACACTTTCCGTTTCCTCTCCTGACCAGGCACTACAATAGGTATTGGAACGTCGAGGCTCTCTGCCTTCTCTGATATGCCTCCAAATATTTTCTCAAACTTCTCCTCAGACCTCATTGCTTGCAATGTGTGAAGCATGCCATCAATTAACTTGTTGACAGTGGAGTGGTCCCAGACTTGGAACACTGGGGTGGTGATTTCCAGGCAGAGAATATGAAGTTGATCACATTTCTATACATCTTAGGTGGATCGCTTTCACTGACGTCATCAAGGAGCTTCATAACAGCTTTCAGAATTCTCTGAAGGGCCTTCGTTCCTCTCTCTCTGCAAGCCCATCGGGTATCTAACAGCTTCTTGAGCTCCACAACACCCTGTCCAGGATACAGAGACTGCTGCCATTTCACCAAAGCAGCATAGTGCTTTGGGGAGCCAGTGCAAAAAGCATACAGCTTCTCCACAAGGTTGGAGAAGGTCACAAAATGTTAGTTAGCCTTTAAGGCTTCAACCAGGACCAGATTCAGACAGTATGCTTTGCAGTGCACATTGAAGGCCTTCTCATTGTGTACACATATTCTGGCTTGAAGACCTTTACACATGCCAATCATGTTGGCTGCTCCATCGTAGCCTTGGCCACACATATTCTTCAGCTCTAGGTCATTCTTCTGCAGAAGGGAGAGCACAGTATTTTCCAGCTCCTGTCCTGTAGTTGTATCAACATTGCACATCTCAATGAAGCTCTCCTTTACTTGCATATCATGAAGATATCACACTACAAATGACACTTGCTCCTGGTGCGAAACATCAGAGGTTTCATCCCGTAGGATGGAGTATATTTCAGCCTCTTTTATTTCACTTTGTATCTCCCTCCTGATGTAAATACCCAGTGCTGTAATTATGTCATTTTGGCTTCTGTTTAGGGTTGCCAACCGTTCCTTAAAATAAGGAATCGTTCCTTATTTTATATATGTGTGTGTGTGTGTGTGTGTGTGTGTGTGTGTGTGTGAGAGAGAGAGAGAGTGTGTGTGTATAGTGTAAGGCACGTTATATTTGTTATGCCCACGCTGCCCCGTCCATCCAACCCCTGTCCCTGTCCCCTGTTCCTTATTTCCATTTCAAGGAGTTGGCTACCCTACTTCTGTTAGACAGCAATGACTTTTTCTATATGCATCTTCAGCACTGTCATAGCAGGAAAATACATCCACCAGTTCAAGGAAGTTACCACGGTTGTTACTGGAGTTGCTTTCATCTCTACCTTGGAAGGCTTGTCCCTGCCGTGCAAAATATACTGTCAGATCAATTAAACTGGTCAGGATATCTCTATTTGGCTGCCTCGCTCACTCTCCAACTTCCACCCCCTTTACATCTGATACATTAAATGAAGACTGCAGTGCCTTTTTTGGTAATTGGTCCATCTCACCATGTATGTCATGTGAATCTCTGTGACTGAGTGTTGCTATTTGTCATTTGGCAATATTTTAACAATATTTAAGGTAAATACAAGATTACAGCAAGTGTTGTAATGTTGATCTAACTTACATATAAGATTAGTACAAAATAGACAACTAATATTCAGCTAAAGTAGATTCACGTCTGATTTAGAATCACCAAACCCCTTTGTGTAGTAAAAATAAATTGTGGACTTATAATAAGAGATTTCAATATAATTAGATGAACAGTTAAACTTTCATATCTGAGCTTGTAAAATGACAGTTGTCCCTGAACATGACTCTGACCTTTCTTCTTCATCTGTGATGATGGGTTCTGTATCAGGTGGCATCTCCTGTGTAGGAAATGTGCTGTATTAATAAAATCTGACTTGACCTGAGTGTGGTAAAATGAAGACGTAATGATAAAACAGGAACATCGTCCCTTTATCTGAGCCCTGTTTCACTAAATTAATTGTGTTCAGATCTGATACCAAACATGACTATGAAAGAATTTACTCTACAACATTTTTACATTAAGGTAAAAATGTTGAGAGGGGGAAGGCATGTCCAGAGGCAGCAGGAGAGGAGGAAGGGTAGGAGTGTGGAGGTGAGAGTCAGAATTTTGAATGTTGGCACTATGACTGGTAAAGGGAGAGAGCTGGCTGACATGATGGAAAGAAGAAAGGTAGGTATACTGTGTGTGCAAGAGACCAGGTGGAAGGGGAGTAAGGCCAGGAGTATCAGAGGTGGGTTCAAACTCTTCTACCATGGTGCGAATGGGAGGAGAAATGGGGTAGGGGTAATTCTGAGGGAAGAGTATGTCAAGAGTGTGCTGGAGGTGAAGAGAGTTTCAGACAGAGTGATGAGTATGAAGCTGGAAATTGAAGGTGTATTGCTGAATGCTATCAGCACATATGCCCCGCAAGTTGGGTGTGAGATGGACGAGAAAGAAGAATTCTGGAGTGAGTTGGATGACATGGTGGAGAGGGTACCCAAGGAGGAGAGAGTGGTGATTGGAGCAGGCAATGGAAAAGGCGTATGGTGAGTTGGTATGACAGGTTAGACACTAAGGAAGGAGAAAAGGATGATGACTTATGTGTACTATAAAGTTTAATGTAGCTTTTTGCTATTTTTGTTTGTTTGGTTTTTGTTTTTCTCTGTCTTGTTTTTAAATGTATGTATTGAATGTATTGTTTTTATGTAGACCCCAGTAAGACTAGCGGTGCTTTAGGGCACAGCTAATGGGGATCCCAATAAATAAACAAATTAAAGGACTTGTACCGATTGGCTAGACAGAGGGACCGAACTGTGAAGGATGTGCAGCAAGTTAGGGCGATCAAGGATAGAGATGGAAATGTGCTGACAAGCGAGGAGAGTGTACTGAGAAGGTGGAAGGAGTACTTTGAGGGGCTGACGAATGAAGAAAATGAGAGAGAGAGAAGGTTGGATGATGTGGGGATAGTGAATCAGGAAGTGCAGTGGATTAGCAAGGAGGAAGTGAGGGCAGTTATGAAGAGGATGAAGAGTGGAAAGGCAGTTGGTCCTGATGACATACCTGTGGAGGCATGATAATTGAGAAGTATAGAGAAGGTCAGAATGTTGATGGAGAAGTATAGAGAAGGCCAGAAGGAGTTACTACATTGTGTCTTTGTAGATTTAGAGAAAGCATATGACAGGGTGCCAAGAGAGGAGGTGTGGTATTGTATGAGGAAGTCGGGAGTTGCAGAGAAGTATGTAGGTGTGGTGCAGGATATGTATGAGGGAGGTGTAACAGTGGTGAGGTGTGCAGTTGGAATGACAGATGGGTTCAAGGTGGAGGTGGGATTACATCAAGGATCGGCTCTGAGCCCTTTATTGTTTGCAATGGTGATGGACAGGTTGACGGACAAGATCAGGCAGGAGTCTCCATGGACGATGATGTTCGCGGATGACATTGTGATCTATAGTGAGAGTAGGGTGCAGGCTGAGGAGAGCCTGGAGAGGTGGAGGTATGCACTGGAGAGAAGAGGAATGAAAGTCAGTAGGAGCAAGACGGAATACCTATGTGTGAATGAGAGGGAGGACAGTGGAATGGTCAGGATGCAAGGAGTGGTGGTGACGAAGGCATATGAGTTTAAATACTTGGGGTCAACTGTCCGAAGTAATGGGGAGTGCAGGAGAGAGGTGAAGAAGAGAGTGCAGGCAGGGTGGAGTGGGTGGAGAAGAGTGTCTGGAGAGATTTGCGACAGAAGGGTACCAGTAAGAGTTAAACGGAAGGTTTATAAGATGCCTGATTCAGGGTTTCGGGGAGGTTCCCAATTAAAAAGGATTCAGCAAACATAGACAATGATAATGGCGATAACTCCTTTACGAATTTCTTGAAAAATTCCACTGGGAATCCATCTGGTCCTGGGGATTTACCAGATTGCATACTTTTGATGGCTTCTGATACCTCCTCCAATGTCAAGGGGCTATCAAGATGACCTTTCTGAGAGTCATTAAGGGTTGGTAAGATTAAATTCTCAAAAAAAGACTCTGATTTAGAAACATCATTGTCATATTCAGATGAGTATAAATTAGCATAGAACGCCGCAAAGGCATCATCAATCCCCTTGTGGTCTATGGTCACAGAGCCCGTGGCGGTCTTAATTTGGGATATTTGGTGTGAAGCTGCCATTTGGCGGGCTTGGTGAGCAAGAAATCTGCCTGCTTTGTTACCGAATTCATAAAATGTATGCTTAGATTTTAACAGCAATTGTTCAGTTGTTGAGGTAGAGGCCAAATCAAATTCTGTCTGCAGACGAATTCGCTTTTGGTATAATTCTGGGGAAGGAGTCAAGGCATACTGGCTGTCTAGTTGTGAAATTTCAGCTGTGAGCCCTTTTAATTTGGCCACTTTTTTTTTTGTATTTGACACATAGCCAATAATCTGTCCTCGTAAGTATGCTTTTAGTGCCTCCCATCTGGTGCTATGGGATATTTCTGGAGATATATTGGTCTCTATAAAAAATTATATTTGTGTTTGGATGTATTTCACAAAAGTACCATCAGAAAGAAGGAGAGGGTTCAGGCGCCATATTTTGTATGGGGCGGATACACCAGGGAAGTCTAATTCAACGGACAAAGGTCTGTGATCAGAAATCAGTATGCTATGATAGATGGGAGGACTAGAGGAAGGCAGAAGTTTTGCATCTAAAATAAAGTAGTCAATTCTAGAGAAAGCATGGTGAACAGGCAAAAAGAAGGAAAAAGCCCGACCTGTAGGGAAATGTGATCGCCACGGCTCTACCATTCCATATTGTGAAATTAAATTATTACTAGCTGTAGCCATTTTAGTTAGGGGTGCAGGTTTGGATGAAGATCTATCGAGTTTGGGGCAGAGGACACAGTTGAAGTCACCCCCAATAACTAGGTGATGATTATTAATATCAGGAATAGAAGAAAAAAAGGAATTAATAAAAGCACAGTCATCATAGTTGGGAGCATATACACTGGAAAGGACCACCCGCTTTTTGAAAAGCTGCCCTGTGACAATAACAAAGCTGCCATTTCGGTCTGCAATTATTTTGTCACTTTCAAAAGAAATACTTTTGTGTACAAGAATAGCTGTGCCTCTGGCCTTAGAATCAAACTTGAAATGAAATACTTTCCCCACCCAGCTCCTCTGGATTCTTAAAACACCTGCCCTACGTTAGAGTGTCTCTTGAAGGAAGGCTACTCCTGGCCCCAGTTGACCCAGATGTGCCAGCACTTCATTCCTCTTCACAGACTGATTTAGAGATTTCGCATTCCAAGAAATAAAATGGACCTTTCTACCACTATTCCTAACCACGCTCATGATGTCCTAGGTTGCATTGTAAAATACAGAGCATTATACCAGGGTACAGAATACTATGAAGTACAGAGCATTATACCAGGGTACATAATACTATGAAGTACAAGGAAAGCGTTACTATAAAAATGAGTGTAATTAACAGCGATAAAATTACAAATGGAGAACTTGAAAGAAATGAGATACATACAATATATAGAGACAAAAAAACCCCAAAACGAGAGATCGAGAGGATGCCCCCTCACCATGTGTGCAAAAAAGGTGCATCGCCAATTTACATGTGCACCTTAGCTCTCCTCGCTTAACGAAGGATTCACAAAACACGTCTTTTTCTTTTCTCTTCTTTTTCCTAAGTGTGGTTAGTTTGTGCCATGCTTGTTTCCTATGTCAGTTTACTCTTAGCTTAAGTTTTGGCAATTTTACGACGCCCTATCCTGACATACGGCCTCAGGCAAACAGTAACCAACAATAAGAAACAACAACAACAAACAGATATTGTGATGTTATACCTTTAAGTACAGCGTATAACGGGAATATTAGGCGGATAACCGATCCTACTTAGCAATAATATCACCAACGGTTTAATACGACGATACCAGCGTCTTCAATCCTTTCCCGGCGTGTTTTCCCACCTGGCGTAGAATCTTGGTCTTAACAAAAGCAGCCACCTCCATCGGTGTTTCAGATACTTGCTTTGTCCCATTGAAACGAGCCGCAGTTCTGCTGGACGCAGAATGAGTATTTCACTCCTGCTGCCTCCTCCCCAAGTTGTTTCTTCACCGGGAGGACGCAGCTCTCTAGTGTAGTAAATCAGCACTGAGGTCGGGGTAGAAACTGATCTTGTTTCCTCGATAAGTTAGCTGTCTTCTCTCCCATGACATCCGCAAGATCTGCTCCTTAGCCTGGAAATAACGCATACGAACCACCATGGCCCGCGCAGGACCTGAACTTGGGTCAGGAACTTTTCCATGAAGGTAGAGGGGTGGTGTCCTTCCATTTTCTCCTCTAGTCCAATCACCTTAACATTGTTCCTCCTCCAGAGGTTTTCTATAGAGCAGGGGTCCCCAATTACTTTTCATAGCGGGCCACTTTTAGGGCCACTCAACCTCCAGCAGCATGTTGTTCGTTAGTTTGTTTTGGTGTCAATACGTTGCAGGCATTATAATTTAAACAGAGATTTTTCATCTATTTTTCGATATATTACTAGTCTTACTTTTACTAAGAAATTAATTTTTTTTTTTTTTGGTAGGGAAATAAAAAAAAATTCTTCCTTCCGGCATTTCTCCAAAAATTCTCGTGGACCATAAATCAACCCATCACAGGCCGGACGTGGCCCGCGGGCCGCCTACTGGAGACCCCTGCTATAGAGTGTCCAGCTTGGTTTGTAGTTTGGCGTTCTCTGCCTTCAGAGCCGTATGCGATTTTCCAAGCTCTGTGACTCTCCCGTCCACGTTTGTCAGAGAGGTTTCAATGTCCGCAATGTCTTCGACATTTGCAGAGACAGTGGTTTGGAGGACTGATACAGAAGAGCGTAACTCTGCGAATATGTCCTCCTTCACTGCCGCCACGTCAGCTTTGATACCCTCTCTCAAGTCCTTCAGTATCTGTGCCAGATCTAAGCTTAAGCTAGCTGTGTCAGCCGTTAGCCCGCTCGCACATGGTTTAGGTGGCGAGGTCTTGCTGGTGTTTTTAACCCTGCCGCTTTTTGTAGACATTGTTACAGGTCAAACAGTGACCGTAACGATAACAACACTGATAGTTATGAAACGGCGCAGGTTTAAGTAAAAAAAAAAGAAGAAGCGCGTTTTAAAGGAATGAATTACACAGAAGATGATGAGAGCTTTGGAAAGACGTCCTTACCCCGCCATGACCCGGAAGTCCTCCATATTTCATTATTCTAAACCTTCCTCAATGTCTTTTTAAAAAAAAAAATCCCAATAAGAACCAAAGGTACAGTTTTAATGACTTATATTTTCCTCATGAAAAACTTTCTGAATGATTTAGGGCTGCAGTTGTAAGGTGGCTTCAGGTTGGAGGTTGAGTGCCTTGCTTAAAGGTCTCTCACCAGTCACTGTTCAATGAGTTTATCAATTATTCACTCATCTTTAAATTGCTGCTCAAGTAAATGCAGTCTTCTAAATGCTGTTAAGGGACACAATGCAAATCTCTCTGCAAACCTCCCATCTGAACACGTTTCTGCTTCCGGTGTGGGAAGATGGCGGCACAAATTCACATTTGCAGCGGCCTCACCCAGTACCAGTGTGGGAAGATGGTAGCATGAAATCACGTTTGCGGCAGCCTCACCCAGTACTGTCCATGCAGTGTCTTTGTCCACGTCTGTGTCTAAAGTTTGTCTTCATTTGATGGCTGGGAGAGCTGGTGCTGGATTGGCTGGGAGAGCTTGGTCTGCTGCATTGTGTGGGCCCAGAGACCGAAGAGGCCAAAGAGGAAACACTGAGGGCGGTCTGACAGGACGCAGAAGTGGGGCAGGCTAAGCTAACTGCTGGCCCATGCAGACTGGCAGTTCCAACAGTCATCCTGGCTGGCGTTCACTCTCCTGGACAGCGAATTATTTTTTTTAAAGTTTAGATATATGTGTTAGTTTGGATATACAAAGGTGTTCTTGTAGTTTTTGGTGCGTTTTTGTCTTGGTGTTGTACTGCTGTGGGCTGGGGGAAATCATGTTTCGTTTCATTTCATGTGTGCAAGAGCATGAAATGAAACGACAAATAGAGTGTTTCTGATTCTGACTGGTATCTCTGTTCAGTTGTGGTTTTTCAGTTGGACTCAGTGCGGTAAAAACGTCCATTATTTGCTATTTATCTCATTAGAATCAAACAAATGTCTTTTTCCTGTGAAGTATTGACTTTTCTGTCAGATGGCCTGTCGAGGTCTTTTTGCCAGAGGACGAACACACACACGCACATATCTGCTGAAGGTCAAACTGCTTAAACCTCCAACTACAGAAACAGAGAAAAGATTACTTAATAACTCACTCTTTCAACACATAAAAATGCTCGAACAAGTGTTATAACTGCTGTTTTTTTTTAATCTTCAACTAATTTCAAATGACAAAATACAAGAAGAACAAACTGATTTTACCTAATTTCAAAGCGCTGTTTATCAGCAGCTGATATACATGGGATTACTTTGAGTCATGGACAAAGCAGCCAGATCTTAGTGTTCAGCAAATCCTCGGTGTGGAGATGGAGGTTCATAATGCAGGAGTTGGTGGTGAGCGGGAGACAAGTGTCACACAATGGGAGAATGATGTGAGCTTACCGCAGGAGGAACAAAGACTCCATCACGTTCTCTCTCCTCCACCATGACAGCAGGACTCTTTTTTCCCCCCTTTTCTCTTTTCCCCAACAAAGCGTTTCCTTACTTTTCTGCAGATAGCAGTGCAGCAGATACACAATCTGACTCCGCGTCAAAGACTAAATAATTTCTTGTCAAACTGACTGAGGAAGTTAAAGTACCGCTCCACTCAAAATGTATTTTTCTTATGTTGTGTTTCCTTGTGAAACCCAATGTCTGGCCTTGACTTTACTGACTTGAATTTGTGCAAAGTTTGTTGCTAGAGCGGGGTTTTTTTTTTTTTAGGGAGTTGTTCCTTATCCGATGAGAGGGTCCAAGGACAGGATGTTGTGTTGCTGTTGAGCCCACTGACGCACATTTGTAATTTGTGATATTGAGCTACACAAATAAAATTGATTTGATTTGATTCGATTTGATTTTTTAGTCTTCTACTCGGGGAGGAGCTGTCTGTGCATTTCCCTAAAATCTGAGATGCAAGCATACCACGGGTAAACTAGATTTGGTACGTCACAAATACGAAAGCCAATCGCTGTCTAATATGCAAACGCAGGACGGGCATAGACACCTGAAGTCTCCTGTGCAGAGCGGACTTGTCAGTACAGAGAGCGAGTTTGCATTAACATGGTGGAAGTTTTGCAGCAAACGTGGTAGTGTGTGCAGTTTTTGGATATAATCTGGACCCTGGAGCTTCCTTCCACTGTCTACCAAAATATCCCACTATACTCCGATGCAACTGGACTTGGTATATATCCGTGAAGACGTTTCGCCTCTTGGATGAGAGGCGAAACGTCTTCACGGATATATACCAAGTCCAGTTGCACTTGATTCAATTCCTTTGGATAACCATGACCTGGATGAATGAGAACATTCAAAGACATCCCACTATACTGCTGAAATGGTGGGAATTTATTCAGACATCAGCCTCGCATGCCTACAAACCTGGAGGGACTGAGTATCTGCAGTGCTCATTTCAGTGAGGAGCGTTTCCATAACCTAATGCAAAAGTCACTCGGTTTTCACAAGAAATTAGTCTTTAAGTCTGATGCTGTCTACTATTACTATTACTACTACTACTACTGCTACTACTACTAATACTTTCAGCTGCTCCCGTTAGGGGTCGTCACAGCGGATCATCCGTTTCCATCTCTTCCTGTCCTCTGCATCTTCCTCTGTCACACCAGCCACCTGCATGTCCTCCCTCACCACATCCATAAACCTCCTCTTTGGCCTTCATCTTCTCCTCTTCCCTGGCAGCTCCATATTCAGCATCCTTCTCCCAATATACCCAGCATCTCTCCTCCACACATGTCCAAACCATCTCAATCTTGTCTCTCTTGCTTTGTCTCCAAACCGTCCAACCTGAGCTGTCCCTCTAATATACTCGTTCCTAATCCTGTCCTTCTTCATCACTCCCAGTGAAAATCTTATCATCTTCACCTCTGCCACCTCCAGCTCCACCTCCTGTCTTTTCAATAGTGCCACTGTCTCCAAACCATATAACATAGCTGGTCTCACAACCATCTTGTAAATCTTCCCTTTAACTCTTGCTGGTACCCTTCTGTCACAAATCACTCCTGACACTCTTCTCCACCCACTCCACCCTGCCTGCACTCTCTTCTTCACCTCTCTTCTGCACTCCCCGTTACTTTGGACAGTTGACCCCAAGTATTTAAACTCATCCACCTTCGTCACCTCCACTCCTTGCATCCTCACCTTGATTCTGATGCTGTGTCATCACACTTAAGTCATCCTTAAGTCTGATGCTGTGCCAACTATTTATCCTGTGACTGCGGCAGCAATTGGGAGTCAGTATGTAAGTTTTGTATTTCTTCTACTCAACCAACAGTCAAATGAAAGCTTTCTGCATGCAACATATTTCCTTTGTGACTTATAAAGAGTATTAACTATGTTAGCATTTTCTAGCTGCTGCTATTTGTTAGGGTACAGTAAAACTGTAAACTTTATATTTAACTAATGTTTCAAAGTGACTCATTACCTCTAAGAGGTCACTTAGATGGGTGATGAAACATTTGTCTCTCAATAAACATTGTGTCCAGATGAACTGATTCAACTTTCTGCGATTAACAGATCATTCCAATTTTTTCTTTCACAAAATATGAAATTATTGCTGTCATACATATCAGTCATGATCTCATTTCACTCACTGGCTTCATTCTGTAGATGTTGGACACCGCACCACCACTGGACTCAGTTTTACAACGGTGTCTTATGGGACAAATGAACAGGGGTCTTAAATGTGTCCTATCTACAACAAACCCCCCTAGTGTGTCAGTCAGACTGTGTCCATGGCTGTCCATCATCTATGGCTTCTCTATTCTGCTGCCGGCTAGTTTATGGATGGTTACTACTACCTATGGTAAGTATACGCTGCTACGTCCTGCAGGTTAAACCAGGAAGTAGATCAGGAATGTCATCCACTATTGATCATACTGGACACTTCACATCAAAACTTCTAGCTTTCACTTTAGTTTTCACTTCCAAATACGTGGTTTAGATAATTGGGTTTAATTGGAGTTACTGACACAAGTCTGACACTTCTGTTCAGTTGTCCCATAAGACACCGTTATAAAGCTGAGTCCAGCAGCGGTCCCGTGTCCAAGATCTACAAAATATGAATGATACTAGAAGAACCCCGCTACAATGTAGCGGTTTGGTTATCCACCCGTCTAAATCTCCCTCCACTTCATCCTGCCAGCTAACCGCCTTCCCCCTGCCCCTAAACCCCCCCCCCACTCCAACTCCCTCCCCCCAAATGCTCAGAATCATCTGAAATGCCGAGAAAAGTGGTTTTTAGCCATTTTTAGAAAATGAATATTTTGCATAATTATGCATAATTATTACAATTATATTTTAATTTTCTGCTATTTTTTATAGGTGCCCCTGATCATCCCGAATAACCACCAAAAAGAATCAAGGCCCCAAGTGCTTTAGTTTGGCCGTTTATAGACTCTCACACAGACACACACCACATACCACACACACATTGTGAGCATACAGGAGTAGATGTATGGTGGAAAACACCATGAAAATAAAACCCACGTGCAGCACTTGTATCCACCAACACAACTATTTATGCCACTGGAGCAGTTCTACGCTCAACTGGAGTGGGAGAAGCAATTCAAAATTAGACCAAAGACCAGGTACTTCAAAAAATGCAAAAGCCGGCACTTAAAAAACACACACAGTACATACAAGAATCAATCAGGCCAACAAATAATCCTGCAGGTAATAAAAAGTAACCCGACTTTTTATTTTTAGGGTTCTTCCCCTAAATTAGAAATAGTTTAGGCTAGTTTGGAAAATCCACCCGGGCTGGATAGTTTGTTTAGGTTATGTTAGAGTAGATATGAGTAACTATCTCTTTTTAGGTTAACAGGTTGTGCCTATTTTGGTTTCGTTATTTTTTTGAGTTAACTCTCTTTCCTTCTTTTCACAAGTAAGAATTATTTCGAAGCTTCCAAATCAAATTGAAGTCAAACACTATTTTCCATCCAATCACAACATTGACATCTATGATGACAATGTACAATATAAAATGTAAGCCACTTCAAATCGTTTAAAGTTCAGGTTATGTACTCCAACTCAGGTCAGTTCAGAAATTCAACACTCCTACCGCTCTGGCAGCGAGTTCACCAACAATCCAACCGTGTGCAGCGGGTTCTCTTACTGGCAGGGGGGCGATGAAGCCTCGTCCTTCTCACCATCTTGTGTCCCGTGTCGTCTTCTCACACAACAGGAAGTAGGAGTAGAAAGGACTTGGGGGAAGAGCAGCAGAGAACAGAACATCATTAGCAGGTTAAGATTAGGTCATACAACTGAATTCCTCATTGCAACTCATCGGGAAACGTCAAACTGGGAACTGTGACGTCTGCCGCCAACCAGAGACTATATAACATGTTTTCTTTTATTTGCCCAAGAGAGAGATTCATACTACGAACTATATTGGAACAAAAAGGAATTATGCACATGGACCTACAATTTTCTTTTTTCATTTATTTCTGATTTTTCCCTTTTTTCCTGCCAATTTAGTGGCCAATTGATCCCTATTTTAGTTCAAGCACCCACCCTCGTACTGCATGCGTTCGCCAACTGCGTCCCCCTGGCCGGCAGTCTGGAAGGAGACGCCTCCCCACTTCTGTGACAAGGTGAATCCAGGCCGAACCACTGCCCCTCCCCCCACCACCACCACCACCACCAGCACACACACACACACACAGACGCATTCATGTGACGAACACAAGCCGACTCCCCCCCTCCCGAAGGCAGCATTGCCAATTACTGCTGCTTCGTCGAGTCCGGCCATAGTCGGATCTGACGAGACTGGGGCGCGAACCCCGGTCCCCAGTGGGCAACTGCATCGACACAAAGCCGATGCTCAGACCGCTACACCACCGCGGACCCCGGACCTACAATTTTCACAAGGAACACTGGGAATGATGTTCCTAAATATGTCTTCACCTTTCTCAATAATACTGGACTGATGGGAAAGATAGAAATTAAGGACTCTTTAATGTAACAGTAGGTGGCAATAATGCTCCACCTGGTTGCAGTTCGCCAATAAACCAGAAGAATAAAAAGAAGAAGAATCCCCACTCTAAAACGCCTTCAAACAGGAACACCAAAAAAAACAAAACAAAACTGTACAACAGCTCATAAAGAAAACAAATTATTCTGTAAGTGTAAATCAAATCAATACAGATTTACAAATACCGTGGACTGTACTGCTACGTCGTTCAACTAGGCTCAAAATGGCAGCGGGGCTGTAGTTTTCCTCCTGCCATTGGGACGCTAAATTCACATCACCGTCCTTTATATGCAATAAAACTCAGCTCCTTTTCACTAGCACAGTGTACATTCTTATTTGGTTTCCTTGTTAAACTGGAAAAATACACACACACACAAAAAAATACAACTGCCAAAAAGTTTGCATTAGGGTTCAGTGAAACCAGTTAAAACTCACCAAAACTGCTCTAAGTTATTTAGATAAGGCCTTCATTAAGTTTCCCACCAGGTCAGTGTTATTTTTCAGGTTCTAATCCAACTTTTCACTAATTCAATTCAATTCAAACTTTATTGCAGACTCAGGGTCCATAGCAGACAAAGACAAATAGGTAAAAGACAAACCCCAGACAATACACAGAGTAAACACAATAAAATGACATAAATGGAACAAGTCAGAGTGTTAAAAGAAGGCAGCTATACCAGTGGTCCCACTGCCGGGATTGGTAGCGTGTGGCACTGAATCTTATATTAGTCAAACTCTTGATGATTACATTATCAGAGTCATTGAGCCGGCAAATACATTTATACATGAGATTTCTTAGAAGAGCCTGAAAGGTTTTTACTCCTGCAGCCACAAACATTTCACTTGCACTACACCAGCTAGGTCTTTTAGCAGTATTCTCATAGCATCATTATAAGCCACTCGAAGCCCCTGTAAGCTTGCTTTTTTATAGTTTGACCACAGGGGGCAGTATAGAGTGTTGTACAATGTGCTCTGAACAGAGACATCTTCACACTAACTGAACACATACCAAACTTGCGTGACAGAGTGTTTGCTTGTGCATATATCATGCAGCATTGCCTATAAATATCATCATCGTCTGTCATTTGTTCAGTAATACAGTGCCCAAGAAGACTAAATGTTCCGTCCCTTAATTTCTTTGCTTCTCTTCCGTTTCTCTCGCCTGCTGTTGGCTGTGTTGGGTGCCGCGAATCTCTTAAAGGGGAAGCGGCACTACAACTTCTTAAAGGCATACTTTTAACTGTCCCCATTACATTATCGTCAAAGTATTTTAACTGATTTTTAATGAACTAAGTATACACAGTTTAACCAATCAACTTAATTATGTGTTTTAACAAATTATTTATGCTTATTTATGTCATATTTTAACGTGGGTTACATCCTCCCCTCCTTACCTAATGCACATCCCTGTGCATTATTTCAGGAGTCTATATTGTTATAATTTTGTGGGGTTCTGGGAAGCTAGGTTCTTTAAGGAAGTCTGTGATCACTTCACCCAAACTCTGAAATAAAGACTGCACTATCGTAACTAGTGGATTCCTTAGCTCAGGGTAAGTCAGTCGTTTAGTGGCTTTTCTGTCTCTGGTGGATCTTCTAAAGCATCCACTTTCAATTTCAGTTTGATCCATAACACATGCGTTTTCATTCCTTTCTAGGGTGGGTTGAGTAGGAGAATGGACACTATTCAGATCCTCTCCAGGTAGGTCTTCAGGTTTCTGTCCAGCAGGCAAGTTGCTCTCTTCAGGATCAGGTAAGTTACTCTCTTTAGGAGCAGGTAAGATATTCTCTTCAGGATCAGGCAAGTTACTCTCTTCGCATCAAGCAAGTTCAAGTCACAAGTCTCTACTGGAGTGTCCTCAGGGAAAGCTTCGGCTATGTCTGAAGGATCTTGCCCAACAGCAGTCAACATTTTAAAAGGTTCCGGTTCTGTCTTTTCTGGAAAGTGTTCCATGGTTTCAGAGGTATGGTCGAAACCTAGGGTTTCCACTCTAAGGTTTCCATAACCATCACGGTAGTATTCCTCAGGGTCAGATTGGGATTCATCCCCATCAGCTTCATCTGAGCTGTAACATTTTGGATGTCGTCAAGTTCTTGGCTGCCTTGCTACCTTTGTTGGGTCATGTTCACCTCCTACATGTGCACTCACACCAAAAGGCAGTCAAGTAACCCTGCCAAAAGGACTGGTTGGAGCTAACTGCACCGCACAAGTGACCATAGATGACAAAGACTGCAGGTGCTTGTTAGATACAAGCTCTCAAGTAACAACAATCCCCAATTCTTTCTACGAAGAGAACCTGCCTCACCTACCTATCAACTCATTGAACAACCTGCTTGAATTGGAAGGAGCTAATGGTTCTGAAGGAGATCAAAGGCCCTCAACGTAAAATTTATTCAAAAGTTATCCGGATTTTATGTTTATAAGGGTGAAAGTAACAAACGGGTCATTGGAAAATTATACAATGCAATCACCTCAATGAACAGAAATTCAACTGACTATGTAAGACAGTGATGGGAAAAGATATGAGGGTGAAAATACCTGAGAATGTGTGTTACATGCCTGGGAAACTCATTGCACCTCCACAAACTCACTGACCTGGAGGGACCTCTGCTGGAAGGCCTTGATTGGGTTTTTTATAACACCAAAGCACAAATCTAAATTTTCTGGAAATAATTTGGTGCTGGCAGCACCCTTGCTGCAGAGAGTATGGATCAATGCAAGTGGACCATGCCCACATATTTTGGTTGAGTCCACATATTCAACCTTTTTGGGAAAAAGTGGGATGTTTGATATAGAGGATTCTGTGCTTTAATATTAATGTGTCTTTTTCCTCTCTGCATCTTGGCATTCTCCCTAAAAACGTATGTAAAGGTGATGCCTATCTCCTGAAAATATTCTTGGTCGCATCTAATAAAGCTGTCACCAAATGTTGGCTGCAGACAAACCCTCCAAATATGGACCTTTTTACTGGAATTGTCAATTATATATATGCTCCATGGAAAAGATGACTTTCGCCCTTCATCAACAGAAAGACAAGGGTTAAAACACTGGAAAAATTGTTACTTAAAGGAAACTGTTGTTGATTAGGGCTTTTTTTCTCTACTTTCTCATTAGGCAAAATTGCTGAAATCCCTGTGTAATGACCTGCACCTGTATATCTGTCTTTGGTGTTTGATGATAACAAGCAAAACCTTTTGTTCTGTACTTTGTATTTTAAATTTGAAATGCTGTTAAAAATAAAAGTGGAGAAAAAAGAAAGTTCCCTAAGAGCTCACTTGGAATAGACATTGAGGTGCCCACACTAGCTCTGACTGTGATATGCACTGCACTCTGTCATCAGTGTTGATAGGCACCAACGCTTTGGATGTCCTTTATGAGCGGTATGCAGATATTGCACCTCAGAACGAGCCACTGCCATACGGCCACAAAGTTGTCTTAAAGACCCTTGAAGTCAGAAAAAGACAATCTGTTGATTCCAGCATGGGAGAAGTGAGACTACACAGTACAGACCCTGAGACTATTGCTGCTGGTCAGACCAAAGTCCTTGAAGTTTCTGTAAGCTACAAAACACCAAATGCTGGAAAGTGGGTGATGGTAGATTCACCAAAATCAGCTTCCTTACCAGGTGGCATACTGGTGACAGACAGCCTAGCAAGTCTTCCACCTAAGCTGCCACGCTGCAGACCAGTCATTCTTAAGAATGAGTCTGACCATGATATCACCCTGTCTCCAAAAGCTGTGAAAGCAGAGATACACCCCATCAAGAGTGTTCAGTCCATCAAATCTCTCAACCCAGACCCCCTAACAAACCCTGATCACAAACTGAAACTCAAGTTTGACTTTGGAAACTCGCTGGTACTGAGTGAGTGGAAAGAGAGAATAACCGAAAAATTGAACTCCATGCCAGAAGTGTTTGCACATGAGCTTCTTGGAGATCAAGAAGACAGTGAAAGCAGAGTCAATGATCAAATGGTGGAAGTTGAAGAAGGAAGACTGTTGTGTGGAGTTCAGGGAGGAGTTAAAACAGGCACTGGGTGTGGGTGGTAGTGAAGAGTTACTAGATGGCTGGGCAACTACTGCAGAAATAGTGAGGGAGACAGCTAGGAAGGTACTTGGTGTCATCAGCACAGAGGAAGAAAGACAAGGAGACTTGGTGGTGGAATGAGGAAGTACAGCAAAGGATACAGAGGAAGAGTTTGGCAAAGAAGAGGTGGCAGTCAGAGAGATGAAGAAAGCAGACAGGAGTACAAGGAGATGCAGCGCAAAGCCGAGAGAGGTGGCAAAGGCATACGGTGAGTTGTATGAGAGGTTAGACACTAAGGAAGGAGAAAATGACTTGTACCGATTGGCTCGACAGAGGGACCGAGCTGAGAAGGATGTGCAGCAGGTAAGAGCAACAAAGGATAGAGATGTGCTGACAAGTGAGGAGTGTGTTGAGAAGGTCGAAGGAGTACTTAGAGGGGATGAGGAATGAAGAAAATGAGAGACAGAGAAGGTTGGATGATGTAGGGACAGTGCATCAAAAAGTGTGGTAGATTAGCAAGGAGGAAGGGAGGACAGCTATGAAGAGGATGAAGAGTGGAAAGGCAGTTGGTCCTGATGACATACCTGTGGAGGCGTGGAGGTGTTTAGGAGAGATGGCAGTGGAGTTTTTAACTAGACTGTTTAACACAATCCTGGAAAGTGAGAGGATGCCTGAGGAGTGGAGAAGAAGTATACTGGTACTGATTTTCAAGAATATGGGCAATGTGCAGAATTGTAGCAACTACATAGGTTTAAAGTTGATCAGCCACAGCATGAAGATATGGGAAAGAGTAACAGAAGCTAGGTTAAGAGGAGAGGTGAAGATCAGCGAGCAGCAGTATGGTTTCATGCCACGAAAGAGCACCACAGATGTGATGTTTGCTTTGAGAATGTTGATGGAGAAGTATAGAGAAGGCCAGAAGGAGTGACATTGTGTCTTTGTGGATTTAGTGAAAGCATACGACAGGGTGCCGAGAGAGGTGGTGTGGTATTGTATGAGGGAGTCGGGAGTGGCAGAGAAGTATGTAGGAGTGGTGCAGGATATGTATGAGGGAGGTGTAACAGTGGTGAGGTGTGTGGTTGGAATGACAGATGGGTTCAAGGTGGAGGTGGGATTACATCAAGGATCGGCTCTGAGCCCTTTGTTTGCAATGGTGATGGACAGGTTGACGGATGAGATCAGGCGGGAGTCTCCGTGGACTATGATGTTTGTGGATGAAATTGTGATCTGTAGCGAGAGTAGGGTGCAGGTTGAGGAGAGCCTGGAGAGGTGGAGGTATGCACTGGAGAGAAGAGGAATGAAAGTCAGTAGGAGCAAGACGGAATACCTATGTGTGAATGAGAGGGAGGACAGTGGAATGGTGAGGATGCAAGGAGTAGAGGTGATGAAGACATAAGTGTAAATATTTGGGGTCAACTGTCCAAAGTAACAGGGAGTACAGGAGAGAGGTGAAGAAGAGAGTGCAGGCAGGGTGGAGTGGGTGGAGAAGAGTGTCAGGAGTGATGTGTGACAGAAGGGTATCAGCAAGAGTTAAAGGGAAGGTTTACAAGATGGTTGTGAGACCAGCTATGTTATATGGTTTGGAGACAGTGGCACTGATTAAAAGACAGGAGGTGGAGCTGGAGGTGGCAGAGTTGAAGATGCTAAGATTTTCACTGGGAGTGATGAAGAAGGACAGGATTAGGAACGAGTATATTAGAGGGACAGCTCAGGTTGGACAGTTTGGAGACAAGCAAGAAAGGCAACATTGAGATGGCTTGGACATGTGTGGAGGAGAGATGCTGGGTATACTGAGAGAAGGATGCTGAATATGGAGCTGCCAGGGAAGAGGAAAAGAGGAAGGCCAAAGAGGAGGTTCATGGATGTGGTGATGGAGGACATGCAGGTGGCTGCTGTGATAGAGGAAGATGCAGAGGACAGGAAGAAATGGAAACGGAGGATCCACTGTGGCGACCCCTAAAGTGAGCAGCTGAAAGTAGTCGTAGTAGATTCCAATTGCAGCGTCTATCGATGCCCTTAAACAGCTGCGTGACACTGATGCTGGTGTGGAAATTGACCATGAAAGGCATTAAAAAAAAATTAATCAGCAAAATGGACGGTATGCACGTCTATAGTGGCTGCGCTCTGGAAAGCTGACTCAGAACAAAGGCCACCAGAAGGAAACGTGTTTGCCTTCACTTCAGAAAAACTTGGTTATTTTCATTAGTGGATTACATTAGCATGAGCATCACAATAGGCTTTGTTTTCCTTGTTTTGTGTTTTGATGATGGAGAACTGATTGTAAAAGTGTCAGTCATTTTTTTCTTGCTCATCATCACTATGAAGTCAAATCATGAAAAACCTGTCTGAATGAGAAAAAAACTACTGTAGGTTGAAATGCAGAGGAGGGAAAGTCTGAATTCTACAGGTCTAGTATAATATAATAAATGTTGAAAACAACCCACTCGGGATATGCAAGGCAGAATGTGCCAATATTTGTAGTCATAGACACACACACACGTCTCAGATATTAAAGGCATTGTCCTTAGAATTTAATCTCCGAACTGGTGAGTTTTTGTGATTCTCTTTGGGTGAGTGTCATCTAAATGCCACAGATATAAATGAGATGTCATGTCAATTTATGACTTTTATCCAAACAGCAGCCAATTCAGTTAAAAAGTGCAGCAAACTGCAGTCCAACAAACGTTTCTGTAATTAAACCCTTCAAAACAGAGTGAACCCATAAAAGGTTAGGCTGAGATAACTAATCATTAGAGGAGCGATTGTACAAATTTGTGATAAACATACACATCCATAAGAAATTTGGGCCAAAAAAAAAAACACTTTGCTTAACTTGAAATCCAGGTTCATATTTTAGTCCCATTTGTCAGCTGTGACAGAAAAAAGATACCTCCCTAAATGTCGCCTGACACTTCCCAATTTTGAGCTAATGAAACCACAGAAAAGCAATCTCAATCCAAATGGAATGTAATTTAAAGGGAGCAAACGGTAGTAAGATGAGGATGATCACAAGTGTCACTGAAACGCCATTCAACACTTGCTATCGACTTGGAACTGGAAGCAGAGAAACAACCTCCAGAAACCCATTCCAGAGATGATAATTGTTGTTCGTCACAGAAACTCAAATCAACCAGCATATCTCAGAACTATCACAGATAGATTCAGTGAACAACACTTTACAGTGCACACAATACAGCACACATTACTAGATGAAAATAATGGTTTAATGGTTTGTGTGGAGTGTTTTTCCTCGTCATGGAGAAACATCTTCCATACTTCAAATACACGTCTGGCAAATTTAAGCCCCTAAATTTTCCATAAGTATGAATTAGGTGAACTAAAACTCATATCAACATGTTCCTCTCAGGGGTGGACAATCTTATCCAGAAAGGGCCGGTGTGGGTGCAGGTTTTTGTTCCAACCAAGCAGTTCCACACCTGATCCCGCTAATCAACCAGCAGAGTCTTTGCTGAGGAACTTGATTAGGAGACACAGGTGTGTAACTGCTTGGTTGGAACAAGAACCTTCACCCACACTGGCCCTTTCTGGATAAGACTGCCCACCCCTGGTCTAGATTATAGCTATGTGATGTTGCAATATACAAGAAAAAAAAACTTTTACAAGCATTTTTAAAATTGGAGACAAAAGCCATATTTCAACCCTAAATATGCAGATAGTGCATCATATGCAGATGAAAAACAGCAGTGTCTTTTGTCTGCCTCTGAGGAGAAATTCTGTAAAGACACGCCACAAATAAAAGCTACATGAATTGAATAGGATATAACGTAAAATTAAGCAAGAATACATTTCAAATACTCAGGGGGTAAAGAAAATGAAACCTATTATTGCTGCATGGAAAGTAAACATTTTTCCTTCACAATATTGACACTGTTGCGCTTTTCCAGCACAAAATTCTGTATGATAAATTCAGAACTGTTCCAAATTGGAACCTCATGGAGAAATGTGGGCCTACAGCAGCTTAAAGCTAAATCATAATACTGTAACGATCAAGGACAACTAGACACGGTAGCCCTCGGCAAACGGGTCAGACCCTTTAGTCGACTGGTTAACGTAGTCGCCCGTGGTGCGAGAGACCCGGGTTCGCGTCTCGGCTGCCCCCTGAATTCGCTACACTGGTGCCAGAAGTGGGACGGTGAGACCGTGAGGCCATTGGAAGCGTGGAAATATTGAGTTGAGTTTTGTTTGTGCCAGCTAATGAGCTTAGCCAGTTAGGTCGCTTAGCTAGCCACTGGTACAGCCACTGGTACAGCCGTTGTCTTTTTCAGTCACAACAAACGAACCCGGCTCCGTGTCTCTCCCACTTTCGTCTGCAGTTGTCCAATAGCGATTCTATGTAAACCGATGTCTTTCAGTGTACAAGTACTCTTTCTTGATGTGAGGAAGAAAAAAAAATCAGGTCTCGGAGCTTGCAAAAAGATCTACCTCTCCACCATCTTAACCGGAAGTTGGGATGTATTGTTTATTTGGAGCAGTGTTGTAGTCGAGTCCAGGACTCGGACTCGAATCCGGTGACTCGACTTGGACTTGAGCACTGATGACTCGGACTCGAGCACTGACTGCATTCGGACCCGGAAGTCGGAGATGAGGACTCGGCCTTGTTAATTGATAAAGACTGTTTTTTGTTTTTGTTAAGTTTCTTCGTCTGGCTATTGTGTCACAAAGTAAATAAACTTCCTTTGAAGTGGTGACAGCTGTGTCACTTTCGTTTCATGTGGACCTTTTATATTTGTATGTCAGCTTTTTACAGTGCCAGAGTAGAGCACTGGAGCCAATCTTTTAACTCGACTCAGACTCAGCCTTGATGACTTGGACTTGGACTCAGGTAATGGGGACTTGACTCGGACCCGACTTGGGCTCTTCTTTGGGGACTCGGACTCAAGACTTCGGACTCGAGGTTTAGTGACTCGACAACAACGCTGGTTTGGGGATTGACTCGGACTGGGTAGACAACTATGTTACTGACTGACTGACGGTAAAACTGACTAAGATTATTGTGTTCGATAATGACCTTGTTAGGGGAAGCCATTGTTCAGCAACTATTGGGGAGGGCAGATTAAAGGTGCACTCCAGGGGTTGTGCGGTGTATGAGACACGAGAGTTGCGAATAAGAGATCTCCAATTCTCCATTCCTCCATGCCAGCTTGCCACAGTTTCTAGCGCTCATACTCGTATGAAAGAAAGAAAGAAAGACAAAGAAGTCATACACTTTTTTGACTAATAAATGGGAGCGCTCAGCTCTGAGGTTGAGGAGGTTTTCAGCGGTTGCGTAGTGTAGCGGGCATAATAAGCCACGCCTTGTAGGGGTAGTAATAGTACTTATTTACCTTGAAAGATTAGGTTAGTGAAGGGATCTGGGTCCCCATTCCCAATGTAATTAGTCTCAGTACCTACGAGGGTAAGTATGTGGATGCCTGTCCTGCTGAACAGAGTGGTCAGTACGTTACACCCTATAAGATATGGTTGGGTGGGCTTCACGCTAAGGTATTTGACACGGCGGCCCCTGACGTGTAGAGTGTATGCTGTGCTATGGGTCCAGCTCAGCATAACCCTCCCTCCCCAGAACCAACAGGACAGTTGAGACGCCCCTACTCCAAGGTAAGTACACAACTCCAAAATACTTATAAACCCTTAGGTAAGTATTGTAATAAGCCCTAAACTCCAAACACAGTAAAGATGAATCAAGAGGCAACAACAGCTTAGTATTGATTGAATGTAATACTATAGGATGACAATAGCAAAAAAATAAATTAAATAAAATGCAAAGAAACAAAAAAACAAAAAATAGAGTTTGACTTTCTTTGTATACACAGTATGTCTTGGTATACACAATATCAACACAACCTCAAATGAGAAACTCACTCTAAATGTTGAGTATAAAAACCAATGAATGTTCAAACATAAACAGTTCAGGTGGTTTGTTAACACAGGCTAGTAATGAGTAATAACGGGACTGACCCAAATACCAGTCTGATGGATCCTGGACACACGAGACGAGCCGCCGGAGACACGCCTGTACGGCAGGGCAAACCACGTGACGTGCGTGTAGTCTACGTGACTCACTGTAGACGTTAGATGGCGCCACCAGCGATGCAACGCGTTCAGTGTTCACACTGCTCCTGAAATAACGTTCACTCAGGCAGCAAATCTCCCGCCACACAACTAAAAACCACGACTGTCCTCCGAGTCCTCTTCTCAGCACCCCACACCTCATCCGGACGCACTGAGAGCTAACGAGCCAGTACGACCCGGGAGCTAGCTAGCTCCACTGACACATAGACTAACGTTAGCACTGTAGGCTAATCCAGTACGGTACTAAGCTAGTGCTGGAGAGAGTCCATCACTAAACACTAACGTCTACTAACGTCTGTCCAGAATCCTCTTCGTGCCTCATGCGCACTACAACAATGGCAGATGTTGCTCTCAAACTCACGGCACCGACGAAGCACCGACTTCCCCGCCCTCAGTCCAGGACCAGGTCAAACCCTCCACCGCTAGCCGGGGGATTCATGCTAGCTGGAGGGCACTCGCAGCCTCCAGGCAGGACACCTTCTCCGACGCACCCCAGGAAACACGGGTTCGCCCCAAAGGATTCTGGGAGACGCTAACACGTGCCCTCCACGTACAGCACGTGTCTGTCTCTCGCTACATGTCGTATGTTTTTCTGAGGACAAAATGTTGTTCAGCGACCCACACACACAGCCGCCGTAACGCTCCCGCCCACCGCGCCTCTTCTTCTTCTTCTTCTTCTTCTTTTCTCCCCCGGCCCCCCGGTGTGTTAGAGAGCCTCGCTCTGATTGGCTACAATGGAGGAGGCTCGCCTGATACTAACCCTATCACATACGACTATACTCAGAATGGTCGCATACCCTACAGTCGCGCCAACGCTCCGTTTCGTCTCTCCCTTCGGAGTCACACGGAGGAAGGAGACCACTGTGGGACTCTTGTTATAAGCATGAAAGACAGAAATCGCGTGCTTGGAATCTAAATCTCTCAGTAAAGGTACATTGTAGTAGTATTTTTTTTGTTACTGAGCACATCTGCACACAAAATAAATATTCTTTTGCTACGCTTCCGCACTCACGGGAGCTTATTATTGTTGTAAAGTACTAATAAGACACGTTAGCCCCTAGCTAACGAGTCTGACCCTTTGGCGAGCGGTTAGCGACGTCGCCTTGTGGTGCAGTACAACCCATATCGAATCCCGCACCGGGCGAAAAAATAACCGGTTACATTGTTTTTAATTCTACACTAAAGAGGAAGAATCTCACCTGTCAGGTCAATTCAAAGTTTATTCAAGGCTCGTCGTCACTGCCCTGCGCCTCAGCAGCACACCACACAATGCAGAGACAGGGAGGGAAACAAGGTGAACGCTACGCAACAAATACATTCAGGAAATATCGCAAATATCAACAGCGAGGATAAAATACAATTACAAGGCACGTATAGAAATTATAGCCGCAAGCGAGGAGTCCGGGGTTCAAGCCAACACAGACTGTTAGACGTTGAAAGCATCACCTTCTCTCAGCTGCTGCCGTTAGGGGGCGCCACAGCGGATCATCCGTCTGCATCTCTTCCTGTCCTCTGCATCCTCCTCTGTCACACCAGCCACCTGCATGTCCTCCCTCACCACATCCATAAACCTCCTCTTTGGCCTTCCTCTTCTCCTCTTCCCTGGCAGCTCCATATTCAGCATCCTTCTCCCAATATACCCAGCATCTCTCCTCCACACATGTCCACACCATCTCCATCTTGTCTCTCTTTGCTTTGTCTCCAAACCGTCCAACCTGAGCTGGCCCTCTAATATACTCGTTCCTAATCCTGCCCTTCTTCATCACTCCCAATGAAAATCTTATCATCTTCATCTCTGCCACCTCCAGCTCCACCTCCTGTGTCTTCATCAGTGCCACTGTTAAACGTTCATGTTATGATTGTTATAATTAACGTGTTCAAATGTTTGCTTAGTGTGGGGGGGTGGGGGGGTGTACCAGTCCCATAATCCCTTGCGCCTCCCCAGCGCATAGCCGTCGACAGTCGGAGCGACGAGCCGGTCGCTGCAGTACTGCTGCAGCGCTCGTGGCTGTTTTGCTGTGACTGCAGGGAAGGTTGTTCGCCATGTTTCCAGAGAAACACGTGCCGTCCATTCCTCGTCGTGTCCCTGCTTCCGTGCAGTTTCCGGTTCTCCTTCGCCTCGCGTCCTCGCGGGGGGTGGAAAGGACGCGGGGATCCGTGTCGACCCGCTTTTAGAGGGAATCAGCAAATCCGAGAGGAGAAGTGAGGGGAAACTCCATCCTTCCAAACGTATTCTGACGTGTGACGAGTAGAATAGTCAAGGCTCCTTTACCCGACGGAATAATGTCTTGGTGGGTTCATGAAGACAAAACAAAAGGAGGACCGAGAAGACAACAGTCTTTAGATGTCTTCCAGATACGCGTGTGAGCAGTGGTGGCTGAAGAAGCGCTACTCCTGCGCTTTCCCATCTTCCTGTCTCGTCCAGGGGCAGCCAGGACCAGTGGGCAGCCCCATCTGTCTCATCCAGGGCAGCCAGGGCCAGTGGGCAGCCCTGTCTGTCTCGTCCAGGGCAGCCAGGACCAGTGGGCAGCCCCGTCTGTCTCGTCCAGGGCAGCCAGGACCAGTGGGCAGCCCCGTCTGTCTCGTCCAGGGCAGCCAGGACCAGTGGGCAGCCCCGTCTGTCTCGTCCAGGGCAGCCAGGACCAGTGGGCAGCCCTGTCTGGCGGCGTCCAGGGCAGCCAGGACCAGTGGGCAGCCCTGTCTGTCTCGTCCAGGGCAGCCAGGGCCAGTGGGCAGCCCTGTCTGTCTCGTCCAGGGCAGCCAGGACCAGTGGGCAGCCCCGTCTGTCTCGTCCAGGGCAGCCAGGACCAGTGGGCAGCCCCGTCTGTCTCGTCCAGGGCAGCCAGGACCAGTGGGCAGCCCCGTCTGTCTCGTCCAGGGCAGCCAGGACCAGTGGGCAGCCCTGTCTGGCGGCGTCCAGGGCAGCCAGGGCCAGTGGGCCGCCCTGTCTGGCGGCGTCCAGGGACCAGTGGGCAGCCCCGTCTGGCGGCGTCCAGGACCAGTGGGCAGCCCTGTCTGGCGGCGTCCAGAGACCAGTGGGCAGCCCTGTCTGGCGGCATCCAGGACAGCCAGGACCAGTGGGCAGCCCCGTCTGTCTCGTCCAGGGCAGCCAGGACCAGTGGGCAGCCCCGTCTGTCTCGTCCAGGGCAGCCAGGACCAGTGGGCAGCCCTGTCTGGCGGCGTCCAGGGCCAGCCAGGACCAGTGGGCAGCCCTGTCTGTCTCGTCCAGGGCAGCCAGGACCAGTGGGCAGCCCTGTCTGGCGGCGTCCAGGTGCAGCCAGGACCAGTGGGCAGCCCCGTCTGTCTCGTCCAGGACAGCCAGGACCAGTGGGCAGCCCCGTCTGTCTCGTCCAGGGCAGCCAGGACCAGTGGGCAGCCCCGTCTGTCTCGTCCAGGGCAGCCAGGACCAGTGGGCAGCCCTGTCTGGCGGCGTCTAGGGCAGCCAGGACCAGTGGGCCGCCCTGTCTGGCGGCGTCCAGGGACCAGTGGGCAGCCCCGTCTGGCGGCGTCCAGGACCAGTGGGCAGCCCTGTCTGGCGGCGCCCAGAGACCAGTGGGCAGCCCCGTCTGTCTCGTCCAGGGCAGCCAGGACCAGTGGGCAGCCCTGTCTGGCGGCGTCCAGGGCAGCCAGGACCAGTGGGCCGCCCTGTCTGGCGGCGTCCAGGGACCAGTGGGCAGCCCCGTCTGGCGGCGTCCAGGACCAGTGGGCAGCCCTGTCTGGCGGCGTCCAGAGACCAGTGGGCAGCCCTGTCTGGCGGCGTCCAGGGGCAGCCAGGACCAGTGGGCAGCCCTGTCTGGCGGCGTCCAGGGACCAAGTGGCTCTGTGCATACCTGTAGTCCACTTACTTCCGGTTTCTACAAGTTTCCTGTTTGTTGGCGTGTGCTATTGACAATGGCATATTTTTGGCGAGGCCTGCAAGATGTACCATGGATAAATGTCAACCACGTGCACACAACTGTCCACGTCCCCCAGTGCTAACCCCACGCCAGGCGGGACTCGAACCCAAGACCTTATTGCTGTGAGGCAGCAGTGCAAGCACTTTCATGCGGCACGTTGGGCTGCCACATACTATAAGAATCCAGTGACCGTGGGAACCTTTTTCCAAATAGAACTGAACTTCATTTGTCTACAAATATAACATTATATTTCTTATTAAATAGATCAAATATAATACTGACAACCACATCCTGGGACACAAAACACACCTACACAGTTGGCTGTCCGGTCCCTTAATGTGTATCAGTTCCATCTCTTAGTGGATGGTGATAGGTGATCAGCAGAGACCGGGACGGCTCGGGAGAGTGGGGGGACTGGCCGGATACAATTGGGGAGGAAAAAAACAGGGGGGGTAAAAAACAAAATAAAACAAAACAACATAAGAAACATGACAGCTCAGATGATGTCGCATGCTTTTTTTCCCTTTCTTTGGAGATTTTTTACCCCCCCCCCCCTTTTTCTCCCCGATTGTGTCCGGCCAATTACCCCACTCTTCCGAGCCGTCCCGGTCTCTACTCCACCCCCTCTGCTGATCCGGGGAGGGCTGCAGACTACCACATGCCTCCTCCCATACATGTGGAGTCACCAGCCACTTCTTTTCACCTGACAGTGAGGAGTTTCACCAGGGGGGCGTAGCGCGTGGGAGGATCACGCTATTCCCCCCAGTTCCCCCTCCCCCCTGAACAGGCGCCCCGACCGACCAGAGGAGGCGCTAGTGCAGCGACCAGCTTGACCAGGACACATACCCACATCCGGCTTCCCACCGGCAGACACGGCCGGTTGTGTCTGTAGGGACGCCTAACCAAGCCGGAGGTAACACGGGGACTCGAACCGACGATCCCCGTGTGGTTAGGCAATGGAATAGACCGCCACGCTACCCGGACGCCCATGTCTCAGGCATTATAATGGAAGACAATATGGCTTCCACCCAGCGTGGTTAGATGAGTTGGATAGGTTATTCAGGTACTTGCAAACATCTGCATGTAACACTGATCCTCCACTGCTGATCCTCCTCTGCTGATCCTCCACTGCTGATCCTCCTCTGCTGATCCTCCTCTGCTGATCCTCCACTGCTGATCCTCCTCTGCTGATCCTCCACTGCTGATCCTCCACTGCTGATCCTTTACACCTGCACGGGCACGCTCTTCCTGGCTGGTGGTACGTCGGGCGGAGCTCTCGGTGCGGGTTTCATTGGGTATCATTATTCTGAACAGTCTGCAAGCCCCCCGTGGTTTAACCACCGAGCCCACCGCAGAACAAGAGACAATTAACCCGTCAATCAACCGCAGTTTGGGCCGTTTTCAAGCTTCATTTCTCTCATCGGTTGAGGGTGAAAGGTCCCATTTTGCCATTACGTCCTCCAAAAGCTTCATATGTGCTTCAATTTCAGTCCAGCCCATTTAAAAGCGTGGCTGAGGACCCCACGCCCCTGGAAACTGACGGACTAATGCACAACCCCAAAGCCTCGGGTGTTGAAACCAGAATTAATTGAGAATAATTATTGCTTTCATAGGCAGGATTACATTACAAAGTGGTTTCAGGACCGTTTGAGGAACTGGGCGAGAGGTTGGTTTAACTCCCCACTGAATATATTTGCAATGACTTTTTCCTTTCCACAAGGGATAAAACTTTACTTGAAATCCGGTTAATGACTCATTCAC
>NC_079211.1:3298738-3327046 GCF_029633865.1 Lampris incognitus | reverse complement strand
GTGGGGGTGGGATTTGGTAGGGACGGTGTGTAGGTTGGTGGGGGTGGGTCTTGGTAGGGGCGGTGTGTAGGTTGGTGGGGGTGGGTCTTGGTAGGGACGGTGTGTAGGTTGGTGGGGGTGGGTCTTGGTAGGGGCGGTGTGTAGGTTGGTGGGGGTGGGATTTGGTAGGGGTGGTGTGTAGGTGTGTGGGGGTGGGATTTGGTAGGGGTGGTGTGTAGGTTGGTGGGGGTGGGTCTTGGTAGGGGTGGTGTGTAGGTTGGTGGGGGTGGGATTTGGTAGGGGTGGTGTGTAGGTTGGTGGGGGTGGGATTTGGTAGGGTGGTGTGTAGGTTGGTGGGGGTGGGTCTTGGTAGGGGTGGTGTGTAGGTTGGTGGGGGTGGGTCTTGGTAGGGGTGGTGTGTAGGTTGGTGGGGGTGGGTTTTGGTAGGGGTGGTGTGTAGGTTGGTGGGGGTGGGATTTGGTAGAGGTGGTGTGTAGGTGTGTGAGGGTGGGTCTTGGTAGGGGTGGTGTGTAGGTTGGTGGGGGTGGGTCTTGGTAGGGGTGGTGTGTAGGTTGGTGGGGGTGGGATTTGGTAGGGGTGGTGTGTAGGTTGGTGGGGGTGGGATTTGGTAGGGGTGGTGTGTAGGTTGGTGGGGGTGGGTTTTGGTAGGGGTGGTGTGTAGGTTGGTGGGGGTGGGTTTTGGTAGGGGTGGTGTGTAGGTTGGTGGGGGTGGGTCTTGGTAGGGGTGGTGTGTAGGTTGGTGGGGGTGGGTCTTGGTAGGGGTGGTGTGTAGGTTGGTGGGGGTGGGTCTTGGTAGGGGTGGTGTGTAGGTTGGTGGGGGTGGGTCTTGGTAGGGGTGGTGTGTAGGTGTGTGTGGGTGGGTCTTGGTAGGGGTGGTGTGTAGGTTGGTGGGGGTGGGTCTTGGTAGGGGTGGTGTGTAGGTTGGTGGGGGTGGGTCTTGGTAGGGGTGGTGTGTAGGTTGGTGGGGGTGGGTCTTGGTAGGGGTGGTGTGTAGGTGTGTGGTGGTGGGTCTTGGTAGGGGTGGTGTGTAGGTGTGTGAGGGTGGGTCTCGGTAGGGGTGGTGTGTAGGTTGGTGGTGGTGGGTCTTAGTAGGGACGGTGTGCAGGTGTGTGGGGGTGGGTCTTGGTAGGGGTGGTGTGTAGGTGTGTGGGGGTGGGTCTTGGTAGGGGTGGTGTGTAGGTGTGTGGTGGTGGGTCTTGGTAGGGGTGGTGTGTAGGTTGGTGGGGGTGGGTCTTGGTAGGGGTGGTGTGGAGGTTGGTGGGGGTGGGTCTTGGTAGGGGTGGTGTGTAGGTGTGTGGTGGTGGGTCTTGGTAGGGGTAGTGTGTAGGTGTGTGAGGGTGGGTCTTGGTAGGGGTGGTGTGTAGGTTGGTGGTGGTGGGTCTTAGTAGGGACGGTGTGCAGGTGTGTGGGGGTGGGTCTTGGTAGGGGTGGTGTGGAGGTGTGTGAGGGTGGGTCTTGGTAGGGGTGGTGTGTAGGTGTGTGGTGGTGGGTCTTGGTAGGGGTGGTGTGGAGGTGTGTGGGGGTGGGTCTTGGTAGGGGTGGTGTGTAGGTGTGTGAGGGTGGGTCTTGGTAGGGGTGGTGTGTAGGTGTGTGAGGGTGGGTCTTGGTAGGGGTGGTGTGTAGGTGTGTGGTGGTGGGTCTTGGTAGGGGTGGTGTGGAGGTGTGTGAGGGTGGGTCTTGGTAGGGGTGGTGTGTAGGTGTGTGGTGGTGGGTCTTGGTAGGGGTGGTGTGGAGGTGTGTGGGGGTGGGTCTTGGTAGGGGTGGTGTGTAGGTGTGTGAGGGTGGGTCTTGGTAGGGGTGGTGTGTAGGTGTGTGAGGGTGGGTCTTGGTAGGGGTGGTGTGTAGGTTGGTGGGGGTGGGATTTGGTAGGGGTGGTGTGTAGGTGTGTGAGGGTGGGTCTTGGTAGGGGTGGTGTGTAGGTGTGTGAGGGTGGGTCTTGGTAGGGGTGGTGTGTAGGTGTGTGGGGGTGGGTCTTGGTAGGGACGGTGTGCAGGTGTGTGGGGGTGGGTCTTGGTAGGGGTGGTGTGTAGGTTGGTGGGGGTGGGTCTTGGTAGGGACGGTGTGTAGGTGTGTGGGGGTGGGTCTTGGTAGGGGTGGTGTGTAGGTTGGTGGGGGTGGGTCTTGGTAGGGGCGGTGTGTAGGTTGGTGGGGGTGGGTCTTGGTAGGGGTGGTGTGTAGGTGTGTGGGGGTGGGTCTTGGTAGGGGTGGTGTGTAGGTTGGTGGGGGTGGGTCTTGGTAGGGGTGGTGTGTAGGTTGGTGGGGGTGGGATTTGGTAGGGGTGGTGTGGAGGTGTGTGGGGGTGGGTCTTGGTAGGGGTGGTGTGTAGGTTGGTGGGGGTGGGATTTGGTAGGGGTGGTGTGGAGGTGTGTGGGGGTGGGTCTTGGTAGGGGTGGTGTGTAGGTTGGTGGGGGTGGGATTTGGTAGGGGTGGTGTGTAGGTTGGTGGGGGTGGGTCTTGGTAGGGGTGGTGTGTAGGTTGGTGGGGGTGGGTTTTGGTAGGGGTGGTGTGTAGGTTGGTGGGGGTGGGTCTTGGTAGGGGTGGTGTGTAGGTTGGTGGGGGTGGGTCTTGGTAGGGGTGGTGTGTAGGTTGGTGGGGGTGGGTCTTGGTAGGGGTGGTGTGTAGGTTGGTGGGGGTGGGTCTTGGTAGGGGTGGTGTGTAGGTGTGTGTGGGTGGGTCTTGGTAGGGGTGGTGTGTAGGTTGGTGGGGGTGGGTCTTGGTAGGGGTGGTGTGTAGGTTGGTGGGGGTGGGTCTTGGTAGGGGTGGTGTGTAGGTTGGTGGGGGTGGGTCTTGGTAGGGGTGGTGTGTAGGTGTGTGGTGGTGGGTCTTGGTAGGGGTGGTGTGTAGGTGTGTGAGGGTGGGTCTCGGTAGGGGTGGTGTGTAGGTTGGTGGTGGTGGGTCTTAGTAGGGACGGTGTGCAGGTGTGTGGGGGTGGGTCTTGGTAGGGGTGGTGTGTAGGTGTGTGGGGGTGGGTCTTGGTAGGGGTGGTGTGTAGGTGTGTGGTGGTGGGTCTTGGTAGGGGTGGTGTGTAGGTTGGTGGGGGTGGGTCTTGGTAGGGGTGGTGTGGAGGTTGGTGGGGGTGGGTCTTGGTAGGGGTGGTGTGTAGGTGTGTGGTGGTGGGTCTTGGTAGGGGTAGTGTGTAGGTGTGTGAGGGTGGGTCTTGGTAGGGGTGGTGTGTAGGTTGGTGGTGGTGGGTCTTAGTAGGGACGGTGTGCAGGTGTGTGGGGGTGGGTCTTGGTAGGGGTGGTGTGGAGGTGTGTGAGGGTGGGTCTTGGTAGGGGTGGTGTGTAGGTGTGTGGTGGTGGGTCTTGGTAGGGGTGGTGTGGAGGTGTGTGGGGGTGGGTCTTGGTAGGGGTGGTGTGTAGGTGTGTGAGGGTGGGTCTTGGTAGGGGTGGTGTGTAGGTGTGTGAGGGTGGGTCTTGGTAGGGGTGGTGTGTAGGTGTGTGGTGGTGGGTCTTGGTAGGGGTGGTGTGGAGGTGTGTGAGGGTGGGTCTTGGTAGGGGTGGTGTGTAGGTGTGTGGTGGTGGGTCTTGGTAGGGGTGGTGTGGAGGTGTGTGGGGGTGGGTCTTGGTAGGGGTGGTGTGTAGGTGTGTGAGGGTGGGTCTTGGTAGGGGTGGTGTGTAGGTGTGTGAGGGTGGGTCTTGGTAGGGGTGGTGTGTAGGTTGGTGGGGTGGGATTTGGTAGGGGTGGTGTGTAGGTGTGTGAGGGTGGGTCTTGGTAGGGGTGGTGTGTAGGTGTGTGAGGGTGGGTCTTGGTAGGGGTGGTGTGTAGGTGTGTGGGGGTGGGTCTTGGTAGGGACGGTGTGCAGGTGTGTGGGGGTGGGTCTTGGTAGGGGTGGTGTGTAGGTTGGTGGGGGTGGGTCTTGGTAGGGACGGTGTGTAGGTGTGTGGGGGTGGGTCTTGGTAGGGGTGGTGTGTAGGTTGGTGGGGGTGGGTCTTGGTAGGGGCGGTGTGTAGGTTGGTGGGGGTGGGTCTTGGTAGGGGTGGTGTGTAGGTGTGTGGGGGTGGGTCTTGGTAGGGGTGGTGTGTAGGTTGGTGGGGGTGGGTCTTGGTAGGGGTGGTGTGTAGGTTGGTGGGGGTGGGATTTGGTAGGGGTGGTGTGGAGGTGTGTGGGGGTGGGTCTTGGTAGGGGTGGTGTGTAGGTTGGTGGGGGTGGGATTTGGTAGGGGTGGTGTGGAGGTGTGTGGGGGTGGGTCTTGGTAGGGGTGGTGTGTAGGTTGGTGGGGGTGGGATTTGGTAGGGGTGGTGTGTAGGTTGGTGGGGGTGGGTCTTGGTAGGGGTGGTGTGTAGGTTGGTGGGGGTGGGTTTTGGTAGGGGTGGTGTGTAGGTTGGTGGGGGTGGGTCTTGGTAGGGGTGGTGTGTAGGTTGGTGGGGGTGGGTCTTGGTAGGGGTGGTGTGTAGGTTGGTGGGGGTGGGTCTTGGTAGGGGTGGTGTGTAGGTTGGTGGGGGTGGGTCTTGGTAGGGGTGGTGTGTAGGTGTGTGTGGGTGGGTCTTGGTAGGGGTGGTGTGTAGGTTGGTGGGGGTGGGTCTTGGTAGGGGTGGTGTGTAGGTTGGTGGGGGTGGGTCTTGGTAGGGGTGGTGTGTAGGTTGGTGGGGGTGGGTCTTGGTAGGGGTGGTGTGTAGGTGTGTGGTGGTGGGTCTTGGTAGGGGTGGTGTGTAGGTGTGTGAGGGTGGGTCTCGGTAGGGGTGGTGTGTAGGTTGGTGGTGGTGGGTCTTAGTAGGGACGGTGTGCAGGTGTGTGGGGGTGGGTCTTGGTAGGGGTGGTGTGTAGGTGTGTGGGGGTGGGTCTTGGTAGGGGTGGTGTGTAGGTGTGTGGTGGTGGGTCTTGGTAGGGGTGGTGTGTAGGTTGGTGGGGGTGGGTCTTGGTAGGGGTGGTGTGGAGGTTGGTGGGGGTGGGTCTTGGTAGGGGTGGTGTGTAGGTGTGTGGTGGTGGGTCTTGGTAGGGGTAGTGTGTAGGTGTGTGAGGGTGGGTCTTGGTAGGGGTGGTGTGTAGGTTGGTGGTGGTGGGTCTTAGTAGGGACGGTGTGCAGGTGTGTGGGGGTGGGTCTTGGTAGGGGTGGTGTGGAGGTGTGTGAGGGTGGGTCTTGGTAGGGGTGGTGTGTAGGTGTGTGGTGGTGGGTCTTGGTAGGGGTGGTGTGGAGGTGTGTGGGGGTGGGTCTTGGTAGGGGTGGTGTGTAGGTGTGTGAGGGTGGGTCTTGGTAGGGGTGGTGTGTAGGTGTGTGAGGGTGGGTCTTGGTAGGGGTGGTGTGTAGGTGTGTGGTGGTGGGTCTTGGTAGGGGTGGTGTGGAGGTGTGTGAGGGTGGGTCTTGGTAGGGGTGGTGTGTAGGTGTGTGGTGGTGGGTCTTGGTAGGGGTGGTGTGGAGGTGTGTGGGGGTGGGTCTTGGTAGGGGTGGTGTGTAGGTGTGTGAGGGTGGGTCTTGGTAGGGGTGGTGTGTAGGTGTGTGAGGGTGGGTCTTGGTAGGGGTGGTGTGTAGGTTGGTGGGGGTGGGATTTGGTAGGGGTGGTGTGTAGGTGTGTGAGGGTGGGTCTTGGTAGGGGTGGTGTGTAGGTGTGTGAGGGTGGGTCTTGGTAGGGGTGGTGTGTAGGTGTGTGGGGGTGGGTCTTGGTAGGGACGGTGTGCAGGTGTGTGGGGGTGGGTCTTGGTAGGGGTGGTGTGTAGGTTGGTGGGGGTGGGTCTTGGTAGGGACGGTGTGTAGGTGTGTGGGGGTGGGTCTTGGTAGGGGTGGTGTGTAGGTTGGTGGGGGTGGGTCTTGTAGGGGCGGTGTGTAGGTTGGTGGGGGTGGGTCTTGGTAGGGGTGGTGTGTAGGTGTGTGGGGGTGGGTCTTGGTAGGGGTGGTGTGTAGGTTGGTGGGGGTGGGTCTTGGTAGGGGTGGTGTGTAGGTTGGTGGGGGTGGGATTTGGTAGGGGTGGTGTGGAGGTGTGTGGGGGTGGGTCTTGGTAGGGGTGGTGTGTAGGTGTGTGGGGGTGGGTCTTGGTAGGGGTGGTGTGTAGGTTGGTGGGGGTGGGATTTGGTAGGGGTGGTGTGTAGGTTGGTGGGGGTGGGTCTTGGTAGGGGTGGTGTGGAGGTGTGTGGGGGTGGGTCTTGGTAGGGGTGGTGTGTAGGTTGGTGGGGGTGGGTCTTGGTAGGGGTGGTGTGTAGGTTGGTGGGGGTGGGTCTTGGTAGGGGTGGTGTGGAGGTGTGTGGGGGTGGGTCTTGGTAGGGGTGGTGTGTAGGTTGGTGGGGGTGGGTCTTGGTAGGGGTGGTGTGTAGGTTGGTGGGGGTGGGTCTTGGTAGGGGTGGTGTGTAGGTTGGTGGGGGTGGGTCTTGGTAGGGGTGGTGTGTAGGTTGGTGGGGGTGGGTCTTGGTAGGGGTGGTGTGTAGGTTGGTGGGGGTGGGTTTTGGTAGGGGTGGTGTGTAGGTTGGTGGGGTGGGTCTTGGTAGGGGTGGTGTGTAGGTTGGTGGGGGTGGGTCTTGGTAGGGGTGGTGTGGAGGTTGGTGGGGGTGGGATTTGGTAGGGGTGGTGTGTAGGTTGGTGGGGGTGGGATTAAGTAGGGGGTGGTGTGTAGGTTGGTGGGGGTGGGTCTTGGTAGGGGTGGTGTGTAGGTTGGTGGGGGTGGGTCTTGGTAGGGGTGGTGTGTAGGTTGGTGGGGGTGGGTCTTGGTAGGGGTGGTGTGGAGGTTGGTGGGGGTGGGATTTGGTAGGGGTGGTGTGTAGGTTGGTGGGGGTGGATTAAGTAGGGGTGGTGTGGAGGTTGGTGGGGGTGGGTCTTGGTAGGGGTGGTGTGGAGGTTGGTGGGGGTGGGTCTTGGTAGGGGTGGTGTGTAGGTTGGTGGGGGTGGGTCTTGGTAGGGGTGGTGTGGAGGTTGGTGGGGGTGGGTCTTGGTAGGGGTGGTGTGTAGGTTGGTGGGGGTGGGTCTTGGTAGGGGTGGTGTGTAGGTTGGTGGGGGTGGGTCTTGGTAGGGGTGGTGTGTAGGTTGGTGGGGGTGGGTCTTGGTAGGGGTGGTGTGTAGGTTGGTGGGGGTGGGTCTTGGTGGGGGTGGTGTGGAGGTTGGTGGGGGTGGGTCTTGGTAGGGGTGGTGTGTAGGTTGGTGGGGGTGGGTCTTGGTAGGGGTGGTGTGGAGGTTGGTGGGGGTGGGTCTTGGTAGGGTGGTGTGGAGGTTGGTGGGGGTGGGTCTTGGTAGGGGTGGTGTGTAGGTTGGTGGGGGTGGGTCTTGGTAGGGGTGGTGTGGAGGTTGGTGGGGGTGGGTCTTGGTAGGGGTGGTGTGTAGGTTGGTGGGGGTGGGTCTTGGTAGGGGTGGTGTGTAGGTTGGTGGGGGTGGGTCTTGGTGGGGGTGGTGTGGAGGTTGGTGGGGGTGGGTCTTGGTAGGGGTGGTGTGTAGGTTGGTGGGGGTGGGTCTTGGTAGGGGTGGTGTGGAGGTTGGTGGGGGTGGGTCTTGGTAGGGGTGGTGTGTAGGTTGGTGGGGGTGGGTCTTGGTAGGGGTGGTGTGTAGGTTGGTGGGGGTGGGTCTTGGTAGGGGTGGTGTGGAGGTTGGTGGGGGTGGGTCTTGGTAGGGGTGGTGTGTAGGTTGGTGGGGGTGGGTCTTGGTAGGGGTGGTGTGTAGGTTGGTGGGGGTGGGTCTTGGTAGGGGTGGTGTGTAGGTTGGTGGGGGTGGGTCTTGGTAGGGGTGGTGTGTAGGTTGGTGGGGGCGGGTCTTGGTAGGGGTGGTGTGTAGGTTGGTGGGGGTGGGTCTTGGTAGGGGTGGTGTGGAGGTTGGTGGGGGTGGGTCTTGGTAGGGGTGGTGTGTAGGTCGGTTTAAGCACTTCTGCATCCTCACAGCGGCCAGAAAGACGTCTCCAGCCACAGAAATCTGCAGCCGAGCTGTGAGAGAGAACAGCGCCACCTTCTGGTCCAGACGGGGGAAGGCTGTGCTGGATTCACAGCCACAGACAGACGCCGCTGGTTCTTAGAAGAAGAAAGAAACCACTTCATGTTGTCATGGTGCAGGTTACAGTGAACGTACCCATCCTGTTGTGTAGCAGCAGCGGGCAGCTGCAGCACACAGGGACCAACCCCACTTCTTCTTTCCACTGCCTTGCTCAGGGGCACAGACAGGAGTATTAACCCTAACATGCATGCCCCCCCCCCTTTTCTCCCCAATTGTACCCAGCCAATTACCCCACTCTTCCGAGCTGTTCTGGTGTCTGCTCCACCTCCTCTGCTGGTCCAGGGAGGCCTGCAGACTATTCCCCCCAGTCCCCCCCCCGAACAGGCGCCCCGACCGACCTGAGGAGGCGCTAGAGCAGCGACCGAGACACATACCCACATCCGGCTTCCCACCTGCAGACACGGCCAATTGTGTCTGTAGGGACGCCTGACCAAGCCGGCGGTAACACGGGGATTCGAACCGGCGATCCCCGTAGGCAACAGAATAGAGCGCTACACTACCCGGCCGCCCCGATGCGTGTCTTTTTGATGGAATACTGATGAGCACACATGGCCGTGCTTTATCAAGAGGTCTGCAGAACTAGATTCTGATATAAAGTTCACTTTCCGGTCGTTCGTGTGTGTGTTGATGTTTACTTTTCCCCGGCTGTGTTTTAACACAGAGAAGAAAACAGATGTTTTGGGGATGGTTGAAGAGGAGAGATTACTGTGATATGTTGACGTTCAGAAGAATCAAGACCTTACTTTGTGTACTATAGGGTAGGGACTATCACATGGAGTATACACACAGACATACACAGAAAGGAAGCTAGACAGACAGACAGACAGACAGACAGACAGGTAGCCGGACATAGATAGACAGACACAGCCTGGTCATCCATGGCCAGTATCTGGGTTCCACAGTCTGCCAGGACCTAAGGTGGACATCCAACACAGACACAATCATCAAGAAGGCCCAGCAGAGGATGTTCTTTCTCCACCAGCTCAGGAAGTTCAACCTGCCTCAGGAGATGCGGATTCAGTTCTACACTGCAGCAATCCAGTCTGTGCTCTGCACGTCCATCACTGTCTGGTTTGGTTCGGCCACCAAACAGGACAGGGACAGACTACCATGGACAGTTAGGTCTGCAGAGATAATCACTGGTGCCAACCTGTCCTCCATTCAGGACTTACACACCTCCAGAGCATGGCTGTATTATGGTAGAACTGGATACGGCGCCACCGCTCAGCCTTGCAGACATTTCCCCCAGTGGTCACTCGCGGTATTGCAGCAAAAAAAAATCCCCTGCGGCCCAAAAAGCATTTCCCCCATAGACCTCCATTGTAAAAGAGACGCCTGCACAACTGTTGACAGGACACCTGCGGCGGTAATGCTGGTCCGCTACTACTCTTTGTACTGTATATGTTTAGGCCACTGGGTTTCAATCTTGTTAAAAATGTTCCAAAGCCCAGGAAAAGCCCCCCCGCATGACGTCACGGTTGTGTACGAGCACTCTGCGCGCGGTCATGTGGTGTCGGGCACGAGGATCGTTGCTGGCTAAACAGATGTTGCCCGGATGAAGAGAAACCGGAGGTGAAGGTGAAGAAAGGACAAAAAGCCCAGCTTCTCTTTCACACAACCACATATGGTGAGTTTGTGGGGGTGCGCCGCATTTACTGGTCACGTGTTGGACTTTGTTTTGAACGTAATTGAGCCGGATCCTGAACGCGGCTCGCTCGTTCTCATAGCCAGAGGCATGATGGGAGTAACACTACTGCGCATATTCAGTGGGCCCCATGGACCCGGAAGTAACCCGGAAGTAACCCGGAAGCCAGAAACTTTTTCGGCGTATGCGTCAGGCGAGCAATTCTAATAGGAATGAACAGGCGCCATCTTCAGATCCGGTATCCAGATCCACTATAACACATCTGTGCTCCAGACGCACGAAACGGGTAGCCAACGTCCCTGCAGACCCATCACACCCTGGTCACAACCTGTTCCAACTCCTCCCCTCTGGTAGGCGCTACAGAGCACTGTATCCCAAAACAAGCAGAAATAAAAAGTTTCTTTCGCCGGGCTGCCATGAAAATGGACGCTTGCCCACCCAGGGACCGCGATTACCTTTCTGGTGGCACGGTGGCGCAGTGGTTAGCACTGTCGCCTCCCAGCAAGAGGTCCTGGGTTCGAGCCCCGGGGTAGTCCAACCTTGGGGGTCATCCCGGGTCGTCCTCTGTGTGGAGTTTGCATGTTCTCCCCGTGTCTGTGGTGGGGTTTCTCCGGGTGCTCCGGTTTCCCCCACCATCAAAAAGACATGCATGTTAGAGTCAGTACTCCTGTCTGGGCCCCTGACCGGGGCACGGCGAGACCAACTGGAGGTGGTCCCCGGGTGCTGCACGGCGGCTGCCCACTGCTCCTAGCTACACAGCTAGGATGGGTTACATGCAGAGCAGACTTCCCCTACAGGGATCATTAAAGTATATCAAAATCTAAAAACACTCAAATAAATCCAACCATTTTGTATGTCTGTACATTGTGTGTATACTGGTACACTCTGTCATGTACATGTACATGTATGTCAGTAAGCTGCTAACATGTATTCCAGCATCTCTGATATATATATACTATATATATATATATATATATATATATATATATATATGTCTGCACCGCTGCACCTTATCACCTCTTATTCCACCTGTAGAAGTCAGTCCTTGTGTACATATGTGCAGACAGTTGTGTTGTAGTGTTGTTGTTCTATGTTAAGTACGCTGGGAGAGCCACGACACCGGAGTCACATTCCATGTGTGTGCAGACCTGCATGGCCAGTAACCATGGTTCTGGTTCTGGTTCTGGTATGGGCATGTTGTGTCTGCCAGACGGCGCTCCGGGAACAGAAAGATCAAATCAACGACAATCCTCTGGCTCGCTCGTCACAATCCAATTACTTTGTCTGTGTTTGCCCCGGTTCAACTTCACACGTCATCATTTTGTCTGTTGTCTGCGGCCCTCTGGCCTTCTAGAACAACGCCTCCACCCAAGGCTTGAAATGTAAACAACACAAAATAAAATATTCACACTTCTGACTTGGACTCACGATGAAGTGTGACGTTTTTATGTAGTCCTCGGATGATGCACAGTACGGGTCATAAATATGACACAGCATGCTACCACATCACACACACACACACACACACACACACACACACGCACACACGCACACACACACACACACACACACACACACACACACACACACACACACACACACACACACACACACACACACACACACGGGGTTGTTCCATCATCGTGTTTCCCAGCGGGGCTGACAGGGACGTGTTCTTGGTGTGATCCTGAAGAAGGTCCATCTGCCTCACACGAGTTCTGGTCTCACAAGCGCCCTTCCAGCTCCCTTGTGCCCACAAGCCGCGGACCTCCAGCTGTTTTCCCGCGCTGCCGCCAGCGCCCCCGCGAGGCCAGCTGGTTTAAAAGGAAGGTCGTCGGCGTCCCGTCGCTGAACAACACGGAAGCTGAAGCAGCAACACCCTCCTCTTCCTCAACACCTTCATTTGTAACGCAGGTCTCGTTCGGGTCTCGTGCCTCTCCTGCGGCGCACGTTACTCTCGGTGCGCCATGTTTCACGTTCCCCACGTGGCGCTGCTGCCGCCCGTCTCACCGGGACCGCCTCGTCCCGAGGACTCAACACGTTTCACGGTAATTTATCGGTTTAACGGTTTAACGGCAACACTGTTAGCAGGAAATAACGAGGCAACATTTCAACATGTTGCCCCCATGACGCGTCCGGCATCAGAAGCCGCCACAGTCCCGAGGACCGTCGCCACTGTTCTGGCCTCAGCTGTTCACCAACTCCGAGCTGGCGCTAACACGCCCGAGAAGACCCGCAGAAACCAAACCATCCAAACCAAAAGCCAAAGTCTCCTTCTTCTGCCTTCCTTTTACCTCGTCGCCAATGTCTATAGCCCTAGGGACAATCACAGAGTCCGGGTCCGGGTTTATATTGTAGCGAATTCGGGGGACAACGCAACCACAGGAAGTGCCGCGGCCGGGACGCGAACCCGTATCGCCCGCATCGCTAACCGCTCGACTAAAGGGTCAGACCCGCGAGCCAGTGGCCAGCGTGTCTTCTTATCCATGCACGTTACACTATTTAACTTCTTTCATCACGAACAGGGAGGACAAGACACGGGTCATGCAGTCACGCTAACCCGAACCCCGAATTCAGGGGGGCAGCCGGAAACCGCCGAAACCGGGACGCGAACCCCTGTCGACTGCGCTTACCAGTCGACTAAAGGGTCCGACCCGTTTGCCAAGAGCTAGCGAGTCTACTCATCCGTGGTCGCTGCGCATGCAGTGTGACGTACGTACTGTAGCGAATTCAAGGGGGCAGCCGGGGACCGTCGCCACAGCCGGGACGCGAACCCGTGTCTCCCGCACCGCGGGCGACAACGTTAACCGGTCGACTAAAGGGTCCGCCCCGTTAGCCAAGGGCTACCGAGCCTCTTCATCCGTGGTCGTTACAGTACATCCATAAGCACTTTACAGTTAGGTAAAACCTGTGAGCAGGTTACGACATATTATATCACAACACAGAGGCGGCGCTCATCTCTCACGTATCCCGCCTTCACCACCGTCGTCACGGAAAGGGCACGACCGTAGCAAAGACAGCCAACTTGAACCAACCAGTACTAGCCAGGTTATACCAGAAGGGGGCATCACTGTCAGCTAACGCAAAGAAATAAGAACTATCACATTAAACGTTATTCCCTTGGGAATATCAACCCAGTCTCGCCAGTCTGCGCACAGATAACACGATATTACATCTTGTGCGCAGATGAGACGCCAATCCTTTCCTTTAACTTCTGCGGAGAGCGGATGCTTCCAAATACCGCGCGTCACCTTGAACGGTCATGACGTCACCAGAGAGGCTCGGTTCGCCCAGTTCACCAGAAGCAGGGTTAGGGTCTGGGTCAAGGGTAGGGTTACTAAGATACTACCGTTAAGATCATGATTTAATTACACAACAAGAGTGTTTCCCCCGCTTACCTGCTGGTGGATGTCGAACTGAGCCTGGCTGGTGACGTCACGACCGTTCAAGGTGACGCGTGGTATTTGGACCCCTCAGCTCGCCACAGAAGCTCGTGGAAAGGATTGGCGTGTCATCTGCACGCAAAATGTAATGGCGTGTCATCTGCACGCAGAAGTGGATTTGGGCGTGTGCGCGGCACGCAGCGTAAAAGCGCAACATCGTGTTACTTGTACGCAGACCGGTCCGACCCGACGTTCTGTCCGGGGTGCGGCTCCGCCGGGCCCTGCACGAGTCGGTCTGGCCGCGAAAGTGATGACGTGTAGCAGGAATGAAAATACCTGCATTTATCTGTAACAATCCTCCCAATTAGTGCCGCAACGAACGACTATTTTCACAGTCGACTAGTCGTCGATTATTGACAGCCTAAAACAGGCTGTTTTGGGCTTGTGCTAACTAACAATAAAGACAAAGATGAACACGTCATTCAAAAATACGTCTTTTATGAAACGTTGCTGCTCATTAGGCTACTACTACTACTACTACTACTACTACTACTACTACTACTACTACTACTACTACTACTTTCGGCTGCTCCCGTTAGGGGGCGCCACAGTGGATCATCCGTTTCCATCTCTTCCTGTCCTCTGCATCTTCCTCTGTCACACCAGCCACCTGCATGTCCTCCCTCACCACATCCATAAACCTCCTCTTTGGCCTTCCTCTTCTCCTCTTCCCTGGCAGCTCCATATTCAGCATCCTTCTCCCAGTATACCCAGCATCTCTCCTCCACACATGTCCAAACCATCTCCATCTTGTCTCTCTTGCTTTGTCTCCAAACCGTCCAACCTGAGCTGTCCCTCTAATATACTCGTTCCTAATCCTGTCCTTCTTCATCACTCCCAATGAAAATCTTATCATCTTCATCTCTGCCACCTCCAGCTCCTCCTCCTGTCTTTGCATCAGTGCCACTGTCTCCAAACCATATAACATAGCTGGTCTCACCACCATCTTGTAAACTTTCCCTTTAACTCTTGCTGATACCCTTCTGACTGCTCATTAGGCTACTACTGGCACCAAATCAAATTATTAATCGGCGATCTTAATATTATTTCCTCATAAATTCTGTCATATCAAATATGTAATGGCTATTGTGTGTTTATTAAAGGCTTACCTGCAGAGAGGTCGTCTCATACGTACTTCCTCTCCATCAGGTGGGTGAGACGGGTTCTGGGTGTATTCGGGGTCGAACTGGCGAATCATGTGGCGAGACCCTTCACCATCACCATGGAGAGCGGCCTCGTGTCAGTGACCGTCATGCGCAGTACTGACTCGGCGAGGGCAGTCGCGTGCTGCGGTGTACTCGTCCGCTCCTCTGCATCAAGTGGTCCATGTATGCACCTACACCTGCAACAGTCCATGGTGCCTCCACTCTTCTCCGGAGTCGGGCTGCCTGATGTGACGGAGAGACACCAGCCGGGCTGAAGAGGAACCTTCCTCTTTTAAACTCCTACCATCCTGCACGCGGCGAGCTGGACTGGCTTTGTGTTCACGTTAAAAGCCCAGACAACTCGTCTATACACAGCTAGCTAGCTAGCTAGTTAGCTAGCTAACCAGCTAGTGTAAACTACTAATGAGACCCGTTAGCCCCTAGCTAACGGGTCTGACCCTTTAGCCGAGCGGTTAGTGATGTCGCCTTGTGGTGCAGTACACCCCGTATCGAATCCCGCACCGGGCAAGAAAATAACCGCTTACACTAGCTAGCTAACCAGCTAGCTAGCTAGCTAGCTACCTCGCCGAGGCGCGTCCGCGTCGTCCAGATGTCCGGCGCGCCTCCTCTTCACATGCTCGTGCATTACGGAGGTGCTCCCGTGATGAGCAAGGTGCGCATCTGGCAGCTCCTCCTTTTCTTTGCCACGTTGAGGCTGAAATGCTCCCGGACTTCACGCGCTTTAGGACGCGACGGTGTCGCGCCGGCCGCCGCCCCATTTTGCTGTTTGGTTTACCTGTCCAGTCGCTTCCGTTCCCGGTCGCTTTTGCGCATGTGCAACTCTCAGAGAGTTGGAAAGGAAGTGAGACGCCTCACTCTTTAGCTACTTCCGTCACCAGCTCCGGTGAAACGATGTTTCGTTCAGTTCCTTTCTTTTTTTTTGGGTGGGGGGGATTTTCTCCCCAATTTTAATTGGCCAATTATCCCACTTTTCTGAGCCGTCCTGGTCGCTGCTCCACCCCCTCTGCCGATCCGGGGAGGGCGCCCCGACCGACCAGAGGAGGCGCTGGTGCAGCGACCAGGACACATACCCACATCCGGCTTCCCACCCGCAGACACGGCCAATTGTGTCTGTAGGGACGCCTGACCAACCCGGAGGTAATACGGGGATTCGAACTGGCGATCCCCGTGTTGGTAGGCAACGGAATAGATCACGCCACCCGGACGCCCTGTTGTTCTTGGTGTGGATGGCCCTTAAATACATGAATTACATCACTTCCTGAGCGTTATAAAGGTTTCATGGAAAAGCATGGAACGTGCTCAACAATAGACGAGCAATGCGATCAGAACATCTATGAACGTTTAGTTGTTTATGTTCCCTCAGGGTGAGGGTGGGGGTGAGGGTGAGGGTGGGGGTGGGGTATTTTAAACACTAATAGCAATTAAAAGAGCCCATTTTACCACAAAACCATTACCCATGCAGCTTTAACCCAGAGAGAGGAGGTAGTTGTGTTGGTATTAGTGTTTTTGTAGACAGCAGAGACATATGTTAAATATCCATCGTGGACACGCTCCAAATACACTTACGTACCAAGGACCGGGTCCAGAATGAAACCGCCAAGAACTGCATCCAAAACATAAACCTGCCTCCCGGCCAGTTGGCTTTTCACAAAAGTAAAAGACGAGGAGTCTGTTTCTCCTCAAAATTCACTTGAGCCCACTCACCACCGGCGCCCGTCGGTGCTGGCTGTTCACCTTGAGGGTCCACAGAAGATTGGCTCTCCTGCAGCCAACTGATATGGACCGCAGCCCAATTTCCTTTTGGCTAATTAGCTTGGCCACAATATCAGTGCCAGTCCTTATCAGGCCTCAGCCTTGTGCTTCCTGTCTGTCTCCTCTCTCCTGACGGGTCTCTCTCTCTCTCTCTCTCTCTCTCTCTCTCTCTCTCTCTCTCTCTCTCTCTCTCTCTCTTACCCTCCCTCTCTCTCTCTTACCCTCCCTCTCTCTCTCTCTCTCTCTCTCTCTCTCTCTCTCTTACCCTCCCTCTCTCTCTCTCTCTCTCTCTCTCTCTCTCTCTCTCTCTCTCTCTCTCTCTCTCTCTCTCTCTCTCTCTCTCTCTCTCTTTTACCCTCTCTCTCTTTCTCTATCTCTCTTACCCTCCCTCTCTCTCTCTCTCTCTCTCTCTCTCTCTCTCTCTCTCTCTCTCTTACCCTCCCTCTCTCTCTCTCTCTCTCTCTCTTTTACCCTCTCTCTCTTTCTCTATCTCTCTTACCCTCCCTCTCTTTCTCTCTCTCTCTTTCTCTATCTCTCTTACCCTCCCTCTCTCCTACCCTCTCCCTCTCTCACCCTCTCTCCCTTACCCCCCTCTCTCGAGTTTTCCCACCAGATTGTGTTGCTGTGTGTACACAGCATACAAACACACGTTATCTCCTTCTCAAAACTCCCAAAGCATCAGACACAAGTAGTGAGGTAGACTACAGTCATCGCAACCTGTCATGGATTAAGGACCCTTTTTTGTGTAAATCACACAATTTCGAGCTTTGTTCAACATTTGAACCGCATGAGTACATGCTTTCAATAGCCCCCGACCAACTGACAGCCCGAGTCCTTTTCAAGTCCGACCTTTCAGACTGGCCAGCCACGCTGTTATTTACACCCGGAAAGTATTCACACCCCTCCACTTTCCCCACATGTTGTTATTTTACAGCCTTATTCCAAATTTGATTAAATTCCTTTTTTTTTCTCATCAATCTACACACAATACCCCATAATGACAAAATGAAAAAGGTTTTGTAGAAATTTTTGCAAATTTATTAAAAATAAAAAACTGGAATACTGCATGTACATAAGTATTCACACCCTTTGCTATGACACTCAAAATTGAGCTCAGGTTCATCCTGTTTCCACTGATCATCCTTGAGATGTTTCTACGTCTTGACTGGAGTCCACCTGTGGTAAATTCAATGGATTGGACATGATTTGGAAAGGCACACACCTGTCTATATAAGGTCCCACTGTTGACAGTGCATGTCAGAGCAGAAACCAAGCCATGAAGGCAAAGGAATTGTCTGTGGACCTCCGAGACAGGATTGTATCGAGGCACAGATCTGGGGAAGGGTACAAAAAAATGTCTACAGCTTTGAAGGTCCCGAAGAGCACAGTGGTCTCCATCATTCGTAAATGGAAGAAGTTTGGATCCACAAGGACTCTTCCTAGAGCTGGCCGCCCAGCCAAACTGAGCAATCGGGGGAGAAGGGCCTTGGTCAGGGAGGTGACCAAGAAACCGATGGTCACTCTGACAGAGCTCCAGCATTCCTCTGTGGAGATGGGAGAACCTTCCAGAAGGACAACCATCTCTGCAGCACGCCACCAATCAGGCCTTTATGGTAGAGTGGCCAGACGGAAGCCTCTGCTCAGTAAAAGGCACATGACAGCCCGCTTGGAGTTTGCCAGAAAGCACCTAAAGGACTCCAGACCATGAGAAACAAGATTCTCTGGTCTGATGAAACCAAGATTGAACTCTTTGGCCTAAATGCCAAACGTCACGTCTGGAGGAAACCAGGCACCTCTCACCACCTTGCTAATACCATCCCTACAGTGAAGCATGGTGGTGGCAGCATCATGCTGTGGGGATGTTCTTCAGCGGCAGGAACTGGGAGACTAGTCAGGATCGAGGGAAAGATGAATGGAGCAAAGTACAGAGAGATCCTTGATGAAAACCTGCTCCAGAGCACTCAGGACCTCAGACTTTGGCGAAGGTTTACCTTTCAACACGACAACGACCCTAAGCACACAGCCAAGACAATGAAGGAGTGGCTTCGGGACAAGTCTGTGAATGTCCTTGAGTGGCCCAGCCAGAGCCCAGACTTGAACCCCATTCAACATCTCTGGAAAGACCTGAAAATAGCTGTGCAGCGACGCTCCCCATCTAACCTCACAGAGCTCGAGAGGATCTGCAGAGAAGAATGGGAGAAGTACCCCAAATATAGGTGTGCCAAGCTTGTAGCTTCATACCCAAGAAGACTTGAAGCTGTAATCGCTGCCAAGGGTGCCTCAACCAAGTACTGAGTAAAGGGTGTGAATACTTATGTACATGCAATATTTCTCTAAGAACTCCATCTCCCAGAATGCCATACGGGATTTGCATTTAACTCGAACTGTTAAAGGAAGATACAGCAGAGAAACAGCATCCGTGCAGATCCGCGCTGAATTTTGGAAAAGAGCCACAGAATGCAGTCAGGTGCAGCTAAGAGTAGAAAAGAAAACAAGAAGAAGCAGAGGCTGCACGCCAAAGAGGGGCATTTGAAAAATATTTGACTCCAGCAGGGGCGCTGGAAAGGGGGCCATTGCCGCCCCACTTTTACCCTCTTTCCACATTTTTTTTAAAGTCAGGAATCCCTGTATCCCTGCTAATGCCCCTATATTGCAACACTTACGGTAAAAAGACGTTTCACCATTCCCATCCACTCTAAGAAATTAGGTCACATTGTTAAAATGCATGATATCAAACATGGGTGTTTGAATGAAAAAATATAGGCCTATGTTTTCGGGGACAGTCCCCGAATTAAGTAATCTGTCCCCGACCATATCCTGTCTGAAAACATCCCCGATTCGATCTTGCAGTAAAAAAAGAAGAAGCTTCTATCCTTGTTGTTACGGCTCTCTAGCGAAGACCAGAGACCAGCGTAGCGGAACCCAAAGGCAGACGGACACTGAGAAACCCAAAGGCAATTCTAATGCAGGATAGAATAAACAAACTGCCACAAAATAATAACGGGGGACTCTAAGGTGGGGGGGGGTGTATGGTGCGGATAGCTGTTTGTGATATGTGTGCTACACTACATGTGTGTGTGTGTAATGAAAGCTGATGTCTAACTTGCGAAATCTGACCTACGTGTAATAATGGAAATATTGTAGCGAATTCGGGGGGCAGTCCGGGAGACCATCACCACAGCCGGGACGCGAACCCGTGGCTCCCACACCACAAGCGACAAAGTTAGCCAGTCGACTAAAGGGTCCGACCCGTTAGTCAAGGACCAGCGTGTCTACTTACCCATGCACGTTACACTATGTTTGTCGGGGTGTCGTGACGATGTGCGTGCGCCTGACTACCAAAGTCCAAATCCGTTGAGCGAGGGGTTGTCCGAGGAAGTCCGAGTCCGGGATCCAGGAAGTCAAATCCCAAGGGAGGGGTCCAGGGAGAGAGACGCAGAGGGAGATCGCTGGAGGGGTCCGGGGAGACGTCACGTGATTGTCGCGGGGAGCCGTGGAAGTCGCGGAGGGAGGGTCTTGAGGGAAACAAAACAGCGAGACGAAAAACAGGAACACAGGAGTTAGACACTGAGGAACAAAACAGCAGCGTGGGACTGGACGCGAGAAGAGGGTTACTAGGAATCACTGGAATAGGCTTGTCAGAGCTGTACCGCAGGGTTCCAAGCACAGACAGGCGGTCTGGGAGACTTCCTGTAGAGGGCTGCCTACCTGGTGCAGCGCAGCGCTCGACTCCTCAGAGCGCGAACGGGGCGCTCGGATGTTCCCAGCACGTCCGAGCAGGGGGAGTGGCTCGAACGTGCCGGGAGGCAGCTCGGGGCGGTGAAACCACAACACTTATCGCGTCATAGAAGGCAGAAGGGGAAAGGAATCGTGCTTTCTGCAATGTGGGATTGAAGAAACTCGGTATTCTGCGCTTGTATTGAGAGAGCGCGAGTGAAGTGATGCAAGGCTGCAGTGTTTGGGATTCCTCTCTGTATGAAACGGGTTATGTAAATAGACTTGCCTCGCCTTGAATAAAACTCTTGCATAATTTCAGACAACTTTACTGGCACAATAAAAAAAACAAGTATAATGAATTTTGCGCAAGATCCACATGTGTCACGTGAAGGGGTCTGGATTTAGGGCAGACAGTGAAATAGGTGGAACGAGAACAAGAAGGGCTCCCACCAAGTACGACTCGGTTCCCTTCGGTCGTACCAAAGAGCCGTTCAAAAGAACCGGATGGTTCGCGAAGGGCACATCACTAGTGTGGATGATATTTTCACAACAGCAGGTGTAATAATTACCAGTGGCTAAATCATGTTGGTGAGCAATGCGACGATGAAGCAGGAAGCTGTTTTTCTGATTTTTCCTTAAATATGGCTTTGGGATCACTGTGCGCTGCTGAACACATGGCAACATTAGCGTTGCTACTGCTTGCTTGCTACTACAGGGTTACTGTCTTGTAGTCTCGTAGTTTAGGCTCACTGAACAAGACATGTTTGTATCGAATCCCACATGCACTAGCTGGCTCATGTTTGAATTATACCGCTACCCCGTGGGCAGGCAGCAGAAAGAGTAGGAATACAACGCATCACTTAAAATGGAGGTGAGGCCTCGGGCCCGTTACCGCCATGATCCGGCCCTGCTGATGTGCACTTGTGAGACTGACATCTCTAGTTCACCAGAGAGATCAACTGTCCTGTATTTACCTCTGGCCAGTTCAGGTCAGTGACTCCCAACGACAATGGACAGGGCAGGTGCTACACCCAAATCTGTGATCCGTCAGACGTGACCACGCTTTTAAAACATGCTGTTTCAGACAGGGTGCGGCAGCCACACTGATGCAGTTAAATTTAGGCATAACATTAGAAATGGTTTAGATTAGGCATTCGGATGGAGACGGTTCATTTTTGACGTGGGTTTGGTGTGGTTACAATCTGGACTAGCATCTGGGGGGATGGCCGAAATAGTGTGTTTTAAGGGCAGGGTCACATAATCTGAGGGGTCACAGATTTTGGTGTAACACAGGCAGTGGCTGAACTAACAACTGCAGGGAAAGTGTGTATTTCTGGAACAACAGGCCTTTGGAGCAGTGAGCTTCTGTTTTCGGGATAAGGGGCTGTCGGACAAATGGGCTTTTGGTCCAGTGGCACACTTTGTGGACTATTGGGGTTTTGTAAAAATGGGCCCTCGGAACAATGGCCTGACACCCGGCTTGTAAACCAGGTTTGAATATGATTAGAATTTGCTTTGACCAAGGCGTCCGGGTAGTGTAGCGGTCTGCTCCGTTGCCTACCAACACAGGATCGCCAGTTCAAATCCCCGTGTTACCTCCGGCCTGGTCGGGCGTCCCTACGGACACAATTGGCTGTGTCTGCGGTTTGGAAGTCAGATGTGGGTATGTGTCCTGGTCGCTGCACTAGCGCCTCCTCTGGGCGGTCGGGGCACTGTTCAGGGGGGAGGGGGAACTGGGGGAATAGCGTGATCCTCCCACGTGCTACGTCCCCCTGGTGAAACTCCTCACTGTCAGGTGAAAAGAAGCGGCTGGTGACTCCACATGTATGGGAGGAGGCATGTGGTAGTCTGCAGCCCTCCTGGATCAGCAGAGGGGGTGGAGCAGAGACCAGGACGGCTTGGAAGAGTGGGGTGATTGGCCAGATACAATTGGGGAGAAAAAGGGGGGGGGGGCAAAAAAAAACTCTTTGAAAAAGTCCGATTCCATGTTGGTTTTTGTTTTTGTGTTTTTGACCAAACAGACTGCAGAAAGGGGAGTCATTTACAAATCTGATGAGCACCAATGGGGGTTTGGCTGCCAGTCTGAACACGTGTGTGATGTTTTTGTACCACAGGAATCATCCTTTAGTCACGGTTGCACCTGTGTAGAACAACCTTTATTTACTGAGTCTTTTCTTTATATATTTGCATATTTTATTTAATTACCTCTATTTTATCGTTCTCATCTACTCATATGTGTGCCTTGTTAAATCTGTCATGGTTTATCGTGCATTTGTGAGCTGCATGTTGGAGCATTTCATTACCACACGCTAATTAGGAGTCAGAGATGTGATCCGGAGCCGGGGTGGGGGTGGGGTGGGGGGGGGAGGGGTCTGTTGCGAAATCCTGGTTTTGGGTGGGTTGCTTAAACCAGAATAACACATGCAGCCGTTTTACCCTCGAGTGACACACTTCAACCCTAACTGCCCCAGGGGGCAGTGCTCTGCTGTTGGTGCTGAGCTGCAGCCTGCACTGCCAGCGGAGGAAAGAAACAACAGCATCTGCACGGATAAAGACCAACTTAACTGTGCTGTACTGGTACTGGTGTTCTACTGCGCTGGACTGCACTAGTACTGTGCTATATCGGTGCCATTCAATACTGGTGCTCTGCTGCACTGGTAATGTGCTGTACTTGCATTGTTATACTGGTACTGTACTGGTATTGTGATGGTAGGTACTATACTTGAGCCATGCTGTGCTTGTACTGAACCGGTACTGTACTGGTGCCATGCTTTACTAGTATTGCACTGCACTGGTACTGTAATGTACTGGTGCCATGCTGTACTGGTATTGTCCTGTCCTAGTCCCCTGCTGTACTCTGACCATGCTGTACTTGTACTGCATGGATACTTTATTGCACTTGTAACATACTGCACTGGTACCATACACTACCATGCTTTGACAAATGAATGTTGATTTGATTAGATTGGTGATTCCCATGATAACAAGTCCATCCCACATAGCAAAACCGCTGTGGCCCGGACCCGTCCCACGCCTGACACTTCATCCGGCCCACATACCACGTGGAATGATGGCACTTGGGCGGTCCACTCCTGTTTGCTAGATCTGGGCCAGAACCAAGCCATAGCAATGCTGCATGTGTCACATATTTGCCAAAGGTGGCCATATTTGTTTTGTGATATTAGGGCCATATTCACCATTTACCACACGGGGCACTGCAGGGTCACATCCATTTTGTCAGGGCCAGAAGAAGACCATCTGTGCCGCGTCATTGCCTGAAGTGGCCCACATCTGGATGCTGTCTGGGACCTCTCTTTTCAAAGCAGGATGTAGCGTCCCAGTCGAAAAAATACAAGTCTGGACTGATGGTCTACTGCGGTTTATTGTTGTTTCCTTTCCTTCATGGACCAACACAAGAGCTAAGGAGAAATTAAACGAGCAGAAGGCGAAATAATACGTTAAACTGCTAGCTTAACACCAGAAGGTGAGATTAACACCAGAGTTAGCGAAACACAAACAAAATCAAAATGACTGAAAATGAGACACAGTAAATACCTTGTTGCCCTGCCGACCGGAGCTCAACCCCGTTATGCTCTCCCCGGGGGCTCGTCCTTTTTGCGCCTTGCTGATCTCAGCAAACATGCTGTCAGAATTCAAACACATCACGGAAAACCTGGAAATACATACACTCATCTTTCAGTCACGGAAAACACCTGGAAAATGATCAGATCTCCTGGAAATATTATTGAGGTCATGGCAAATAGTCACTGACGTGGCATATATGTAGAGTAATTCCTATCTGATGTGATCTTTGCCTCCACGTGTTTGTGTGTTGAGATGTGACATCAGCGTGTCCGTGTAGAGGCTGTTCAGACTCCCAGTGATACCTCATACTGAATAATGTGACCTCCTGTCAGCAACGCCTGGCATGGATATCCAAGATGACATCCTGGAAAACGTCCTGGAAAATTATTTCTCGAAAAAGATTGGAAGCCCTGTGGTGAGTATACACCACCTTTCTATCTGAACTAGTTTGTCTGGTGGGATTTGGGTTATCACACCACTGTCTGATGGAGGTCTGGATGCTACAGGAACCAGTGGGAGGTAAATGTGGTGCCATGACCTCCATTTACCTGCATTCCTTCTTCTGACAGCCAAGCCGGGTGCTGGCCTCGGTTTAAACGCCCCATCAGATCACATGCATCAGGAAATAACGCACCTGGCCACACTGCCCCAACTGAGAAGAAAACCCAAAACCACCCATTGTCCGAACCGCTTATCCTGCTCAGGGTGGCGAGGATGCTGCAGCCTATCCCAGCAGTCATTGGGCGGCAGGTGGGGAGACACCCTGGACAGACCGCCAGGCCATCACAGGGCCCACATACACCCACACACACAGAGGAAGGATCTAGTAGGGTGCTCCACCTGACCTACAGGTCTTTGGACTGTGGGAGGAAACCGGAGCCCCCGGAGCAAACCCACACCAATCCAAGGCAGCGAATGAAGGTTTCCTGGGTCCTCATGATCTCTCCAGCAAACCTTACTCTGATGCATGTAATCCTCGGAGTTGGAAGTGGCCCAGCAAGGAGCCGGTCTGAATCCCACGGCTCAGCCCCGCCGCTCAGACACTAAGGGCCTCTGGGTAATTCCACACTTTTATTCAGGAATAATATGAGGTTTACAGAAACGTCCAGGTTGATTTCAACCAAAAAGAAAAAAGAAAAAAGGGGGAGTTTATGACTGGGAAGTTTTAGCATATGTGAGGCTGGCTCTGACATTCAAGAGAAAAAACAGACCAGGATCTGGGAGGAAACAAATGAGCCAGAAGCAGAGGGCTTGTTTACCAGCTTTAAAGTAGTCGTATGGCGGCACAGTGGCGCAGTGCTTAGCGCGGTCGCCTCACAGCAAGAAGGTCCCGGGTTCGAGCCCCGGGGTAGTCCAGCCTTGGGGGTCGTCCCAGGTCGTCCTCTGTGTGGGTTTCCTCCGGGGGCTCCGGTTTCCTCCCACAGTCCAAACACATGTAGGTCAGGTGACTCAGCCGTACTACATTGTCCCTAGGTGGGAATGTATGTGTGTGTGTGTGTGTGTGTGGTGGGGGGGGGGGGGTGTATGTAGGCCCTGTGTGGTGGGGGGGGTGTATGTAGGCCCTGTGTGGTGGCCTGGCGGCCTGTCCAGGGTGTCTCCCCGCCTACCACCCAGTGACTGCTGGGACAGGCTCCAGCATCCCTGCGACCTGAGGGCAGGATGAGCGGTGGGGATGATGGCTGGGTGGGAAAGTGGTCATGATAATGAGGCGGGGAAGGTTCGGCGTGGGACTCGTGGCTCGGGTGGATGCCTCCCGTCGCTCTTGTGTCATCAGTCTGTTTTCATCAGCTTGTGTTGGACTGCACCGCCGCATCACTTCTGCTCTTACTTTCCCCATCTGGGGTGAGAGGAGCCAACACCGACTCGCTCTCATCAAACCGGAGCACTGAGATGGCTTTGTAACGACGCCCAGGCCCGAGCCCTACATTTCACCACTTAGAAGAGAAACGGACAGAAGGCGTCTGAGAGACACAACCGGGCAGGTCCAGACTCTGTAATGTGTCTTTAATGTGTTTCTGTGGAACATTTGGCTCCAGAGCATCATGGGGTGACACATGTACACAATATCGCACAACTGAAACAAGCGTAGGACGAGAAATGGCCTCCATGACCATTAAGCTTTAATAGGAGCAGGTAATTGATGCATGGCTCCCTCCACCAGGGTGCCTCCTCCGGGTCCCTCCTCTCTCGCGGACCACCGCCGGGCTCCCTGATTAGCGTTCTAAAGCAGATTGATCTGCACAGACATGACCAATGGCTGTGATTTGGTCATGCATCACGGCTGTGTGTTGCGACGGCAGGCGGAGGCGGGGATGGACCGCTGTCTGAGCGGCCTGTTGTCCTCTCGGAGAAAGTCCTTCTCAATTAAGCCGCCGCCGGACAGGTGATGGAGAGATGACGGATCGATTCTTCCCGGCTCCTCTTCCGAGCGCCGATGGGACAATTTATTCAGAATTCCCCACGGGAAGAAGTCCAGGAGCCGAGAGCCACTAAACAGAATCTGTCTGCCTTTCCCCCCCAATTAAAGAGTGGAGAGTTGTGTGTTTGTGAAGGTGGAGAACTTTGTTGTAATGAATTCCTTTGACCATCCATCCATCATCTGCACTGCTTATCCTGCTCTCAGGGTCACAGGGATGCTGGAGCCTCCTATCCCAGCAGTCACTGGGTGGCAGGCGGGGAGACACCCTGGACAGGCCGCCAGGCCATCACACACACACACACACACACACACACACACACACACACACACACACTCATACCTAGGGACAATTTTAGTATGGCCGAGTCACCTGGCCTACATGTCTTTGAGTCACCTGGCCTACGTCTTTGAGTCACCTGGCCTACGTCTTTGAGTCACCTGGCCTACGTCTTTGAGTCACCTGACCTACATGTCTTTGAGTCACCTGGCCTACGTCTTTGAGTCACCTGGCCTACACGTCTTTGAGTCACCTGGCCTACGTCTTTGAGTCACCTGGCCTACATGTCTTTGAGTCACCTGGCCTACATGTCTTTGAGTCACCTGGCCTACGTCTTTGAGTCACCTGGCCTACATGTCTTTGAGTCACCTGGCCTACGTCTTTGAGTCACCTGACCTACATCTTTGAGTCACCTGGCCTACGTCTTTGAGTCACCTGACCTACGTCTTTGAGTCACCTGGCCTACATGTCTTTGAGTCACCTGACCTACGTCTTTGAGTCACCTGGCCTACGTCTTTGAGTCACCTGGCCTACATGTCTTTGAGTCACCTGGCCTACATGTCTTTGAGTCACCTGGCCTACATGTCTTTGAGTCACCTGGCCTACGTCTTTGAGTCACCTGGCCTACATGTCTTTGAGTCACCTGGCCTACATGTCTTTGAGTCACCTGGCCTACGTCTTTGAGTCACCTGGCCTACATGTCTTTGAGTCACCTGGCCTACATGTCTTTGAGTCACCTGGCCTACATGTCTTTGAGTCACCTGGCCTACATGTCTTTGGACTGTGGGAGGAAACCGGCCCTCCCAGAGGAAACCCACGCAGACACGGGGAGAACATGCAAACTCCACACAGAGGACGACCCCGGGTTGGACTACCCCGGGGCTCGAACCCAGGACCTTCCTGCTGTGAGGCGACCGTGCTACCCACTGCGCCACCGTGCCGCCCGGTATGCGTTAAGGTAACACCATATAGAAATAAAACAGCTGAAACTGGTTGAACAATAAAAGGATAAGGGGACGGAGGCAGAACCTTCCAGTAAAACACATTGAACCTGAAGTCAGAGGTGAAAGTGGTTCAGCCAGGACCCTCTCTGGAACAGAGCTGGTAGAATCATGGAGAACAGCTCCTGTTTCTTGCAGGTGGCTGGTCTGCATCACGCCAAGTAGAAACTCCGACTTTCAAAAATACATGCTGTTCCTCTTACCTGCCGTGCTAGGAGCTATTTTCTTAGACCAAGCCGCACCTACAGGGAACAGCTCACAACAAGCTAGAGGATCATCTTGATTTCTGGAAGGAGACGTGGCTGTTGAGTTTTTCAAGTGTATGTTTTGGTGTTCTGAGCACCACAAGCTGAGTGCCCTCCAGTTCCCCTGCACTGCAGAGAAGGCTGCCGACATCTCTCGCCAAAACCCACCAGCTCACACCCAAACCAGCTCCATGCTCATGCACTTTTCCTTTTTGTGTGAACTGTCTCTTTAAGCTTAAACCCAGATCCTAACCCCACCTGGGCTAAATCCATTCAGCCCCTGTGTGCAAGAGAGAGAGAGAGAGAGAGAGAGAGAGAGAGAGAGAGAGAGAGAGAGAGAGAGAGAGAGAGAGAGAGAGAGAGAGAGAGAGAGAGAGAGAGCGGTCATTCGCCATCCTGTAATCAATCAATCGATCAACTAGTTATGGATTTATTTTAGGAGGTTCGGATGTTTTGGTTCTGTTTATTTGTGAACCATAATTTACTCTGTACTTTGAAATGAATAAGAAAATTCATATCCTCTCCTCTCTCTCCTCTCCTCTCTCTCCCCTCCTCTCCTCTCCTCTCCTCTCTCTCCCCTCCTCTCCTCTCCTCTCTCTCCCCTCCTCTCCTCTCATCTCCTCTCTCTCCCCTCCTCTCCTCTCATCTCCTCTCTCTCCCCTCCTCTCCTCTCCTCTCATCTCCTCTCTCTCCTCTCCTCTCCTCTCCTCTCATCTCCTCTCTCTCCCCTCCTCTCCTCTCCTCTCCTCTCCTCTCATCTCCTCTCTCTCCCCTCCTCTCCTCTCCTCTCATCTCCTCTCTCTCCCCTCCTCTCCCCTCCTCTCCTCTCCTCTCCTCTCCTCTCATCTTCAGCCACTTGTCCGGGGTCAGGTTGCGGTGGCAGCAAGCTAAGTAGGGCACTCCAGACGTCCCTCTCCCCAGCAATGCCCTCCAGCTCCTCCTGGGGGATCCCAAGGCATTCCCAGGCCAGATTGGACATGTAGTCCCTCCAGCTCCTCCTGGGGGATCCCAAGGTGTTCCCAGGCCAGATTGGACATGTAGTCCCTCCAACTCCTCCTGGGGGATCCCAAGGCATTCCCAGGCCAGATTGGACATGTAGTCCCTCCAACTCCTCCTGGGGGATCCCAAGGCATTCCCAGGCCAGATTGGACATGTAGT
>NC_079211.1:3291238-3293738 GCF_029633865.1 Lampris incognitus | reverse complement strand
CCTTGACAGATCTGGGTCAGGATTCGGTGGCATGGAGTCCAAGACGACTGGGGGCCCATTTCTGCTGCAGCCTTCACCCACCTTCCCAGCTGTTGTGATGCTTCCTTAAAGTCAGCCATCATCCGTCGCCTGTTCCACCCGGTGACGTCTTGGTTGGATTGCTCTTTGTCAGGACCCTCCCCCTTGACCTTACCACCGTGGGTGACCCTACCAGGAGCATCGCTCCAGACGGCATCGCTCTCGGGATCGCAGGACCACGCTAGCTTCTCCACCACAACAAGGTGACAATCCAGAGGTTTACTGCAATACTGCATGCTAACAGTTCTATATACTGTTAGCATGCAGTATTGCAGGTAAACCTCGGTGGATATATACTGTTACGTACGGTTCCACCAAAACATAGTATGCAGCATGAATCCTCTGTAACGGACTGAGAGACTGTTTCGGGGACGTCAATGAGCATGTCATATGCTTGGAGGCCTGTCAGTCATTTCAGTTGCCTACGGTGGGGTTTGGGTGAGATGGCGTGCCTGTGATTGGCAGAGAGTTAGGGGAGGATGTTTGTGTTGTTGTTCGTGTTAGCTCTGGGGAGCGGAGTTAGGTATAAGCTGGAACCAAGCGAGTTGGGAGTGCAGAGAACTCACAGAAAAGCACAAAGATTTTGGTGTTTTGGCGTCGGCGATGGTCCAGAGTAGCCTGTGTACTGCCACCAACAAAGTGCTGGTGAGCCAGCCGAGGCCTCGTAGCCTTCTTTTGAGGGACGCCACAATACTACCAGTCAACCGGTGGAAGTGACAGTAAACGGACAGTCATGCAACAAACACTTGTGCCTGAATACCCATACTAGAGTACATCAGAGTACATACCATATAGTACACATCACTAGCATGAACTACTACTACTATTACTACCACTACTACTTTTGGCTGCTCCCCTTAGCGGATCATCCGTCTCCATCTCTTCCTGTCCTCTGCATCTTCCTCTGTCACACCAGCACCTGCATGTCCTCCCTCACCACCTCCATAAACCTCCTCTTTGGCCTTCCTCTTCTCCTCTTCCCTGGCAGCTCCATATTCAGCATCCTTCTCCCAGTATACCCAGCATCTCTCCTCCACACATGTCCAAACCATCTCCATCTTGTCTCTCTTGCTTTGTCTCCAAACCGTCCAACCTGAGCTGTCCCTCTAATATACTCCTTCCTAATCCTGTCCTTCTTCATCACTCCAATGAAACTCTTATCATCTTCATCTCTGCCACCTCCACCTCCACCTCCTGTCTTTTCATCAGTGCCACTGTCTCCAAACCATACAACATAGCTGGTCTCACCACCATCCTGTAAACCTTCCTTTAACTCTTGCTGGTACCCTTCTGTCACACATCACTCCTGACACTCTTCTCCACCCACTCCACCCTGCCTGCACTCTCTTCTTCACCTCTCTCCTGCACTCCCCGTTACTTTGGACAGTTGACCCCAAGTATTTAAACTCATATGCCTTCGTCACCTCTACTCCTTGTGTCCTCACCATTCCACTGTCCTCCCTCTCATTCATGCATATGTACTCCATCTTGCTCCGACTGACTTTCATTCCTCTTCTCTCCAGTGCATAACTCCACCTTTCCAGGCTCTCCTCCACCTGCACCCTGCTCTCACTACAGATCACAACGTCATCCACAAACATCATCGTCCATGGAGACTCCTGCCTGATCTTGTCCGTCAACCTGTCCATCACCACTGCAAACAAGAAAGGGCTCAGAGCCGATCCTTGATGTAATCCCACCTCCACCTTGAACCCATCTGTCATTCCAACCGCACACCTCACCACTGTTACACCTCCCTCATACATATCCTGCACCACTCCTACATACTTCTCTGCAACTCCCGACCTCCTCATACATACCACACCTCCTCTCTCGGCACCCTGTCGTATGCTTTCTCTAAATCCACAAAGACACAATGTAGTAACTCCTTCTGACCTCCTCTATACTTCTCCATCAACATTCTCAAAGCAAACATCACATCTGTGGTGCTGCTCCTTCATGACATGAAACCATACTGCTGCTGCTGATCACCACCTCTCCTCCTCTTAACCTAGCTTCTATTACTCTTTCATCACCACCTCTCTCCTCTTCACCTAGCTTCTGTTACTCTTTCCCCCGTCTTCATGCTGTGGCTGATCAACTTCCTACCTCTGTACCTACCTACCTACCTACCTTCATATATCTTATAATTCCATTATAAATCTGTTATCCTCTTTCCATGTTGTGTTCTGTAAATTGTGTTTTATTCTGTACACACAACATCCACTGTACGTCTGTCTGTGCATCTTGGGAGAGAGCTCTCTCCTCTGTTGCTCATCCTGAGGTTTCTTCCTAGTTTTGCTCCCTGTTAAAGGTTTTTAGGGAGTTGTTCCTTATCTGATGAGAGGGTCTAAGGACAGACCGTTGTTTTGCCGTAAAGCCCCCTGAGGCAAGTTTCTAATTTTTGATAGTGGGCTCTACA